>NC_137969.1:235002827-235012827 GCF_963924665.1 Micromys minutus
ACTCTTTCTCATTGTTCCTCCTCCTCCTCCTCTTCCTTCTCTTTCTTTAAGTCCAATGAATTACTGATATACTAATGGGTTGTAGGGCCATCCATTGGAGCATGACCAACTTACAGTGGCTATATACCCTTAAATAAAACTGAAATTCTTAACAACAGAAGACATCAAATGAATATAGATCCTCATTTAGAGGTGCTCTCAGCATGCTAATGTTAGAGTGCTGATTGGCTTGATCTCATGCAAGCAATCCACTTATCTGATTTCATGATGACAAGAAGAGACTGTTTCAGTCTGATCTCTGACCTCTAAGTTTTTATAATTTTTCACTCCCCCTTTCCGTCATGAACCCAGATCCTTGGTTGGTAATGATATAAATGTCTCGTACATGGTGGAACACTTGACTGACATTTATTTTAACTACAGATACATCTTTAGAGTACAGTACTGTGGTTTTCTTTCAGTACATTTAGAAAGCATTCAGAACAAATGAGCTGGAATGTCTTTGTACCCTCTCTCAAGTTGTTTATAGAACTAAAGAGTAGACACTTTAAAATATTTTTAGGGCAGGTAGGATGGTCTCTTAAACTCATATGTTTGAACACTCGGACCCAAGTTGGTGGAACTGTTTGGGAAGAATTAGGAGGTGTTTTCTTGTTACGGTAGATATGGCCTTATGGGAGAAGGTTGTCACTCGGGGTGGGTTTTGAAGGTATAGTGTCTTTCTTTCTCTGCCTGTGGACCAGGATGGAAAGCTCTCACTTATTGCTCCAGTGTTATACTTGTCTGCTTCTCACTAAGATGATGATGGATACCCTCTGAAACTGTAAGCAAGCTCCCTATCAAACATTTTATTTTGTTAGATTTGTTTTGGTCATGGCATCTCCTCACAGCAATAGAACAGTGGCAAAGTCAGCATATCAGAGCCAAGTGTTTAAATTTTTCTTATCTTTTTTTAAAAATAAAATGTATGATAAAACTGGCACACTCATAGATAAATCCCATGTATTACTTAATACAACTCAGGCAAAAAGAGTCTAACAATTTTTAAGGTCACAAAATAGCTATCATGTTCATTATATCTAGACTCAAGCTTCACTAAGTACATGATCTTGTGTGTGTAGAGGAAGTCTGCGTGACCTTTTGTTTTCTTCCTTCCTTCCTTCCTTCCTTCCTTCCTTTCTTTTTCTCTCTCTTTCTTTCTTTCTTTTCTTTTTTGTTTTTTCATCTTTACAAAGAAGAGTTTGGGTTGAAGACAGAAACAGTGTTTTATAGTTCTTGTCATTTTCAATTCTCAGGTTTTGTTGGTTGCTAACTCAGAGAACAGCATGCTTTGTGTTCATGGAAATGATCATACTCTGAACAGGAAGAGTAAGGCTTATAGCTGTGAGGAATGCTTTCTGAGCATTGTCTGAGTTCAAACAAGCCTCTGAAACAGTGTTAGCAGAAATCCCTCTGAAACAGAGGGCTGCTGTCCTTGGTGCTGATGGTCATTTTTATTGAGTTATCAGATGGGGGAGGATGAGAGAGGTTCAGAGGAGGAGGAGGGCAAGAGGGTTGCACTGATCAACAGGGAAGTTTAAGTAGACTATATCTACAATTTAGGAAAAAAAATTCTCACTTGTTTTACCAGCAAGAATCACTTTGACTCTGTTACATCTGTGCAGGTACTTTATGAGACTCTTCTGGGAATTCTTCATTTGTGAACTAAATTTATGCCTATTTAATAGTCGCTGAGTTTCCTTCCTTCCTTTGCATTTTCCATATCGACTACTTAGTTTGCCATGATAGCCTTTGGATGTGTGTCATCTCAGAGAATTTACACTTTATAATTCCAGAAAATTAAAAACAAAACAAAACAAAAAACCCAAAATACAACAAAATCTCCCAAATAAGCCTCCTTTCCCTATCTATTTGTGTTCTACTTTTCACAAACATGGAGCATATCAGTTTAGAGTCTCTGAATTTAAATGTAAATCAGCCTGTAATTAGCCTATTTATGTAAATTGAATATTCACCACCGTCCCTCCTTTGTTGTCTGTCTTTGTTTCTTGTTTGTTTCTCATAGTGATAGAATTTCCTTGGCTGATGTATTTTTTTCTGATTTGATGTGGGAGAACATTGAGTCACTAATTTCCTAGTGCTCTCTCTCTCTCTCTCTCTCTCTTTCTCTCTCTCTCTAAAGTAAAAAAAAACTTTATAAAGTTTTTGGCTGCATCACTTTATTTTCTTAAATATAGGTCAGTAAATTTCATACCAGATATTACCTTTCTTTCTTTTTAACCTTCTGTATGTAGCTCACAGCATTTTTGTTTGTTTTGTTTCCAGTTCATTCTCATTTCTCTTAGAAAGAGTTTGTACCCTTTCCTTATTCCACTTGAGAGGAAAAGGAGCTAAATTCTGGCAAAGCATTGCTGGCAGTAGCTCCATCATAGAGATGTGAAAGCTGAAAACTTTGATGTGGAATTAGAATAAATATCTTGAACTTCTAAACTCCCTGAAAATGCAGAGTAAATATGTCTAGGGTCTTTAGAATTCAGTGCTCACTTCTGTTAATTAGACCCACTTTAACCAAGCAACAAAATCTTGGTGTATTTTTTTTTATATTGAATGTGTGTGTGTGTGTGTGTGTGTGTGTGTGTGTGTGTGTGTGTGTGCATGCGTGCATGTCTTTGCATGTATGTGTGTGATTGTTCTAATATAATTGTCCCATATTTCAGTTTCAACTGAGGCTGAAAATAGCTTCTGGGAACTGGACCCTTACAAATGATGTATAACATTTCATTATGTCTTTGAGGTCAAAGCAATTGACGTATAACTTTTAGAAAATGCTTATTTCCCATATGGGCCTATTGTATATTAAGTTCTTATGCTTGATGGATTTTTACTAAGTATTTCATTGCTTTTCATTTATTTTTGAAACAGAATGCCTTAATCTAACAAATAGCCACCTTGGTTGGCATTTCTATACTTCTGCTTCAATATACATTCATTTATTTACACCAAAATTATTCAAGATAACTGTTGCTAGAGAAACTGGGTACTAACAGGCTGATTATTAAGTCCTGGACAGAAACATATTCTTTTCCTTATGTTCAAAATTGTAGTTTTAAATACTACTGGAGCTAAAAGAATTATAATACGGTGTTTGCTGAATCTCAGCATCAATGTGAAAATGCCCATGAGAACTTGAGAAAGGGTAACGGTTTATAAGTTAGAATCTAGAGCTGGAAATTTCTCACCCAAAAGTTTACCTCTGTTCTTATTGGACTAGTAGCTGAACAATGGTTACTGGCAATGATTATGATGTGTCTGAAACTATAAGATAAGCTTCAGAATCAGATATCTTGAAATAATTCCAACTTCAGATTCTTACTAAGATTTGAATCCTATTTCTGAGATTTGATTTTGCTACTTAACATAGTACAAAATTCTCAAGGAACTAAAAAATTAAAATAAATGGGAAGGTTAGGTTATCTGCCTTCTGTAACATGGTATGGATATGTGATGTTTATATTTTCTCTTCATTTATCTCCATGGAATTTAGACAGAAGGCTGTTAGTAGAATGACTGAATGTTGATCAAGCTTGCAAGCCCCAGTTCCTACCACTTTACATGCCCACTTCCTTTAATTTAATCACAATCGGAATGGACAGTTGTTCTTTATGTCATTTCTGATTCATAAAGATAAATTTTCTTTTTTATTGGATATTTTATTTATTTACATTTCAAATGTTATCCCCATTCCTGGTTCCCCTCTAGAAAACCCCATTCCCGTCCTCCCTGCTTCTGCTTCTTTGAGGGTTCTCCCCTATCTACCCATGCACTCCTGCCTCCCTGCCCTGGCATTTCCCTACATTGGAGCAATGAGCCTTCTCCGGACCAAAGGCCTCTTCTTCCATTGATGTCCAAAAAGGCCATCCTTTGCTACTTATACTGTTGAAGCCATGGGTTCCTCCACGTATAATATAGCCTGATTGGTTGTTTAGTCCCTGGGAGATTCAGGGGATCTAGTTGGTTGATATTGTTATTCTTACGGGTTGCAAACCCCTTTAGTTACTTGTTGCAGTAAATAATAAAAAATATAATGTCTTATCTCTTTATCAGCCCCTCGGTCTCACTCTGTTGCCCCCCTTCTAGTTTGGGACTGTATATACCTCTGTCGCTTGGGCCCAGCCACCACCCGGGTCAGTTCATTTGTGTGACTCCTTTCTCTTGATGGTTTTCCTCTGTCTTTCCTATTGCCTCCATCCCGGGGTGTTTCTTTGCTCCCAATTCTCAACACAAACACAACGCTAAGGCTTGATAGCTTTTCATACAGGTTTATATATTCAATTCTCATTCCACAAACTCTCTACACAACAAGATTTCATCAAATAGATAAAGATACAATCTGCCCATCTATATGAGATATTAGACCTATAAAATCCTTAAATGTTCATAGCTATTTAATGCCATTTAAGCCCACCTGGATCTAATTCATCCTTCTGGATCCCCATCGTGGTGTTTCCTCTCTCGGTTATCTTTCGTCCTCTGACCTCTCACCCTTGACCTTCTCTCTCTACTTCCCTTACCCTGCCTAGCCACTGGCTCTTTTTTATTTTAGTAATTAAAATGGGAAGGTTCAGATGAAGTCACCTCATGAGTACTAGGAAGTAAATTAGCATCAAAATACAAAGAGCTTCAGGATTATCTACAGTTCCTTCAGTCCTTTTTTTAACTCTTTCACTGGGAACCCCATTATCAGTCCAATGGTTGGCTGTGAGCATCCATCTCTGTATTTGTCAGAGTCTGGCAGAGCCTCTTAGGAGACAGCTATACCAGACTCCTGCCAGCAAGCACTTTTTGGCATCCACAATAGTTGTCTGGGTTTAGTGCATATTGGATGGATCCCCAGGTCTCTGGATGGCTTTTTTACATCAGCCATATAGCTTTCTCAAGAATGTGGATTTGAAGGGGTGAACAAGAACGAAATATTAGATCTACATGGCAGTAGCCCAGATCTTAGTTCACTACTGTGTGCTGTTTACCATCTTGTTTCATTTTAATTGACTATTAAATTTAATTGACTATCAATTAGTATGCAGGTATTATGACAGTTGTGGTTCTCAGAGAAAAGAGTAGAGTGGACATCAGGATATATGTTCTCTCTCTCTCTCTCTCTCTCTCTCTCTCTCTCTCTCTCTCTCTCTCTCTCCCTCTCCTTCTCTCTCTCTCTCTCTCTCTGTGTGTTTGTGTGTGTGTGTCATACACCTAGTGTATTTTGCTAAGTATAATCAACATTCCATTTTGCATATCTGATATATAAAGGCACACCAATTCATGAAGTAACAGGCTAAGCTGAAGGAACAAAGATAATCCAAAACATAGATTTTATTTCTATGGCTCACATTAAAGTCCCTGGCAGATAGTTAAGTTCAATGTTGCTATTTTCAACATACCTTGAAGACAGCAGATTCTAGATTAAGGGTCTCATTTGAAACAAGTAATACTGAATTTGTCCTCTATCACTTCCATCCATTTCCATGCCCAAGGACTTAGGTCACAAAAAATTTCTGTAACATCAGAAAGGAAATTAGGTTAGCTTTGGTTTGTGTCTTGCTTATCCAAAGCAGGGAAGGAGTACAGAACAGATATGGGACCACCTGAGATTTCTATTACATGGCCCAATGAATATTTATTGAGTGGGTGAATGAATAATGCCAAAGCCTATAAGTAAATGTGGGCTTCAATGAGACCAAGACAAAGATGTTAGCTTTATCCCCTAGCTTAGAAATACATGTCAGTATGCCAATGTGTCTTTCCAGTAAATTCTTACCAAAATACATCTTTAGTCAGAGCTACCTATTGTAAGTATCCCTTCAATGTAGTGTTTTCCTTTAATCTATGGCTGTCAACTTTTCTCCTGAATGTTAGAGTGGGATCGAAGCCACAGAAGGGTTTCTATGAGCCCCATGGATTATGGTGCTTTCTTAAGCAAGACAAAGTGACAGGCTACAAAGTACTTATCTATATCACCTGTCAGGGACTCTTCATTTGGAAGCAGGGGAGAGTATCAGGCTGGTTATTTGTGATTCTTTTTCAGAACTGCCTTGACTTTAAGAGAGAGGATCTCTGATGCTGGCAAAATGTAGCTTTAGTTCTCTTAAAAGAAAATGCTTGGGGTTTTCTATCTCTGGACTTTTAGACTCTGTTAGATCAATATTCTAGCTGAGGACTTTCTCCTAGCAACTTCTTTTATGCAATGCGACACTTTTTTTTTTGTTTCATTAGAGTTATTTTTCACAGCCACTGTAGGGGCATGCATCGTGTGATGCCCAGCTAGTGGAAGGTAATTCGCCCCATGCAGGGCACGACTATTTCTCATTGTTGCCTGAGGATATGGCAGATCTTTATTAATTTTCTCAAGTCAACAGTGGGAATTACAATACACATTGTGAATGTTCAGAAAAGGCAGAGTTTCAGATGAGGAAAATGAAGCAGTTCGGACCATATTCTTCAAAACTCACTGAGGTGGGAACCTTTTTCTCTTACTTGCAAGGTTGGAAAAAATTTAAAGAGTAGTTATTGAAACCTTATGTCTCTTTAAGCACTTTTATTCCTAAGAGCTTAAAGTGACGCTATAGCCCTACAACTCTTCTATTTTCACAACATCCCCATGGAGCCAGAGGCTAGGCCTCCGCCCCCATCACTGTCGATACCACTCAGACAAAAAGCAAATGCCCTAAGAACTTAACTGACTAGCATTCGAGGTCAAAAAAGAGAGTCAAGTTGTGAAGCTAGTGTTTAAAGTCTGGTGTCCCAACTTCATCCAGTGGTTGCTTTAAGATGTAGTACTTAGCAAAGAAATATAACTGCAGGGACTAACTATATAGGATGAAGGCACGGTCACAGTGTGTCAAAGTTCAGCTCTCTAAATGCTCCTTAGCTCACAGGTTTAATAATGTGCTTTTGATGACTCAACAGCATTGAATGCTGTGAACTGTGCTAGCTCCTTTAAGCCACAGGCACAGAGATCATTATTCTGTATTTGGTTTGGAATGGTGCCCCAGAATCAGAGTTTTTCAATAGCACTAATGACTGCCCATATATCAGGAAGAATAAAGGACATTGACTATAGCGCATAATGACACTCATTAAATGGTTGTATAATTAGATGGTTGTTGTAACAAATTGAAAAGGATGGTGAACAAAATCTCAATTTACAGGCATGTAGGGTTGAAACAGGGTCTCCGTAGCCCCCATGGTATCTGTGCAAATTAGAAAAGTGCTTTTCTCCACTTGGCATGGTCTAAGGCCACAGAATATAGTTTGATGAGCAAAACCTTGACTCGATTCAGTTTCATTTATCTATTTACTGAGACATATGCTCTTTAGGGCCACCTTGTTGTAAAACAATAGTTGAGTAACACAGAAGGTCAAACTAGCTTCTTACTTGGAAAATGTTATGACTTCAGGAACTCTGTTTAGTCCATACTGGTGGCCTGGATCTCTAATCTCTTATACTTCGAGTTTCTCCATCTTAAAACTGTGCTTATAAAAAGGCTTATTCCTTAAGTGCTTCCTCTGTGCCAGCCACTGTGATGCTTTTAAATATTAACTCCTTGAGTAATCTTCACACTCAACGAGGAAGAAACTCTTATAGCCCCCACTTTGCAGATGGGACAATGTAATGCACAGAGGAACAGAAAACTTTTTTTTTTTTTCAAAAAATATTTTTTACGCATTCTTTTTACATCTCACAATTCTTCTGGCACCCTTCCCACAATTCTTCCCCTATCTCCCTTTTCTTCTCCTCTGCGTAAGTGGGGGCTCTCTAGGTATCCCCAACCCTGACACTCCAAGTCATTGTGAGGCTAGGCACTTCCTTTCCTACTGAGGGCAGACAAGGCAGTCCAGCTAGAAGAACATGTCCCACAGACTGGCAACAGCTTTTAGGACAACCTTGCTCCTGTTGTTTGGTACCCACATGAAGATCAAGTTGTACAACTGCTTCAAGTGGTGGGGAGGCGTAGGTCCAGCCTGCTTATGTTCTTTGGTTGGTGGTTCATACTCTGAGAGCCCCAAGGGTCCATGTTAGTTGATGCTGTTGGTCTTCCTGAGGAGTACCTATCCTTTTAGGGGTGGCAACCATTCCTCTGATTCTTTCATAAGAGTCTGCAAGCTCCATCTACTGTTTGGCGGTGAGTGTATACCTTTGTCTGAGTCAGCTGATAGGTAGAAACTCTCAGAGGACAGCCATGCTAGGCTTCTGTCTGCAAGTATAACAGAGTATTATTAATAGTGTCAGAGATTTGATGCTTGAACATGGGATGGATCTCAAGTTGGGCTGATTATTGGCTGGCATTTCCCTCAGTCTCTGCTCCATCCCCTATTTCTGCATTTCTTGTAAACAGGATACATTTTGGGTCAAAAGTTTTGTGGGTGGGTTGGGGAACAGAGAACTTTTAATTCTGACTGCCTGACCTCAAATCACCATCCCAACCACTTACTGTCCCTGTGGTGTATTATATTGTTCCATCAAAAAACTGGGAGCTATAATACTTTTTTTTTCTCACTGTGTGTGAATATTAATCAAAGAGTTAAAGCTTAAAAGGATCACATTGGCTGGCACAGAAAAAGCACTTGTAGAATGAACCTTTTTATTAACACAATTTTCTTTGAAGAAATTGGGTACATATGGGAGTAGAGATCAAGGCCACCTAGCTGAAAAATACATAGCCTGAGAAATTCCATTATTCTAGGGAAATTTGTCATCAGCAGAAACTAAGACCTGGGCATTAATACTGCATTGACATCTAGGCACAAATGCAGTTGAAAATTTTAAAACATAGACTAATGATAGACAATTTATTCCCTGAAATTTGTTTAGTAGCAAGATGGGACCAGAAGTCTGGTGCAACTTACTTTGTATCTCTTTATCTTCTTTGCCTTGCTTAAATTATAGCAGCTTCAGTCATTCAGCAGAGAAGGGATATTTAAAATATGTTCTACTCATGAGCACAATCCTGTCTTGCTTCCTCTTGTCTTGTCAGCTGTAGGAACGATCCAAAGCATAGGTGTACTCTGGCCACAAAGCATTCTGGGAAGCTTCTCTTTAGAAAAGGCCGTATAATTAACATTATAGCATTGTTCTAAAGTGATCCCAGTCTGCCAACTCCATTCTCCTCATTAATCAATCAATCAATCAATTAATTAATTTATTGGCAACAAGGCATACACAAAGTCTGGAGATATTAAAAAGAAAGATGTTTGTTTTGTGGTTTGGCGGCAAGCCTTATATACTGGGAAAAACCCAGAAATGTTTTTCTTTGTTATTTAGTTAGATGATCTTCTCTGTCCTCCCATGGTTGCTCTTTCACTGGCTCCAGAGTTTAGTCTCTGCATGCTTCAGCTACAGCCCAAGTGACCTGTAGACTGTTTACCATACTCTTAGCCAGAGAATATTATGTGTGCTTTGTCTTAGGGAAGCCAGAGTGAAAGGTGATTTTAATTTTGTTGGTGGGTGGTGGGTCATCTTAATGCTTTTGAAATCTCCCTGAGACATTATTGACTTTGAAGGTCCCTTGTCTATATCCACGGAACCCTCTAGTTCCTATTTCTCATCATGCTAGAGCCTTCTGTTTGAACTTACAATCACGATAAACACAAAATGATGGATTTTCTTAGTTGCCCTTGAGTTGGTGGGACTCAGTATTACTTAATTTTGTGATATAGGATATAGGAAATAAAAGATATTGACTTATGCACACATACTTAAGTGCAATATATCTTAAAATAGATACTTTTTCAGGTAAAATGATGATTTTTAAAACTTGATAACTTCAAATTTGTAAGTACTGGAAGGAAGGGAGTCCATAGCATAATTGAAGTTTTGTAGTTTCAATTGTCAGAACTAAATGTTATTCAGATGAGGAATTAGATGTCCCCATGGCAACAAGTCTCTATTAATGGGATGACATCACAAAGCTGTTCTTTGAAGACACCTGGGATTTCAGGTATA
>NC_137969.1:237761054-238193554 GCF_963924665.1 Micromys minutus
ATAAGATGGCCATTTTTATTATGTCAATCCTACCAATCATGATTAGGGAAAATCTTTTCATCATCTGATATCTTCCTTTGATCTTAGTGACTTTGACTTGCTTTCTTAGAGTTACACTATTTTTTTTATATTATTTGTAGCTATTTCAAAAGTTTTGTTTCCCTTATATTTTCTTGGCCCATATTATTTGTATAGAGGACACCTGGTCACAGAGTTTTTGCATTGATTTTGTAACCAGAAAGTTTGCAGAAGAACCACCAGCTGGAAAGGCGGCTCCAGCCAGAAAGGCGGCTCGTACAGGCTGAGCAACTGGTGAGTGGGAGACCTAGGCTGCGGGGGAGCAGAGGGATCTCTGCGGAGTGCACACGGAAAGGGCACCCCCTGCCCTGACCTGCCCTGTCCTCCCCGATCCAGTAACCATGAACAGATCTTAGGAACTTCTGTTCCCACCCGGAGATGACTTTAGGTCGCAGAGCAGAGCCTGGCCCAACCACCAGCCGGAAAGGCAGCTCGTACAGGCTGAGCTACTGTGACCAGGAACAAATCTTAGGAACATCTGTTCCCACCCGGAGGTGACTTCAGTACACAGAGCAGAGCCTGGCCCAGCTGCCACCCGGAACCTGGGCTGCTGGGGAGTAGAGAGATCTCTGAGGAGTGCACACGGAAAGTGTACCAGGGACACAGACCAGATACAAGGGAAAGGCAAGAACATATCACTGACAACAAAATGGCAAGAGGAAAGAGAAAGAGTATATCCCAAGGAAACCAAGACAATCTAGCAACACCAGAACCCAGCTCTCCGATAGTAGCAAACATAGGAATTCCAAACACTCCAGAGAAAGAAGACACAGACCTGAAAACATGCCTCAAGACGCTGATAGAGTTACTTAAACAAGAAAGGGAGGAAAAGCAAAAAGATTCAGAAGCTTTTAAAGAAGAAACAAGAAAAACACTCAAAGAACTCAAAGAACGAGACGGAAACAGAACCAAGGAAATAAAGGAATGGAAGAGGGAAATTAAAACAGAAATTGACACAATAAAAAAAGCGCTAAAAGAGATAACCCTAGAGTCAGAACACCAAAAAAAGAAATCAGGAGTCACAGAAGCAAGCATTTCCAACAGATTACAAGAGATCGAGGAGAGAATTTCGGGGGCAGAAGACAACATTGCAAACATAGACAAAACAGCCAGAGAAGATGCAAAAAACAAAAAGCTCCTAACCCAAAATGTCCAGGAAATACAAGACACAATGAGAAGACCGAACCTAAGGATAATAGGAATAGAAGACGGAGAAGAGTATCAACTAAGAGGCACAGTAAATATCTTCAACAAAATCATAGAAGAAAACTTCCCTACCCTCAAGAATGAGATGACCACGAGCATAAAAGAAGCCTTCAGAACTCCAAATAGGTTGGACCAGAAAAGAAATACCTCCCGACACATAATAGTAAAAACATCAAGTGCCCAAAGTAAAGAAAGAATACTAAAAGCAGTAAGGGAAAAAGGTCAGGTAACTTATAAAGGCAGACCAATCAGACTCACACCCGATTTCTCAGCAGAGACTATGAAAGCTAGAAGAGCCTGGACAGACATCATGCACTCCTTAAGAGAGAGAGCACAAGTGCCAGCCCAAGCTGCTATACCCAGAAAAACTATCAATCACCATCGATGGAGAGACAAAGATATTTCAAGACAAATCAAAATTCACACAATATATGACCACAAACCCAGCACTACAACGAATTACAGGTGGAAAACCCAATACAAGGAGGGAAAATACAGCCTAGTAAAAACAAGAAAACTCCTAAACAAGAAAACTAAAAAAAGAAAAAAAACACGGACACAACTCAACCCAAAAAAGCAAAAATGGCAGGATACAGAAACAATTATTCCTTGATATCTATTAACATAAATGGGCTCAACTCCCCAATAAAGAGACACAGACTATCAGACTGGATACATAAACAAAATCCAGCCTTTTGCTGCAAACAGGAAACTCATCTCAGAGACAGAGACAGACACTATCTCACAGTAAAAGGGTGGGAAAAAAAATTCCAAGCAAACAGCTCCAAGAAGAAAGCTGGAGTGGCTATTCTAATATCGAATAAAGTAAATTTCCAACCAAAAGTTATCAAAAAAGATAAAGAAGGACACTTTTTACTCATTACCAGGGAAATCTGTCAGGAGGAACTCTCAATCCTTAACATATATGCTCCAAATAAAAAATCACCCACATTCATAAAAGAAACTCTACTAAAGCTCAAAAAATACATTTCACCCCACACAATAATAGTGGGAGACTTTAACACCCCACTCTCACCAATGGACAGATCAGGGAAACAAAAACTGAACAAGGACACTGCAAAACTAGCAGAGACTTTGAACCAACTAGAATTAATAGATATATACAGAACATACTATCCTAAAGTAAAAGAATACACCTTCTTCTCACCACCCCATGGCACCTTCTCGAAAATTGACCACATAATTGGACACAGAACGAGCCTTCATCGATATAAGAAGATTGAAATACTCCCATGCATCCTCTCAGATCACCATGGTCTACGGCTGGTCTTTAACAACAACAAAGACAACAAAATGCCCACATACACATGGAAACTAAACAACACTCTGCTAAAGGATAGCAGGGTCAAAGAAGAAATAAAGAAAGAAATTAAGGATTTTCTAGAATTCAACGAAAACGAAAACACAACATACCCAAACCTATGGGATGCAATGAAAGCAGTATTGAGAGGAAAACTCATTGCTCTAAGTGCTTCCAAGAAGAAACTGGATAGAGCTCACATCAGCAACCTGACAGCACAGCTAAAATCCCTAGAACAAAAGGAAGCAGATTTACCCAAAAAGAGTAGACGGCAAGAAATAATCAAAATTAGGGCAGAAATAGACCAAATAGAAACAAAAAAAAACCATTGAAAAAATCAACAAAACAAAGAGTTGGTTCTTTGAGAAAATCAACAAGATTGATAAACCCCTAGCCAGACTAACTAAAGGGCAAAGAGAGAGTATCCAAATTAACAAAATCAGAAAGGAAAGTGGTGACATAACAACTGAAACTAAGGAAATTCAAGAAATCATCAGATCCTACTACAAAAACTTATACTCCACAAAATTGGAAAATCTGGAGGAAATGGACGAATTCCTAGACAGATACAAGGTACCAAAGTTGAACCAGGACCAAGTAAACCATCTAAATAACCCTATAACACCTAAAGAAATAGAAGAAGTCATCAAAAGCCTCCCAACCAAAAAAAGCCCAGGTCCAGACGGGTTCAGTGCAGAATTTTATCAGATATTTATTGGGGATATAACACCAATATTCACCAAGCTATTCCAAAAGATAGAATCAGATGGAATATTACCCAACTCATTTTTTGAGGCTACAATAACCCTCGTACCTAAGCCACACAAAGACCCTACAAGGAAAGAGAACTTCAGACCAATCTCACTTATGAACATTGATGCAAAAATACTCAACAAAATCCTTGCAAACCGAATCCAAGGACACATCAAAACCATCATTCATCATGACCAAGTAGGCTTCATCCCTGGGATGCAGGGATGGTTTAACATAAGGAAATCCATCAATGTAATCCACCATATAAACAAACTTAAAGACCAAAATCACATGGTAATTTCACTAGACTCTGAGAAAGCATTCGACAAAATCCAACACCCCTTCATGTTAAAAGTCCTGGAAAGAACAGGAATCCAAGGCCCATATTTAAACATAATAAAAGCAATATACAGCAAACCAACAGCCAACATCAAACTTAATGGCGAGAAACTTGAAGCAATCCCACTAAAATCAGGGACTCAACAAGGCTGCCCACTATCTCCCCACCTATTCAACATAGTACTGGAAGTCCTGGCAGGAGCAATTAGACAGCAAAAGGAGATCAAGGGGATACAAATCGGAAAGGAAGAGATAAAAACATCACTCTTTGCCGATGACATGATAGTGTACTTGAGTGACCCCGAAAATTCCACCAGAGAACTCCTACAGCTGATAAACAAGTTCAGCAAAGTGGCCGGATACAAAATTAACTCAAACAAATCAGTAGCATTCCTATACTCAAAAAACAAAATGTGGAGAAAGAAATTGGGGAAAAGGTACCCTTCACAATAGTTACAAAAACTATGAAATACCTTGGTGTGACTCTAACTAAGGAAGTGAAGGACCTGCATGACAAGAACTTCAAACCTCTGAAAAAAGAAATTGAGGAGGATCTCAGAAAATGGAAAGATCTCCCATGCTCATGGATTGGAAAGATCAACATCTTAAAAATGGCCATCCTACCAAAAGCAATCTACAGATTCAATGCAATCCCCATCAAAATTCCAACTCAGTTCTTCATGGAATTGGAAAGATCAATGTGCAATTTCATCTGGAATAACAAAAGACCTAGAATAGCGAAAACCATCCTCAACAACAAAAAAACATCAGCGGGAATCACTATCCCTGACCTCAAGCTATATTACAAGGCAATTGTGCTGAAAACTGCATGGTACTGGTACAGAAATAGGCAAGTGGATCAATGGAATAGAATAGAAGATCCAGAAATGAGCCCTCATGTATATGGTCACCTGATTTTTGACAAAGGAGCATTAAACATTCAATGGAAAAAGGACAGCCTATTCAACAAATGGTGCTGGTCCAACTGGCACTCAACATGCAAAAGAATGAAAATAGACCCGTTCTTATCTCCTTGTACAAAGCTCAAGTGTAAGTGGATTAAAGATCTCCACATTAAACCTGATACACTGGAATTATTAGATGAGAAAGTAGGGAAAACCTTAGAACACATAGGCACAGGAGAAAATTTCCTGAACAAAACACCAATGGCTCAAGCTCTAAGGTCAAAGATTAACAAATGGGACTTAATGAGATTGCAAAGTTTCTGTAAGGCTAAGGACATCGTCAAGAAAACAAAACGGCAACCAACAGAATGGGAAAAGATCTTTACCAATACCACATCAGAGAGAGGCCTAAAATCTAAGGTGTACAAGGAACTCAAAAAGCTCGACACCAGAGAATCAAATAACCCTATTAAAAAATGGGGTACAGAGCTAAACAAATCTTTTTCAGTTGAGGAACTCCGAATGGCCGAAAACATCTGAGGAAGTGCTCGACATCCTTAGCCATCAGGGAAATGCAAATCAAAACAACCCTAAGATTCCATCTCACTCCAGTCAGATTGGCCAAGATCCAAAACTCAGATGACAGCAGATGCTGGCGAGGCTGCGGAGAAATAGGAACACTTCTCCACTGTTGGTGGGGTTACAAGCTAATACAACCACTCTGGAAATCGGTCTGGCAATACCTCAGAAAATTGGATATAGTACTACCTGAAGACCCAGCTATTCCACTTCTGGGCATATACCCCAGAGACACTTTAATACACAACAAAGATATATGCACCACAATGTTCATAGCGGCTCTATTTATAATAGCCAGAAGCTGGAAGGAACCCAGATGTCCTTCAGAAGACGAATGGATACAAAAATTGTGGTACATATACACAATGGAATACTACTCAGCCACCAGAAACAATGACTTAACCAAATTCTTAAGAAAATGGCTGCATCTAGAGAAGATCATCCTGAGTGAGATAACCCAGTCACAAAAGAACAGACATAATATGCAGTCACTGATAGTGGGATGCTAACCCCAGAGGCTTGCACTCCCCCAGAAACAACTCACAGACTGTATGAAGTCCAAGAAATAAAGAAAACAAAAACTATACATATATTCACAAAACAAGAAGACTTTGACTATTTCCATGTTGCGTTTTGTTTTCCATGTACTTTACGCTTATAGCAACTAGTACGTTTTCAATGCATACTGTCAAGCCCTTGAAAAAAATCAAGTACCGACTAAAAAACATATTCACATGGTTTTATGTAAAACTTATTTTAATGTCTGAAAAAACAGTACTGACAAAAATGTATAATTTTAAGCAAAAAATGTTTAAAATCTTTACATCTATCTTTGTTTTGAAAAATAAAATCGTTTAAAAAAAATAAATAAAGTTGTTCAAAAAAATGTAATAGAAAATAATGGCATGCAGAGCTAATCAAAAAGTTCTCAACTGAGGAATATCAAATGGCTGAGAAGCATCTAAGGAAGTGCTCAACATTATTAGCCACCAAGGAAATGCAAATCAAAACAACCCTGTTATTCCACCTCACACCAGTCAGATTGGCCAAGATCAAAAATTCAGAAGACAGCAGATGTTTGCAAGGGTGTGGAGAAAGAGGAACACTGCTCCACTGTTGGTGGATTTGTGAACTAATACAACCACTCTGGAAATCAGTCTGGCGATTCCTCAGAAAATTGGACATAATACTACCCGAAGACCCAGTTATTCCACTTTTGGGCGTATACCCCAGAGAAGCTCCAACATACAACAAAGTCACAATGTTCATAGCAGCTCTATTTATAATAGCCAGAAGCTGGAAAGAACCCAGATGTCCTTCAGTAGATGAACGGATACAAAAATTGTAGTACATTTACACAATGGAGTACTACTTAGCTACCAGAAACAATGACTTTACAAAATTCTTAAGAAAATTGATGCATCTAGAGAATATCATCCTGAGTGAGATAACCCAGTCACAAAAGTACAGACCTAGTATGCAGTCACTGATAATTGGATACTAACCCCAGAAAGCTCTTAACACCCCAGAAACAACTCACAAGACTATATGAAGTTCAAGAAATGTAGAAAACATTAAGCTTAATAATTACACACCAAGAAAAATTTGACTAATTTCAGGTTACAACCTGTTTTACATAAACTTTATGCTCATTGTAAGCAGTAAGATCTTAATGCACACTATCAAACATAAAAAAAAACAAGCACTGACAAAAATGTATTTGTTTACTTTTATGCAAAAATGCTTAAAATTTGTACATCTATCTTTGTTCTTTTAAAATAAAGTTGTTAAAAATAAATTTATTTATTTATTTATTTATTTATTTATTCACTTTATACTTTAATATCAGCCCATCTTCTCCTTCTAGGATCTCCTCACACAGATCTTCCACCCATTCCTCTCTTTTCCTTTTTTTCTCAGGAGAGAGACTACCACCTCTGGGTCATTTTGCGTCATGCCACGTCATCTCCCATAGCCCATGAAGTCATTACAGCACTGTATGCATACTCTCTTGGAGGTCATACAAGGTGGGCCAGCTCAGAGAATGGGATCCAAAGGCAGACAATAGATTCAGGGACAGCCTTTGCTTCTTTTGCTAGAGGTCCTGCATGATGACACAGCTACATTTCCGCTACATATGTACAGGGAACCTGAGTCTAGCTCAGACTCACTCTTTGGTTGGTAGGTCAGACTTTGGGATCTATCAAGAACCAGGTTAGTTTAGATTTTTGGCCTTTGTGTGGTCTTTGTGTAGTCCCTGTTCTCTTTGGGTACCTGAGTTCTTTCCCCAACTCTTCTTCAAGACTCCCAGAGCTACATCTAATTTTGGCTGTGGCTTTTTGTGTCTTTTTCCACTGGCTGGTGGGTTAAGTCCCTGAGAGGACAGCTATGCTAGGCTCCTCCTGTCTGAATGCATGTTTAAAAGGAGAAAGGCAGATTAAAACTATATTAAGGTTCTCAATGCATTTTTTTTTATAAATCATGTGGAAAAGATGAGGAGTGAGGCTGCTTAGCTTGTAAGGCATGATGTGTGTGCCATCTTTCGAGGAAACAATTTAGGGAGGGGTGTGATACTCACAGAGGCTGTCGGGGCCAGGAAATTGAACTAAGTCTCCAGAGTTCCAGTGCCAATTTATCAGGATAAATATACATCTGCAATCTAGCAGGCTGCAGATGAGAAACAGGCCCCGGGCTTCTCCTGCCATATTTCATTAGCCATCTTTCTGATCACAGGATAACACCAAAGGGAAAACATGTATGTCAAAAAACTCAGCAAGAGCCAAAGCAGGTGGAAAAAGTGGAAAAGAAAAACTATCATTCACAGCATTTTAAAGTTTATTTCTGTGGTTTATGCAAAATAAAAATAGAAGCTAGTACATATTTAATTAATGGATGTATAAAATGTTTAATTGTGATTCATTTGTTTTCTGGGGGAAGGAATTCAGTCAAGTTTTGATTTTTTCTTCATTGAGTAACTGTCATGTATTCATTGACATCTAAATTGTAAGTACTTGGATTGATGGCATCCGTAAAGGAACTGGGATAACGGGCCCTCTCAGGTCATAGAAGGGATTATTTATGCAATCTAACTTGGAGATATGTCATTGACTAGCTTGGATTAAAAAGCCCCAAGTTCCTCAAGGACAAAAATAGTGAAACACATTTTGTAATCTAATACTTTGAGCCCATGCATCGTAAATTGTCATGCACTGGAAATGTAAATTAGGCAAGACTCACTCTCATGTACTTTTCATGGCACTTGTTGGAACCTGCTTCTTCAATTCTATCTTACACAGAAGACCAGCTGAAACACCTGTCCTCATGGGACTGAACAACTTCTAGATTCTTGGACCTCCCATTCAGTTACCCATTGTTGGGTGAGTGGGACTACAGACTGTGTCAAAGGACAGACTGTACGCTGAAGATACCAGTTACTTCCAGAAACTGAAGAATGATTGTTTCACCTAAAATAAGGACTCCCCAAAACAATTTGGAAGTGGAACCAATTCGTCCAGTTTTCCTGGATTTTACTCTTATCCTGTACATTTCTCCTGGGTCCACATATTTTGCTTTGAGTGCAGTAAAATTATGGATGGCAAAGAAAGAAGACTTGATAATGACCTGTCCCATGTGTCGAGAAGAACACAAGAGACCTATCAAGTATGATGGAGTAATGAGAGAGCTCGTCATCCTTTTAAAGCAGCATGACTCCTTACTGAAGCAACATATAGGGCAGGTCAGTGGACTCCTGGGATTGGTCTCAGAGGACATGGCTCTGGCAGCCAAGACTGGTGACTCCTCCCTGGAGCCCTCTAATGATTTAAGGCATGTCTGCTGTGAGAAGCCTGGTCATAATTCGGTGGAATATTCCAGGAGATTCACTCCCTCAGCCTGTGTTGTGGACAGCTTCCAATTCATTCCAGTCTGAAGCTGAGTAGTTGATGTGGAGAAAGGGAAGGGATGGGCTCTAGGTATTTTCGAGGTGCAAGTCAGGAGGAGTAACATCTATTTACTCTGTGAACAAAAGGAACCAGAACAAATTTTATTTTAGAAAGAACTATGGAAGCCCTGGCCTTTGCCAGGTAGGGATTTACCTAGCCCCGAGTATGGAAGAAGCCATGTTTGTGACAGGGAAAGCAATGACTTTCTCTTTGAAAACCATTTTCTCTGTTCTTCGAGCCCATTCCCTTTTTTCTAAGTTGCCAGTGTAAGGAAAAGCGGTGTCCCATTTGAACATCTGCCTTTGGGTAATTCATCAATTACTAATTTTCAGAAGGCCTAGTTCCCACAGGAAGATTGGAAGATCAAGGTAAAGACTTTGCATTAACACTTGATAGACTTATGATGAACTCTAAAGACTCCTGAGATTACTCTGGGGATAACTATGTTGTAGGCAAATAGCTGGGTATTGTACTTTTCTTTTAACAATAAAAATATTGTCCATGTTTTATGGAAAAAGAAAATGTAAATTAGATCATAGATATTGTTCAGTGAGAAATGTTTGCCAAAGCATGACTGATGCCCTAGTGTCACCGCCGTCTCAGACCAGCAGAAAACGAGCTACTACACAGAGTTCTTCTCAAAGTGGTTTTATTCAGGAACGTTACAGCATGCCGGAGGAAATCTTTCTGTCCCCTCTCTGTCTCTCTTTCCATCTCCCTCTAGTTTCTCTTTCTGTTTCTCTTTCTCTTTTCCTTTCAGTTTTTCTTTTCCATTTTTCCCTCCTCCAAGCGCAGTCCTATTGTCCCGATCATGGGTGCACCTGCACAGCTTGCACAGTGGGAGTGGCTAATCTCGGGGGGGGGGGGAGGCGTAGGTGAGGGGGGCAGGAGGAAGTCAGGTGCTAGTCACAAGACCAGGCCCGAGTCCCAAGCATCATATTGGGACTGCCACTATACCCGTTCTCCACACCCTAGCCTTAATTTCCATTGTGGGAAAAAAATCAAGAAAATGAAGTAAGAGGAGTAGATACCTAGCTGTGGCCAATTTACTATTATGTTAACTTACACTAAATTATAATCAAGTTGGGCTTACTACATAAAGAGCCACTTTTAGAAATTGATGGTTAGTGGTATAAATCTGCCACAAACCCAACTAATTCTATTTTTTTTTCCTCCAGTGGTGTATCGTCCTTGGAAAGCAGAACAGTGAAGATCGGTAATGTTCATGGACCTAAGATATTCTAGCAGGTGAAGAAAGGAAATTTAGAAATAATAACAGTTCCAAAGTACACACAATAATACAGTACCTGCCCCAGCCCTAGCAAATTTGAATGAGTTGTATTAAAGCTTAAACAAGACATAACCAATGATAAGATAAAGGGTAAATTAACTTCAAAGTTGCCTTCTAATGTAGGACAGAATGCACACAATGTAAAAGAAAAGGTAGGAAAATAATCTAAAAGACCAAGTAGTATCTTAATTTTAGAGGATCAGAAAGGATGTTAAAACAATAGCCACAAAGTAATCATAGACTAAGGTGTCTATAGCTAAGAGTTATTGATGAGATTTCTTTCACAAACATTTTCTAAAGAAAAATTCTTTTTCTTTTTTTTTTTCTCTAACTTGTTGATAAGGGTCGCAGGGACTTTCTGGCCATGAAGTTTTAAGGTTTCCAGACACAAAAGGAAATTATATTTAAACAACTGGACAAAAAAATTGTAAAGGGCTGTTAACTATATAATAAAACACGACAGTGTTCCTTTGTGTGGTCCTTAGCATCAGGAATATTTGTTGGATTCTAAAAGACCACCCACAGCTACAGCTCTTGCTCTTTATAATAATATTTATGTTTTCTTCATATTTCCCTGTATCATGTGAAGATACTCATTGCATGTCTCATATATTTTCCTAAATCTGAATGGTTTGAATACATTGATTTATATTTAGGCAATGAAAGTAATTTCTAAAAATCTCTTTGTGTGTATATGGTGTATGTGTTTATATTCACTAGTACGAGTATGTAAATATTAGAGTATGTCATAGAGCAAATGTGGAAGACAGGATATAATTTCAGGTGTTAGTCATCCTTAGGTTTCTTTCCCCACCCTCCATCTATGTGATACAGGGTCTGTTTGTTATTTATTGACTAATTCCAATTCATCAGCTTTAAAGGAGCCCTGCTTACATAGGAGCTCACAGATTAAGGTTTAAGGTAGCCTATTTCAATTTCCATGAGATCTGAGATTTGTAACATGTGTTCTTAACTTTACACAGAAAAGACATTATTCACAAAGCAACCTTCTCAGACTCAGTACGAGTAGAACTTTCTGAAAGTAATTCTGTGCATCATATTTTATAAATGATTATAGAGCAATGGTACGCAGCCTTCTTAACACTGTGACCCTTTAATACAGTTCCTTATGCTGAAGTGACCCCAACCATAAAAAAAATTATTCTTGTTTCTACTTCATAACTAATTTTTCTCTGCTTAATTGTGAAATAAATATCTGTGTTTTCCAACAGTTTTAGGTGAACTCTGTGAAAGGGTCTTTTGGATTCGAAAGAGGTTTGAGAATTGCTGTTATAAACCAATTTAATGAGTATCATGTTCAAAAATATTGGATAAGACTTATAAAGACCTAAGGTAGAAACGTAGCCGACAGAAAATAATAAATAAGTAAGTTAATAAGTTAATGAAATCATCCTTAAAGGTTTTTCAACATTCTAAGGCATCAAGAAAATGCAAATATAAATGACACCGAGATTTGACATTAGACCAGTCAGAATAGCTAAAGTCAAAATCTCAGACTATGGCAGACACTGGTCAGGGTATAGTTCGAAGTGCAAACAGGTACAGCTACTCTGGAAATCAATCTGGAGGTCCCTCCGAAAACTGGAAATACTTATACTTTAAAAATTAAGAAATCTAATTACACAAGAACTTTAAATTGACCAATGCGAAATACAGCTATGAAAATATAGTGAAATCATGAAACTTTCTAAAGAATATGTTACACTTTCAGAGTTTGTGTGTGAAGTGAAAGAGATGATGGATGTGGGGTGGACATCTTAGAAAAAGGCCAAATTAGGATTTCTGCATCACATTCGAATGGAAGTAGAAATATAAAGTGGCTTAAAGAGATATCTAAGTACTCTTTTTATTCTGGGTGGGGTGTCCAAAAGCATATCAAGATAATTTTTATAGCTGCTTTCCATTTCTTTCTTTTTTTCTTTATTTTCCGTTATTTTTTGACATAGTTTTGGAGATAATAGGTTATTAAAGAACCCACCTTCGCTGTACAAATTCACTGAGAAGAAATGAGGACTTCGTTTCTCAATACTGCTCGCCTTTGGATCTGTCCCAGCTTCTTGGTAATAAGCTGTTATTTTCAACATCTGTAACCAGTTGAGTTCCTGGTTCCAGGGAGAGACAAAAGCAGGAGACCAATAGAAGACTGCAGGGTAAGATAGAGGAAAGGAGATAACAGAAGCATTTGGTGTTATCCATTTTCCTGGAGGCTGCTCAACAAAGGCAGTACCTCCTGCAACTTTCCAACTAGCAGTAATCGGCAAAGCAATTGCCGTGACATCTGTGCAGCACTAACTTGCTCATCCACCCTGCCTAACACAGTGGTCAGTTCCTGCTGTTTCCTGCCATCAGTGTGTTTATCCTGGCTAAGCTACTGTGGCTCTTTTAGTTCCATACTGAAGTAATCTCCGTTGCTTTGTGAGACTCTGAGTGATAATAGCAACTCTCACATGACATATTTTTTATTTCAAATTATTTGTATATTCTTAATAGAATTTTTTGCAAGATAAAACATCAGTGTATTTCTAAGTAACAGATCGATATGGAAGTTTCTACTAACAATGTCAAATAAGACAACATGACATCTGATGATATATTTGAAAAGTTTAGTATACCATGTCTTAATTACTTGAATTACTGTAGTTTACAGAGTATTTGGGGGATTTGTATTTATGAAAGAATTATGTATTCAGAAGATTACATGTTTGAATTTATTGTAACTTTTAATATTCCTTTTCCTGAGTGTTGTCTAAAAGGTGATCTCATAATGAGTTTTCTTTCTCTCTTAGAACTGAAGATATTTTAATGCAGCTTATAGCTGACTAGTTGCTCTCTTTTGACAGAGTAGATTGTTTATACAAATCAAATAACATAACTCTAATGTTATCTAACATGACAGAATATGTATCTGACTATTTCTATCACAGCTTCATGAAAGGAGTCCTATGGGGGGGCTACAACTTACAGACCATATGAAGGTCAAAAAGAAAAAGACAATAGTGTGGGTGCCTCAGTCCTACTTAAAAAGAGGAACAAATTAGCCCCTGGAGGTAGAGGGTGAGAGGGACTTGGGAGGAAAAGAGAGGAAAGTTGGGTGGCAGGATTAGGTATAGGAGGAGAAGAGGAGATGTACAGAGGGTCAGGAAATTGAACACAGGTGGGGGGGATGTAGGTATAGTTATGGGGGATTGGGACTAGGGGTAGCCACCAGAAAGTACCAGATGCCAGATAAGCAAGAGGCTCCCAGGACCCAGTTGGGATTACATTAGCTAAAATACCCAGCAAAAGGGAGAGAGAAACTTTGAAGACCATATCCAGAGTTTATGCACAGTCCTCATTTGAAGGATGGGGCCATTTATCATTCTCAAAATTTGAGTCCAAAATTGTTCATCTCTAAAAAGAAATACAGGGTAAAAGAGTGGAGAAGAGACTGAAGGAAAGGCCATCCAGAAACAGCCCCACCTGGGGATCCACCCCATATAAAGCCACCAATCCCAGACACTTAACCGATGCCAAGAACTGCTTCCTGAGCCTTACTGATACAGAAGAGGATACTTGTAGACAACCATAAGACTGAGCAAGAGGACCCCAATGGAGTTAGGGAAGGACTGAAGGAGCTGAAGGTGTTTGAAGCCCCATATGAAGGACAACAATATCAAAAATGTAGACCCCCAGGGCACCCAGCAACTAATGATCCGAAGAATGGAGGGACCCATGGCGCCAGAGGCATATGTAGCAGAGGCATGTCTGACATCAAGGGGAGGGGAAGCCCTTGGTCCTGTGAAGGCTTGGGAACCCAGCAGAAGGGACTGCTAGAGTAGTAGGGCAGGAGTGTTTGGGTGGTCAGGTGGGGGAGCACCCTTATGGAGGTAGGGGGAAGGGTACGGAATGGGGGGAGTGTTGGAGAGGATACCTGAAAGCAGTATAAGATTTGAAATGTAAATAAGCAAAATAACTAATAAAAATTACAAAAATAAAATAAAATATAATAATAGACAAAAAGTAGGATTTTCCCAAATTTAAGTTGTAGGAAAATGTGAAAATAGGCTAATGATGGTGATTAAAAGACAAACATTATGCTATCCTGAGTAACTTTCTTTAGTGAACATATTATAATATAAAAATTAGAGACAAATATATTTTTTTATTTTGTCTTTATAGACATCTTCCTCTAGAATGATTTTAGACATTGCAAATATGTTAATAGTTTAAGAGTTTACAATCTAAAAAAGAAAAGAGTATGTTCAGAGTACATAAAAGAAAAATACTTGGTTTATTGGCATGCATTGTGCATTATTTTCTTTACATTTTTTAGTGATAATGTAAATAAAATAATTTCTCATTTATCTATAGTAGTAGAATATTGTAACAATCATTTAAAATGGATTCAAGGAGACTAGTAAACATCTGAGCATACAAACATAATGTAGACAAAAATTCTGAAACCAAATATACTCTTTACTCTTTCAAATTTGCCCACATGTGTTTGATATAACCAAAGTACAACAACATGAATGTTTTACTACTGATTTCTCTGGGTGAAAGAAACCATAAGATTTGAGAATGAAGTATGTGTGTGTAACTTATCAAAATACCTACCCAAAGCATCCTGAGCTAAGCTAATTAACCCTGCCTTTTATGACTGTTTAATGCTGATTTGCAGGCGTGATGTATTTGTAAACAAATACTGTATGTGTTTCATAACAACGATGTCATTCTCAGTTCACAGTTAGATCACCAGTGCTTGTATATCAGATGGTGCACTATATCTCAAAAACTAGAGGGCTTGAGCTGTAGGACTGTGAGCTGGAGGAGGGCATGTTCTATTTATGAGGTTTTTTCTTTATTTCTTTATTGGATACTTCCTTTATATTTATTTTAAATGTTATTCCTTTTTTCTGTTTCCGCTCTGGAAATGCCTATCCCATACCTCCTTCCCCTGCTTCTATGAGAGTGTTTCCCCACTCCCTTCCACCTCCCGATCTGGTATCTAACAATATAATATGATAAAAGATGTATCACAAAAACTAATAAGGGAATGAGAATATGGGGAAACACCATGGTCTTATGTCCTTTATCTGCCTCTGATGTCATAAGCAGTTCCTGCCTTAAAGAATACACATAGAGGATGTCCAGACATTCCCCAGCCACTCATGCATACACACTCACTCACACACACACACACACACACACACACACACACACAGACACACACACACACACACAACACACACACACACACAACACACACACAAAGTTGACAGAGGCAAAGACATGGATAATGGATAATGCCAGGATTTAAGATGCCAGGTATGCCATTAACATCAGCTAAGTATAGATCATTTGGAATAGAATAGAGAGTACACTAGCCTATCTAAAGATTTGAATCAATATAATTCTAAGTGGAATCTCAATGTGGCCATTATTACTTCACATGAAAATGACAGCTGCATGAACCTCTGTGATTATCCACAGCCTGGACAGAACTTTATTTTGGAATTTTTAAGAAAAAGGAGCACTCTGTGTTATGTTCAAATATGACATGACATCATTAAGAAGGTTCTTTCATAGATCTTCTACTCTATTTATTGATCTGAGTGCATCACAAGCCAGGATGGTAAAGGCAACCTATAAGAGCAGAAATCTGTATTTTATGAGCATGGGGCTTGAAGCGATCCTGGGTGGTATGGGAAGTTAACAAGTGAAAAAGAGTTGTTTTGATGTAAAATTGGCCTTGGCTGAGGTGAAACAAAATCATTTGAATTACCGAATCTCTGTCTTTGTATGTGTGAGCGGTGGGGTTATGAATTTTAATAATTGGAGGTTGCCCTTTGTTGCATCCATAAAAAGCAGCTTGCTGGACATGTCCTCTCAGCCCTTACAGGTAGCACATGGGGAAAGAATATGCCACAAAATGTTTATCTTCTAAAATATTCAAAAGGGTAGGAATTAACACTATGACTGATACCAAATAGATGAGTTTATATAAATGTTGATTAAGATATAATAATTCATAGTCTATATAACATACCAATTCTATAAACATGTCTTATTTGACTTATTCAAATCTTCACTTAAGAAACACAGTTTTTGAAAGATTTAATTAATAAGCTCACATCCATACTTTCTGTTTTCTAGGTGTGTAACAAATTAAAAATCTAAACACATTATTCATTGCTGTCTTACCTGTATAATACATAATGTACCATACTCTAGGGACAGCTTACAAGACAGGACATGCTTAATAAATGCTGTTCCAGGTTAGGTAGTTGTGCTGTCCATTGGGCTAAAGGTCTGATGGAGGAAAAGATATTTATTAGAGCTGTATTCTCTAAGGCATTTACAAGGGCCAGAAATAAATCCACAGTAACTATACTCTGGGGAGCTGTGAAGAAACACTGCTGCATATAAGGTCTGCAGTTAGAATAGTGCTACCATAACACTGCCCTTGTTTGGAGGTAGTGTTCAGTCACAGATCATTCTATTCTGCTCTTCCTGAATAAAATGTGTGCATACCTTTTTGAGGGGTATCCATAAGAATAACTTTACCATCTAACTAACTTTGTGAAATCAGATAGAATGAAGAAATAAAGAAGACAGGGGAAAAGAAAATGGTTTCTACATCGTGGCTTTATTATTGGTATATTCTCTCTTGAAACTCTGGCCATCACAACCATGTGTCTGGTGTGTGTCTAGAGTGCTTAGCAAGCCTTGTGTTGTGTTGCATACTATGATACATGATAAGGGAAAAACCAAAGAGAACAATTATTTAAGAAGTCCTCACTCATTTAGAAACCTGACACATAAAAAAAATATAAACACACAAGATAAGCAGGGTACAGTTCACTTTTTATGTTGCTGGCCCAAATGACCTGACAAATGGAACCTGAGGAAGAAATATTTGAGTTATACTTTCAAAATAGCCAATCCACTAGGCAAGACAAGCATAATGGAGTTCAGAATGGCAGGAGCTTACATCAGGGACTGCTCACATCTAAAGACATCAGGAGGCAGAGAGCTGGGCGTTCCAGAGTTGTTCTCACTTGCTTTTTCCATCTTCATTCATTTATGTACCTCAGATTGTGGGAAGTACTCAGGATCTACGTTGTCATGCTCCAAGCAAAGAAGGGAAGATGGAAAAATAAGGTCTCTGATGCCCATGGTTTAAGAGAGCCACAAGGTCTCTGACGCCCATGGCTTAAGAGAGCCACTATCATAGGACTACTGAGGCAGCCAGTGGATTCTGGGCTGTGCTGTCATCTATAACTGCATCCATCTATGCTTCAGACAACTGAGTCTCTTTTAGCAGATAAGCATGCTGATGAAATTAGTCATGGAATCTTAGCTTCACACTCAATCATTCTTTACTCACTCCTGGCCTCTCTTTGGCGACATTTTCTCATTGTTTCTCTCTATGTCAATTTGTGTAAATGTTACTATCTTCTCTTGCAGAGGAAAACATTCTTATTTTGAGACTAAAAGATGTGTGTGCTTCGGGAATTACACAGGAATATCAGAACATGGGTAAGTTTATGGCTTTTTGGTATAGAAAGCTATCTTGTCAAAGAAATACCAATAATGCTAGTGATAATTCTTTATGTTTCTTAGCTAACAAGGATTATAATATGAAAATTTTCACAGGTTCTTTCATGTTTACATGTATGTGTAGAGACAATAGGTCAATATCATATTTCAACTTCAGTTACTTTCTTCCTTTGCTTTTGAGACAGGGTCTCCCACTGAACTTGGAGCTTATTAATTCTAATAGGTTGAACAATGGGCAAGTCACAGAACTGGTGCTGTTTGGGTCTCTTCTCAGCACCATTGTTAAGGGTGCGTGCCGGAGCACCCAGCACTTTAGTATGCTGTGATGGGCACAAAACCGGGTCCTCCAGTTTGTGTAGCAAGTCATTTACAAAATGGACTACTTCTAAAGCCTGTGTCATACTATTATCTTTTAAAAAACAGAAGAGGTAATAACTTTGTGGGATTTGTTATTGTATAGTGCTATTCTAACGTGCATTTCACTTGAATTTAATGCTCCTTTAAAGGCTAAAACAGTCTTCTTTCTCACATTGCCTGACTTTGGGAGTTACGCTTAGAGAGTGTTTAGCACGTGCAGGATAAAGAAGATTTCTAGGTCACATAATCTCAGATGCACCGCTCCAGACATCATGAAATCAGTGCCCCCATTTACATCCACTCTCTCTGTCATTCTCCCTTGCTCCAGTGAGCATTTCTCATGGGACCTAAAATCAACGCCTTTAGGAATCAGTTCTGACGCTTAGAAGAGTTATCGAATGTTAAATGCCTTTATGAGTTTAGTCAGATTCTGAAGAGAAGATTACAGATGTCACTTCTCAGTAGGCTCTGAGCCCCAGCCAGTCCTCATGCCCTAAACTGTTGAAAGTCACCAGCTTGACCATCACAGCCATCAGATGTTGTGCCACAGCCCTGATTTCAAAATCCAGCATAGTGAGACAACTCTCATTATTCTGCCACAGTTCTCTTTTGTACCTTGTCACATCTGAAAACCTTTCCAGGTGACTCTGAGTTCTGCTGTGGTCCATCTCATATTTTTTCCTGCTTCCAAGCATGTTCAGTGGGATTGGAAAATGAAACATTTATGCGCCTGCCAGTTTCATTACCACCGTAGACCCCATGGAGGCACATTGTTGAATAAACAAGAAAGCTTTTATCCTGCCAACCTGCTGGGCGCCTTTCTCTAAGGCTGAGTCAACATACAGCAACTGTCATGTGATAGATTTGGAAACGTAAAGGGATGGGGTGATCCTTCCCAGATTTATTATGGAAAGATGGCTTTCACGTCTTCCAATTTTATGTCTATATACAGCTGCATAATTCAAATTCAAATAGTATTGATATGTGCATTCTATTTCAAACTTGGCCCAAATATATTTGACACAGTGTCTAAAAAAAAAAATAAGTGAATTACTACAAATGTACTGGCTAGTCTTAGTTTCATACAGCCTCTGAATACTTTAAAAGTAAATTTAAACACATTTAAATTAAGACACACTCACACGGAGAGGATGGCGGTGGTCAAGACTTTCAGGTTTATTTTTCAATTTTTAAGAAAGCACATATCCTTTCTCCCGGTTCTCAGTGGGCAGCAAAAGCATCTGGACTCAGTTACATTTATTTATGTTCTATTCTAACTAAAATGGCTTAGTCGAAAAGTATTTCAGAATTTATTTAAGGGAAAATAAAATTGACTGGAGGCTCACATGCCAAGATTGCAGCCGAGAGTAAAGTTTAGTGGCTGATTTCTAAACAAAATGGAAACACTGGCAGACGTCTTTATGCTGGTGGTACTGTGAGAACATCAGGAAAACAGGGGAGTCTGAGCAAACCAGGGGGAAAGCTGCTCAGCCCTTTGCCATTCATTCTTGCTCATGATGACCAAGCTACAGAAAAAATTTGAGCATAGCGTCTTATTAGATAAAGAACCAAATTCTCTATTGTAATTAAAATTCATTTTCCAATATGAAAATATGTACTTGAAGGGTCCACATACAAAACTCCTGGAGGCAACAATAAATATACAATTTACATAACCAATCAGATCAAAGCATTTAAATTGAACTTCCTGCTAATACAGTTTAAGAGTTTGTGAAATCTTTAACATGTAGGATTATATCTCATCTCTACAGCCTACTGCATTTGTCTTACTTTAACTCTAAATACTCATAAATAATTGCGGTTTTAACCTTATTATGCCTTTTGATTAAATTGCATGTATTACACATGTTAATGAATTTTTTATTGTATTTCAGTATACCTTGCGAAATAATCTAACCACATCCAGTGTCTCTTCAATAAATCTCTCTTTCTCTAACCACTAGTAATAACTATTCTTCATGTAACAAAATGTGTGTGTGTGTGTGTGTGTCTGTGTGTGTGTGTGTGTGTGTGTGTGTGTGTATGTGTGTGTGCGTGGTTCTGTGTTTGTGGATATAATTATTGGGGTTATGAGTGAAATGTATGCATGTTCACAGTATGTTAATGTGGTGGGCAAATAGGTATAATACAGGAGCCAGATGAGGACATTAGGTGTAACTGCTCCATCACTTTTTAACTTGTTTCATTGAGTCATGATGCCTAGTGAATCCAAGGCTGATCTGGTAAGCAGAAAACCCCAGGAAGAGCTATTCACAGATTAGCAGGCTTTCTCACGGACATGCTCACGGACAGGCAAGATGTTCAATTAATTGTGTTTATTTTTTTGATATATGAATGATAAAATTTATGTGTCAGTGTCCTACACATGTTTACCAATTTGAACAACAACACTTATCAGGAGCCCTTTCTTTTGCTGTCTGTATAATGTTGGCATTTATCTTGAAAATTGGAGCAGTTTTGTTCTGGAAACTACATTCTGTTCATTGGTCTGGGTCACTTGCTTAACACTCCCTTGTCACTTATGTGTTTCTGTAGTGCTACAGTATTTCACTAACTTACAGATTATGATACTTACTATGTACCATGAAAGGATTTATTATTACATTATAATTAGATGTTTGCGATATGTAAAAAATCAATAATTAAATGTAAACAATAAAACCACCACCACCAACAACAAAACAAAACAAATGAACTGCAGGTGAAAATTTAGTGGGAACTGCTCCACAAAATTGCTGTGAGATGTGTGGTTTAGTAAGAATTCCAGAGCATTTTCTTCTGTCTTTCTGTGGAAAAGGGAGCACTTAATAAATCTTTTAATTAGCTCTCAGTGAAATTTCTTGACAGTATTTTTAAATTCATGTAGCTGTGCGTGCATTCTGTAGCATTTAGATAGTAAATAAGAGGAATAAACACACAAGGAGAAAAACATTACTTAAAACCTTGAAACTTAGTAAATTAATTTATTCATGAAAGTTTTTGTACTTCTTTGAAAAATTTAACCATAAAGCTTTATTTGCTTGCAAGGAGGTCATTACCTTAGCTTATCATTATATCATATTATTTGATACATTTTATTTTTAGAAATTTTCAGAAGCTTAGTTTCTATTTATTCTGCTATTAATCACTTGTACATGTTGACAAACCAAAACAAGAAATCCTGAACTATGTTCAGAAAGAAATCAGAGAACAGAAGAAATGTGCCTCAACAAAACTCATGTTATAACTAGAGCTAGATACAAGAAAGAAGATATTGAAATTGGATAAGATGAGGGTATATGACGATATTCAACAGATCATCCTGCTTACTGCGTACTGTGTGCTCATAATTGCTTTTGCTTTTGCTAATACATTTTTAGAATATTTCAGTCTTATGGATATCTTATATTGATTTATTATCTTAGAGATTTGTATTGGTTCAGGATTTATAACAAAGTCTTACTCATTTGTAAATATTGACTATGGGCAAGGTACTCAATGGATGTTTTTTCAGTTTTATATAAGTGCATATAATGACATACCTATAGTGTTCATTTCTTTATTAAGCAGAATAATGAACAAATCATTCTAATTAAAGCTGTTTGTTCATGTCTGCATTATACACATGTTAATTATTTCTTCTAGATAATGTCTATCACGGGTAATAATAAATATTTTTTTTTAAATATTTACTTCAGCATGGTTTATTTTTAGGGGTCATGCAATTAACTTACATAAATGATCAATATAATGTGAAATATTTTCAGTGTCATTCTTAAATTCCTAAACTTCTGACAATTTGATCAAGTATGGGTGTGGCTTCTACCCAGTGAAATGAATACTCTTGACAACATTATTTCTAAAGTGATCATATTGATTTTATGAGTGGCTCTTCCAAAACCAGAGTCATGTAATCTTTTTATTCAAATAAAGAATTTATGAGCTCATAGCAATCATGGCAGTATGCACAAGACTGATATATGTCAAGCTCAAGCAAGGGAGATATTTCAGTGGGGTAGAGTTAGGGATGTAGGCGTGGAATCCCACTACCAGCTAAGTTGATATTAGAAAAAAATTGATTTTAGGATAGACAGTTTTTTAATAGTGTGAAATTGGTAGCTCTCTGAACTCCAAGGCAGGCCACATGCTCAATAATTTTTAGATAACAAAATTTGGATTCTATGTTAAGAAAAAGAAGAAAGAAGATAAGAAATTCAAAAGGGAGCAGGAAAGGAGAAACAAAAAACAAGAATAAAGAAATGGGAAAAGAGAAAGTCAGGAAAAAGGAAGGAAGAAAATAAGGCAGAACAGAAGAAAGGAAAAAGAAAGTTGGATAGATCTGGGAGACGAGTTAGGAGAATATGACAAAATGTTTGTATATTTCTATTATTTTACTACTTTCTTGTTAAAATAAAAATTTGGCTTTTTATATTCTAATTTAAAGAAACTGTACGGTACAAATTTTTATCAAAAATTACTTAAGGTGTACAAAACACAAAGATGACTAAGAACAATAGGAAAATTCTGTGACATTTGACATCCTGAATTCAATTTTTGGAAACCATATTGTTAAGAAAAGTGATTCATAAAATCTTTCCTTGAAATTTCATGTATACCATGTCATGTGCTAGTATCACACCTACATCCATACACATGTGCACACATGAAGAGGAACACAGGAAGAAGTTTTCAATCCAAATATAAAATATGCCCTTAAAAAACTCACCATAAATTACCTTTTACACAGTTAAAATGTTGTTAATAAAATCATTTAAAACTAACTGGAAGGATGTCAAACCAATAGCTCCAGGGAGTAACAAGTCTAATAGACCATCTCTGAAGTTACCTCATCTTTCTAATTGACTGCAGACATAATAAGCAATGCATTCACCTCTAATCCTCTAACTGAAATTTCATTAACCAAAGAAGATTAAACTAAGTATCAAATATGGTATGCCAATGGCAAAGCAACTCAATTCCAGAATTTGTCTATCTATTTGAACATACTTATATCTCATAGAGCATCTACATATTCCACTTTTCTCTGTGCAACTAAAAGGTATTTGAGTCTTCTTTGAGCTTGGTGTTACTGTGATTTCCATGGACAAGTGCCTCTCAATAAGTTTGTAGTCTGTTTTTCCTCTTAATCTATTCTTTTCCAGATTCTTTCACAGTATATTAATATAAAATTTCCAGAAATAGTTGGAATTTTAGGAAAGTTATTTAATTAATTACTACTAAAATTTGAAGTTATTTTATATGACAAAATTATTCATTTTATTTATTTATCTTGTTAACTAAGGACAAGTAAGGGAAAGGAATGCTTAATAAGTTTTCAATTTCATTATGTATTTAAAATCTACACATTTTTATAATCAGAACTACTGCAAAATATGAAATTTCAGCAATTCTCTATTTCTCTGTCTCTGGTTGATCATAGCTATATTTGATTTATCCCCAGAGAGCCACTGTACTAGTTTTGGTCACTTTAAACATATTTTGCCCATCTCCAGATGCCTAGATTTACAATTCCACAGCTTTTGATTCTCAGGTTCAGAAGCATGCTGTTGAATTCATGCATATAAACTAGGTATTTTATATTGCTGAATTCTAAGGAATTGCTACATATGTGAATACCCCAACAGATCGAGACATTGTGTTCCAATGTCCTTGGCACAGAGAGCTGAAGTCTGAAAGTGCCACTCTGGGGTAGCAAATACCTGCTATAAAGAACCTGCGCCCTCTGTCTCTCTCTTCCCTGGTTAGCATCCTGGAAGCCTCTGTGAAACAGATCACCGAGTGTGGTAAGAATCACACTGCTTACTACAATGTTTCTGTGTAGTAGGTTGTAAATAATGGCTATTTTCATTTCAGTATGCCTGGACACCATTGTGCCTTGGAAGTGGATAAATGTGTTTCTGATCCCTGCATTAATAAGGCAGTGTGCCTCAATAGGTTGGGAAGATGCACACATGCCTGTCCTTAAGAGTATTCTCATACACAATGGAATACTACTCAGCTATTAAAAACAATGAGTTCATAAATTTGCTAGGCAACTGGATGGAACTAGTGACTATCATCCTTAGTGAGATAACCCAGTCACAAAAGAACACTCATGGTATGCACTCATTTATAAGTGAACATAAACCCCAAAAGCTTGAATACCCAAGAAAAAACTCACACAACTTAATAAGCTCAAAGGGAAGGAATGCCAGAACATGGATGCCTCAGTCATTCTTAGAAAGCAGAACAAAACACTCATGGGAGGAATTAAAGTCACAAATAGAGGAGCAGGGATTGGAGAAAAGATCTTCCAAAGACTGCCTCACCTGTGGATCTACCCACTATGTAGCCAGAAAACCCAAGCACTATTGCTGATGTCAAGTAGTGCTTAATGGCAGGAACATGATATGGATGCCTCCTTGGAGGCTATGCCAGAGCCATACTGATACAGAGGAGGATGCTTCCATTTAACCATCAGACTAAACATGAGGACCCCAAAGAAGGAGCTAGAGAAAGGACTGAAGGAGCTAACATGGTCTGCAACACCATGGGAAAAACAAAATTATCAACTAATTAAACATACCACTGGGACTAAACACCACCCAATGAGTTCACACAGAAAGACTCATTGCTGTACTTGCATATGCAGCAGAGGATAATATTCTCTGGCATTAATGGGAGAAGAAGCCTTTGGTCTAACAAAGGCTCGTTTTTATCGATATAGGGTAGTGTCAATGTGCTGAGGTGGGAGAGGTTGGTTGGGAGAGGGAGCATCCTCATGGAGGCAATGGGAGGGGAAGGGGGGATGTAATGGGGGAGGGGAATAACATCTGAAATGTAAATGCAGAGAATTTTCAATTTAAAAAAAGTTTAAAAAATAGTATTTTTCTGTAAATTGTGAGTTGAAAATTAATGAATGTGTATCCCAGCCATGTCTACATGGGGCCATATACTAGTATTTGCAACTTATATCTGTGGAGATTATGTGCCTGGATTCCCTGGAGAACACTCTGACTCAGCTTTGATGAATGTACCAGTCAGGCTCATCTTCATGCAGGTCCATGTATGGAGGGAGCAACAGCTACAACTGTGACTGCATATGTAGTAGGTTTACAGGAATACACTGTGAGACTTTGATGTTTCATTGTTCATCCAACCCTTGTCACAATGACACAATGACACTGTGACAGTTACATTTGACACTGCTAGCCTGGAATCCCAGGTGACCTATGGGAGACATACATAAATGACTGTAGTAGCATGCCTTGACCTTTTGCAGGGTTGGGGGAGGAAACATGCTGAACTGTCCTCAGAGGATCAATGGAAACACATCGAAGGCTTGCCTTCTTCCTTCAACTACCTTGGTCTATTACACTATGCTTCTGCATATAACCTGGATTCAAAGACAGGAGCCTAGCCTAACTGTTCTCTGAGAGGCTTCATCCAGCACCTGACTTAGACATATGCACAGACACACAGAAATTATTAGATTGGGTTTGAAAAATCTTATGGGGGAGTTGGGGAAATGATTGGGAAACCTAAAGAGAATAAATGCTCCACAGGAAGACAATCAGAATCAACTAACTCATATCCTTGAGGGTTCTCACAGACTGACCCGTCAACCAAAGAGTGAACCACCACCAAACAAGTGCTGTACCTAGTCCCTTCATCCAGATGTAGCAAAGGTGAATCTTGGTCTTCTGCAGATCGAACAACAACTGCGGCAGGGCTGATTCTGTTTCCTGACTGTGGGCCCTGTTCCTTTAACTGGCCTGCCTTGTCTGGCTTTAGTGAGAGAGAAGGTACCTAGTCCCATAGTGACTCATATGCAACAAGGTGTTTTGGAACCCAGGGGGGACCTTTACTTTTCCAAATGTGAAGAGGAGAAGTGAGGTGAAGGACATTGAATGTAGAGGGAATGGGAGGAGAAAGAGGCTTTGATCAGAATATAAAGTGGATGAATAAGTGGAAAAAAATGGCAATCAGAAAAAGGTTATAATTTATGTTTTATAGTTTATATGTATTTAAGATATAAAGTTTTGATGTGTTCTTAGATTCAGTTGGCTAAGATTTTGCTGAGTATTTTTGCATCAAAGTTCATAAGTGAGATTGGTCTGAAGTTCTATTTCCTTGTAGGGTCAGTGTGTGGTTTAGGAATGAGGGTTATTGCAGCCTCAAAAATGAGTTAGGAAGTGTTCCATCTGATTCGATTTTGTGGAATAGTATGGAGAATATTGGTATAAGGTTGTCAATAAATGTCTGATAAAATTCTGCACTGAATCCATCTGGACCTGGGCTTTTTTGGTTGGGAGGCTTTTGATGACTGCCACTATTTCTTTAGGTGTTATGGGATTATTTAGAAAATTTACGTGGTCCTGGTTTAGCTTGAATAGGCTTCATCCCTGGGATACAGGGATGGTTTAACACAAGGAAATCCATCAATAAAATCCACCATATTAAAAAAAAAAACTCAAAAAAAAAAAAAAAACCACAACACATGGTCATCTCACTAGATACTGAGAAGTATTTGACAAAATTCAACACCTCTTCATGTTAAAAGTCTTAGAAAGAACAAGAATTCAAGGCCCATAACTAAAAATAATAAAAACAATATACAGAAAACTAACTGCCAACATCAAACATAACTGTGGGAAACTTGAAGCAATACCACTAAAATCAGGGACTCAACAAGGCAGCCCACTCTCCCCCTACCTATTCAACATAGTACTGGAAGTCCTGGCTTGAGCAATTAGACAGCAAAAAGAAATCAAAGAAATACAAATTGGAAAAAAAAAGTAAAAACATCACTATTTGCAAATGACATGACTGTGTACTTAAGTGACCCAAAAATTCCACCTGAGAACTTCTACAGCTGATAAACAAGTTCAGCAAAGTAGCTGGACATAAAATTAACTCAGACAAATCATTAGCCTTCCTCTAGTCAAAGGAAAAACATGTGGAGAAATAAATTAGGGAAAAGATACCCTTTACAATAGTCACAAAAAATATGAAATATCTTGGTGTGACTCTAACTAAGCAGTTAAGGACCTGTATGACAAGAACTGCAAACCTCTAAAGAAGGAAATCAAGGAAGATCTCAGAAAATGGAAAGATTATCATGCTCATGGATTGAAAGAAACAACTTTGTAAAAATTGCAAACTTACCCAAAGCAATCTACAGATTCAATGCAATTCCCATCCAAATTCCAACCCACTTCTTCATTGAGTTGGAAAGAGCAATGTGCAATTTCATCTGGAATAACAAAAGACCTAGAGAAGCAAAATCCATCCTCAACAACAAGAAAACATCTGTGGGAATCACTATCCCTGACCTCAAGCTATATTACAACACAATGTTGCTGAAAACTGCATGGTACTGGTACAGAGATAGGCACTTGGATCAAAGGAATAGAATAGAAAATCCAGAAATGAGCCCTCACATATATGGTCACCTGATTTCTGAAAAAGGAGCTGTAAATATTCAACAGAAAAAGCACAGCCTCTTCAATAAATGGTGTTGGTCCAACTGGCACTCAGTATACAGAAGAGTGAAATAGACCCTTTCTTATCTCCTTGTAAAAAGCTCAAGTGCAAGTGGATCAAAGATCTCCACATTAAAACAGGTACACTGAAACTAACAGAAAAGAAAGTGGGCTTAGAACACATAAGCACAGGAGAAAATTTCCTGAACAGAACACCAATGGCTCTTGCTCTAAGGTCAGAGAATGACAAATGGGACTTAATGATATTGCAAAGTTTCTGTAAGGGTAAGGACACTGTCAAGAAAACAAAACGGAGGCCAACAGAGAGGGAAGATCTTTACCAACTCCACATCAGATAGAGGCCTAATATCTAAGGTATACAAAGAACTCAAGAAGCTAGACACCAGAGAAGCAAGCCACCCTATTAAAAAATGGGGTACAGAGCTAAACAAAAAATTCTCAATTGAGGAATATCAAATGGCTGAGAAGCATCTAAGGAAGTGCTTGACATTATTAGCCATCAGGGAAATGCAAATCAAAACAACCCTATGGTTCCACCTCACACTAATCAGATTGGCCATGATCAAAAATTTAGATGACAGCAGATGCTTGCTAGGATGTGGAGATAGAGGAACACTTCTCCACTGCTGGTGTAGTTTTAAACTGGTACAACCACTCTGGAAGTGAGTCTGGTGATTCCTCAGAAAATTGGAAATAGTACTACCTGAAGACCCAGCTATTCCACTTCTGGGCATATACCCCAGAGATACTCCAACATACAATAAGGGCACATGTACCCCACTGCTCTATCAGCCCTTTTTACAATAGCCAGAAGCTGGAAAGAAGCCAAAATTCCTTCAGTAAATGATTGGATACAAAAATTGAGGTACATTTACACAACGGAGTACTACTCAGCTATCAGAAACAATAACTTTATGAAATTCTTATGAAAATAGATGCATCTAGAGAATATCATCCTGAGTGATATAACCCAATCACAAAAGAACAGACAGAATAAGCAGTCACTGATAATTGGATACTAACTCCAGAAAGCTCTGAACACCCCAGAAACAATTCACAAACTATATGAAGTTCAAGAAAAGAAAAAAGAAAAGTAAAGAAAAGAAAAAACCATTATGCTTAATCCTTACTCCCCAAGAAAACTTTGACTAATTCCAGGTTACATCCTGTTTTGCATCTACTTTATGCTCATTGTAACTAGTAAGATCTTAATGCACACTATCAAACCTTAAAAAAAAAACCAAGCACTTTCAAAAATGTATTAGTATACTTTTATGCAAAAATAGTTAAATTTCTACATATATCTTTGTTTTTTAAAATAAAATTTTCAGTAGAAAAAGATATAAAGTGTTATATTTAAATATGTAGATATAATATATTATTACATTTTTATTTAACATGATTGTTATTTGAAAAGAGACGATTTCTTTATAACACTTTCATACATATACACAGTATACATTGTACTTCTTATTCTTGTCTTCTGTCCTACATTAACCCTCTGCCTTCTCTTGGTTATCCTCCTTCTTCCCCAAATAATCGCTCATTATTCCTTAATATCATGCACATTGCAAAGTAATTTTGTCTTCCTCCCTTTAGATCTGTACTTCCATGTCATGTTTCTTTTAGCATTATCACACACACACACACAAACACACAAACACACACACACATACACACACATGCACACACACGCACATGCACACGCACACATTCGTCTATATCTATCTTCTTCAAAAAATAAATGAAGGTGGTTTTTTTAATCTGACAGTGTAAACAATATTTGTAAATGTACGAGATAGAAAATGTCCCAGAAGTTAGAATGTGGAGTAAACATGGGACCCTACACCTAACCATGAAACTACTTGCTATTGATACCCCCTGGCAAACTAAAAATCAAATTTTTCTAATGGAGTGACATTGGATATAAGAGACATAATCTATTATAATACATAGGGCCCATTCCCAGGGTTAGCTGACCAGCAGAATCTAAGCTCTGTGGAAAGTTTTTGGACTATCTGTTCTGTTTTAGGATTTTTTTTCTCTTACTAGGCTTTTTACTTGTTTGCTCTCCTTTTCTGTTTGTCGATGTTATTTGTTATATATATTTGGTTGTCTTTGTTTCTTTTCATTTTGGGATGGGGAGATCCATATAGCCATTTATGGACTATAAAACTAGAGTCATATTTCACCCCACAAAAAAGTCAATTACAGAGCTCAATAGGAGACCTGAAAAGAAAAAGAAAAAAGAAAAAGAAAAGAAACTTGGGGAAAAAAAACCATCACAACCCTTTGAAACGAAAACAAAGGCAAAACTTTCAAGCTTTCTAAGCTAGACTCCAACAGCATAGGAAATAATTTCAACAATTGATGAATGGGAGTGCTTGTAGGTTTTTTTTTTTTTTTCTTCACAGTGAAGGGAGAAAAGAAAGAAAAATTCATTAAATGTGAAGATAAAGGTTAGAGAATAGAAAGGAAGAGAAATAGAAAATGGACCTGACAACCAAATTTCAGAGACACAATTAATATTTGGAATCTGTAGTAACTATATAATTAACCACCATAACATATATTCAGTGAATGAGGTAATGAATAAACAGCTCTTATTGTAAGTGACTGATAACTGTTTCAAAAATGTTGAAATACTTTAACATAGTATTTGGCATAGAATTTTCATCATGATTTCCTGGATGCCATCATCTGTTTAACATGGATGTAGATTATATTTATACTATATATTTCAGTGTCAGATAAATAACTCCTGTTATAGAACAGCCAGATGTATAGATCTGAAACGTTTTTCTAATTTTCTCCATTCCTTGAAAACCTTTACACATTGTGTTGAATTAATTTTAGTTCAATTATAATAGCCTCCTAATTGTTTTGTTCTAGATAATTATTAGACAGCATATCCCTCTATTAAACTAAGAAATAATGTGAACATAGTATAAAAAGATAAAAATAGAAAATTTATAGTGTTACACAGTCCCATGAAAAAGCTTTGTAGAATTTAAATTGGCATTATTAGCTTTTTCTCTTTCGTTAAGTAAATGCTTGTTACAGTGTAATTAGTAGATCATTATATTTTAGTCTCCAGTGTGGCTTATTAATGATAAAATAATTGGTTACAACAAACCAATGTGTACCACACTGAAATATTAATTTTATTGTGCAATTCAAACTGTATGAGGGTATATTAAGCACACTTTACATCAAAGCACCTGCAAAGTTAGAGTTCATATATAGATGAGGACTTGACACATATTGAGATTTGTTTAATTTAAAGAGTTTCATCAAATACTCCTCAGACAGTGAATGAATGTACTTTTAAAAATGAAATGATGCTTACACTATCAATTTTATATTACCCAACGAAGTTTCCCCTTGCAAGTTAAATAAGAATAGTATATGGTCAGCTAGAAGTGTTTGATTTGCAGTCTTCTGTGAAGAACGCTACGAATATACTGATTTATGGGAACAAAGGCTTTAGCAGCTAAAACAGTTTCTCAGGAAACATATTAACAAATATACTCATTATTCTTCTTAGATTGAGAAAATATAAAATGATCCAAAAAATTTCATGACAATGGGGACCTCTGCTGTGTCACAAATTCATTTTACACTTTAATATAGGCATGTTATATTAATGAAATGAAAATCAATCAGTTGTTTCTCCTATTTTAATAATGGTTCAAACAAAGTTACTATTGGTAAGGCCAGCTGCACATTTCCGGCATGTAGAAAATCACTTTAGCAAACTTCCAAAACTATTTTGATAGTTTAGGATTGGTAAGATTTTTTTACTCAGTGTTCTGTGTGTTTTTAAATAAAGACTTGAAATGTAGCTCAAACAATATGGCAGTACTTCTTTATGCTCTTTTAGGGTAAAAACACAATAATGGGTGCTATGAAGCTTATATTTGGATAGAAAATCAGCCCCCCTCCCTAATATATATCCTTTCTTTCTCTTAATTAGAGAAGCAGGCTTCTCAAAGCTTTGATCCACAATGTAGACATCTTTGAAAACAATTAATCTTGGCTGTTTAAGGCTCCAAAATGCATTGAAACTTGATGTTCACAATTTCATGTCATAACTGGATGTGAAAAATTATTTATTAATCAATTAATACTCATATTATTATAGATATAATAGAACCCAGAATAAATTTAAAAATGTCTCTACAGCCATACTATATGTTAAAGGTGAGGTTAAATGACTTTATCATGGAAGGAAATTACTATCTAGGTCCTTGACTTCTGTTCAATCTTTACAGGGTAAGAACCAGAAAATATTACACATAAAAAATAAAATTTTTATTCTCTTACAGATTTTCCAAAGGGTGGTTGGTAAAAGGTTGGAAAATATGTTTAATTCTTTTTCCTTTAAAATTTTCATTTTTACTGAGAGCTCCAGAGGTGTCAAGGTTAGTCTTCCATTAGAGCTTTCAAATCTTTTCCCAACTCTTCCATAAGAAACTCAGACCTCCATTCATGGCTTGGCTGTTGGTATATGCATCTGTTTCAGTCAGCTGCTGTGTAAAGCCTCTTAGAGGACAGGTAGACTAGGCTCCTGTCATCAAGAATAACTGAGTATCATTAATAGTGAAAGGGATTGGTGCTTGTCAATGGGATGTGTCTCAAGTTGTGACTGTTATTGGTTGGCTATTCCTTCAGTCTCTGCTCCATCTTTGGGCCTATATTTCTTTTAGACAGAAAATATTTTGGGTTGAAAGTTTTGTGGGTGTGTTTGTATCCTTAACCCTCCACTGAAATCCTGCCTGTCTATAGGAGGTGGGCTCTTCAGCTTCCATATCCACACTATTAATCTTCTTGGCTATGGTCACCTGTACTGATTCCTGGAGCCTCCTTCCTCCCAGGTCTCTGGGCTTTTTTGCACACCCTTAACCCTAGCACCTTCAGATATTCATTTATTCTCCTAGCCCGCTGGCTCTTTTTACTCTTGCTCCTTGCATGTGATCCTGATTCTGTGATTCCTTTTCCCATTCCCCTTTCCCAACTAGTGCCCTTCTGATGCCTCCTATGACTATTTTATTCCTCTTTCTATGTAAGATTCAAGCATTCTCATGTGAGCCTTCCTTCTTGTTTAGCTTCTTTGGATCTGTGTGGTATATGATGAGTATCCTATAATTTCTGGCCAATATCTATTTATTAGTGAGTGTATATCATGAATGTCCTTGAATTGATTTATTAAATAACTTAAATTTAAAATGTAGAAATGATTAAGCTGTCTTAATTAGATATTTTTAAGTTATATCAGATAACTATAGAAAAAATTACAAATTGTTTATAATACAAATTTAGATGCATAAATTATAATCATCTCAGTTTAATGAACCATGACTCTGCTAAAAAGGAACATGTTCCTTCTAGAAACTGCATGCAATAATTGCAAATTAGCTAAGAATATTCAATAGATTGAAAAGAGTTAGCCATATGAAGCAAATGTTTACAGAATTCTTCTGTCTCTTCCAATAATTTCTTCCCTAGATATTTTCATTTTCTGAGGTCCTTAAAATTAGAGCTTTAATATAGGAAGCACATTGATACAGAAAAGTGGTCAAGTAATAGGGACCACCTCATAACTAAATAATCATGAAATAGTTTTTCTTACAAAAGAAGGAGAAATAAAACACTGGCAGGAAAATATGATCAATGGAATACACAACATTTCATGTCAGCACATGAAAAAATATATTTTAAAACTTTGTGTGGCAGCAGCTAACCAAAATTCTCAGGGAGGTGCAGACAAATATTAGACAGTCTTGGGAAAGAGGTGAGGGAAGGAATGACAGGTCCAGTGTCAATATGTACTCTACAAGAAGACTTATAGAGTCAACTAAGCTGGAATCTTGGGAGCTCCCAGAGATTTAACCACTAACTACACATGCAAGGGTTAGACCTTGGATCCTTAAACGTTTTTAGCTAATTTCCATCTTGTTGTTTATGGTGGCCTCACAACAAATGAGTGGAGCTCAGGTTACTTCTGTTGCAGTTACCTGCCTCTTGTAGATACTGTTCTCCTAACTGGTCTGCCTTTTCTGGCCTCAGTGGGAGAGGATGTCCCTAGTTCTGCAGTGACTTCTACCATGGTGGATTGGTAAGTTTGTGGAGAACAGGAGTAAAACAGTGACTTCTGAATATGGCAGGGCTAGTATTATCCCTACAGATTTGCTTGTCTGAACAGAACCTGCCCAAGGTCAAGGTAGTCAATATTGTGGCATTGTACTGCTGGGATGGCTGGCCATGGTGGCTTGTGAGGCCTCATCCCTAACTCAGTAGTTATAGAGAGCCAGTGGTCTCCATGGTGGGCTCTATGATTTCTGGTAAGTTAACTAGCTCTAATGGGTTACTCCATACCCTTGAGTATACAGACAGCACAAATTAAAATCTATGTACTATAATATAATGCAAAGGAGGGCAGAAATTTGAGAGGTAAAGTGTGGTCTGAGATGACTATTAGAAGAGTAAGAGAAAAAAGTAAAGAGTTAAGGAAGAATATAACCAAAACTTTTTGGGTCGATGTGTCAAATTCTCAAAAACATAGGAACACCAAAAGAAGAACAGTATTATCAACCAACAAAACACTCCAGAGCTCCCAGGGACTACAACACCAACCAATGAGTACACATGGAGAAACCCATGGCTCCGGTGGCATATGTAGCAGAAGATAGCACTGTCTGGAATCAATGAGTAGAGAGACCTTTGTCCAGTGAAGGTGTGTTTTCCCAGTGCAGGGGCATAAAACGGCACTCAGGTGGAGAAAATAGTTGGGAGAGAGAGCACCTTCATGTAAGTAAGATGGGGGAGGTAGGTGTTGGAGTGAGGTTAAAAGGGATAACATCTGAAATGTAAATACAGAGAATATCCAATAAGAAAGAAAACATAAAACAGCAAGCTTACACACACACACACAAAGTAATAAAACTACTTTTTAAACAACTGAAAAGACTACATACGATATTTTACAGATATACTTCAGTGGGGTTGGGGACAGAGTGGAAATGTAGTACACGGGAAGCATCCTGCAAGGTGTAAAAGTAATCCTGATGATGGCCTTTTTTTTCATCATTAGTGGATACAGAGTCTCTACTGTCTATCTTCTGTATCCAGGTATATCTCCAGTAGTGGGACTAGGTTGCATATAATTGAGATTTTAGCCAAGTTGGTCACATGGAAATATCCCAACAACCCAGGCTGCTCCTAAGATTAAGATTTGCTCTCCTCATACTTAATGCAGAACTCCATTGCTGAGGACAATACACACACTTCACTGAACAGACAGTGGTTAAACTTATGCTTACATGGAGTCTCACATAGAATCTTCACATGTTCGATCTAGATTCTTTGGTATAGGAATGTACTATGTAGGCTGCCAAGGAGAATCATAGGTATCAGCCCAGTCCTAAATCTTTTGCCCCACAATCTACTTTGCTTGTAAACTATGCTAGGTCAATGGTGTCACAGAGCTAGTATGAACGAACAACCAATACCTGATTTGATTAAAGGTCTACCCAATGAGGGGAAACCCATGCCTAACACTGATCAGGACGACAAACTATAATCTAGGTAGCCCAGTGAACTAGGATAAAACAGAACACACCTAGTCTAACACCCCACCAAACCCTAATAACAAAGAATATATCAATAAAATGACTTCTAATATTCTGGAAAACACATACATTCGTGTCTTTTTCAATCGTCAGCAGAGAGGCTCTCTTTGGCTGCCTATGGAAACAAATGCTGGGACCCATAGCAAGAAATTACTTGGAGACAGACTCTAAATAGGAGGCCTTCATAAAATCACACTCCTTGAGGTCAGAGACTCCAACAGAAGAGCAAGCATAAAAAGTGGAAGAGCCAGAGGGAATGAAGAATACCAAGAGAACAATCCCTTTGTGTTAATTAAGCAAGGCACATAGGAGCTCATAGATATTGAAGCAGGAAGTATTGGCCCTGGAGGGTTCTGCTCCAGATCTTCTTTGTATAAATTATTATAGCTACTAACTTAGTATTTTTTATTGAGCACCTTTATTTTAAAAAACAAAGACAAATGTACAAATTTTAAGCATTTCTGCATAAAAGTATACAAATAAATTTATGTCAGTGCTTGGCTTTTGTTTTCTTTTCTTTTTTCTTTTTTTAAGGTTTGAGAGTGTGCATTAAGATCTTACTAGACATCATTAGCCATCAGGGAAATGCAAATCAAAAGAACCCTGAGATTCCACCTCACACCAGTCAGATTGGCAAAGATCAAAAGTTCAGATGACAGCAGATGCTAACTTAGAATTTTTATGGGACTATCTACCATAAGAACAAGTGGATCTCTGACTTTGTTGTCTGCCTTGAGATTCTTTCTCATGATGGTTTTTATTTTGTCTTATTATATTAAAATAAAATAATAATGCAAAAACAACTCTTCTTTTTAGGAACTATTTAAAATTTCCCATCTGAATAATATTATTGCAAGGAAAATGTGCAATTTTTTTGCAAGGAGTAATTTTGGTGCCTTATTCTTCAATTGTGTTATTTAACATATTATACTGAAGTTATCCACCTAGACTTTCTTTAAATCAAAGGGTAATGAATGGTATGAAATGAGGCTATAATGTTGTCTTAACAGCAGAGAACAACTTAATTTGTCCTTACCTGTTTTTGTACAAACACACACACACACACACACACACACACACACACACACACACACATACACACACACATACCATTTTCACCATTCTTCCCATTTTCTCAACCACTCTGTCCATCTTAATGCCTTTGTGAAAATAAATCTGCCTTTGCCAATCATATTGTCTAGCCCTAAAAGACATGAGAATCTAGAGTTACTTTGGATGTTCTACCTTTCTACTGCATTTCAATATCATATTTGATTTTCCTCATTCAGAACTTCCCAGTTCTTTAAATTACAAATCACGTAGGGCTAGAGTCCACAACAGCAGTAAGCCATGACACAGAGTTTAAATCAGCTGCTTATACCATGTCAGCAAGGCAAGATGGGAGAGAGGATAAGAAAGAGTGATAAATGATGAAAGTTTAAGGTCAGTAGCATTGAAAATATACATACAAGTACCAATATACATTTGGCAGGAAGAGGAAGAAAGGGAATGGAAAATGATGTAATTATATTTTATATTAAGAAACTAGTAGATATAATTTAAAAGTGAAAATATCAAACCCATTCCCTAAAAGACCCTGACATTCTACCAACACCACCATCCCAAAACCCATGCCTTCAAACGAAACTTTTATTTTCTTCATATTCTTTCTTCCAATGATTCATTTACTTATTCAATTTTCATGCTCATTACAACACATCTCTTTACTTCCCTCCCCTTCTCCTCCAAAAATTTCAACCATTGCTACTTCCTGATATAATTTACCCTTCCTTTCATTACTTTTGATTTGGGGTCTTATCAGTAATCCAGCGAAATTATACTATAATCCAAGACATGTCTGCATTCCCACAAGATCACATAGACTTTGAAAGACTTTGCATATGATCCCTTGCCAGAGAAACCATGTTCCAAGAATAATATCTCTGTACATGAGCCTATGGCTATCTTTACTATCTTTCCTTGGCTTTCTACATGCCTCTGTGACTCCATGAACATTTCAGCACTTTCTTTATGGTAGATATCTCTATGTGTGCACCTGAAAACTTGGTTATGTCACTGTATCTGTTGCCCTGTGATACTCATATTGATATTGTAGCTTCTACATGCTTGATCATCTCCTGATAGCAACCCTTTTTTTCCAACAAACTTGCCATCACTATATCACAGGTTGATATTGAATCTTATGATATCAGCTCCCCTTCCTACAGATATTTTAGTTTTCCTTTACATATTGAGAAGCTTCTCCGGCATCGTGATTTATTCTTTAGAGTACCAATAATTGTGTGATTTACCAAATCCATTTTAAAATAGTTGATGACTTTGTTAATCTTTTAAATCCCCACTTTTTCCATCTAGAACATTACCTGAAAAACAATATACTCACATTTAAAAGTACATGCACATTTGAGATTACCCACAGTAGTTAGACAGGACTAGGGGAATATGATACAAGTGACTGGATACTATTTCAATATGAACAAGAAAAATAATTTTTGCATAAAAGTATATCAACACATTTTTCTCATTGCTTGGCTTTTTAAAAAATAAGATTTCATAGTGTGCATTAAGATCTTACTAGTTACAATGAGCATAAAATACATGTAAAACAGGATGTAACCTGGAATTAGTCAAGGTTTTCTTGGTGTGTAAGGAGTAAACAAAATGTTTTTTTTTTTCTTGAACTTCACACAGTCTGTGAGTTGTTTCTGGGGTGTTCAGAGGTTTTTGCGGTTAGTATCCCATTATCAGTGACTGCATATTATGTCTGTTCTTTTGTGACTCAGTTATCTTGCTCAGGATGATATTCTCTATATGCATTCATTTTCTTAAGAATTTCTTAAGTTCATTTTTTCTGATAGCTGAGTAGTACTCCATTGTGTAAATGTACCACAATTTTTGTATCCATTCATCTACTGAAGGATATCTGTTTTTTCCAGCTATTTATCTTTTTTTAATAAAGTTCTTCAATTAAAAAAATACAAATTCTCATAGAAACATCTGGCCCTTACCTTTTATCACACCCCCACCATTGGGAAACTTTCAATGATGCCTTTACTTCCTGAGAGTTCATAGGACTATATACATAGTTTTTCTGATCTTGATTAAATTTGGTAATTGGTATCTGTCAAACAATCATCCATATAATTTAGACTTTCCAATTTTGTAGAGTACAGGCTTGGCAGTAAGACCTAATAATCCTCTGAATGTCCACAGTGTCTGTTGTTATGTCCCCCCTTTAATTTCTGATTTTGTTAAATTGAATCTCATCTCTTTGTCTCTTAGTTAATTTTGGTGAGGGTTTGTCCATCTTGTTAATTTTTCAAATAACCAGCTCTTGGTTTCACTGATTCTTTGTATTATGATCTTTATTGATTTCAGCCTTGAGTTTGATTCTTACCTACCATGTACTCATTCCTCTTGGGTGTGTTTTCTTTCTTTCTTTCTTTTTTTCTTTCTTTCTTTCTTTCTTTCTTTCTTTCTTTCTTTTTAATTTGTAGAGCTTTCAGATGTACTTTTAAATTTTAAAACTTTTCTGATTAGAAGGCACTTAGTGCTACTAAATTTTCTTTTAGCCTTTCATTGATCGTGTCCCGTATGTCGGGGTAGGTTGTGCCTTTTCTTTTTCATTGAAATCTACAAAGTATTGATTTTATTTATTTTCTGTTTCACTTTCCACGATTATGTAGGCTTGTTTCTGTTGTTGGTGTAGTCCATTTTTAATCCATTATGATATAATAAAATGCATGAGGTTATTTCCAAAAAACTCTTATAAATCCGACCTGTCTACAAGGAGGCATATGTGATTATGGCTGTTCAGTCTGCTGAGACAGAAAGAATCAGTGTGCTCCATGGACAATCCCCTTGTTAAATTACATAATCCAGAGTGGCCAACCCGAAACATACATACATATGTACATACAAGCATACATAAGTACATGCACATGCAGAAGTCATGAATTTGAGAGGAGTAGGAAAGGCTACAAGGGTCATACAAAAGGAACTGTAAAGAAGAGGACATAGGGAAGAGATGATGTAAATAAAATAGTTCTCATGTCTCAGAAAATCTCAAATAAAGGCTAAAGTCAACTTACCAATCACAATTCAAAAACAGCACTTCAGTATCAAATAGAAAAAATCCTCTGTATGGAGGAATCTCACTGAAATTTTTTTTTTTTTGATGCTTATTCATGATATTTAGATGCTAAGCTTCATGTTACTATTATTTCCCAATCTCTCTTAATTCACTATTGCTTACCTTCCTATTGCTTCATTGCATTACAAATAAAAGTGTATGATTTGCCTACTAAAAACCCATAACTCTTACAATAACCAATGCATATATTTATGTACAATTTCTCTCTCTGATACTTTAATAGTAACATTTCAATATACATTTTGCCATTTTAATTTTTTTCTGTGAATATATTTTTTAGTCAGTACTTGATTTTTTCAAGGGCTTGACAGTATGCATTGAAAACCTAATAGTTACAAAAAGCGTAAAGTACATGCAAAACAAAGCGCAACATGGAAATAGTCAAAGTCTTCTTGTTTTGTAAATAGATATATATATTTTTTTGTTTTCTTTATTTCTTGGACTTCATACAGTCTGTGAGTTGTTTCTGGGGGAGTGCAAGCCTCTGGGGTTAGCATCCCAATATCAGTGACTGCATATTATGTCTGTTCTTTTGTGACTGGGTTATCTCACTCAGGATGATATTCTCTAGAGGCAGCCATTTTCTTAAGAATTTGGTTAAGTCATTGTTTCTGAGCCATTTTAATTTTTGATTTTTTTATTTCTTTTTTTATTGGATCCTCTCTGCATTTACACTTGAAATGTTATTTCCTTCCCCCACATACACCCATCCCTCTCCACCTCCACTTGTCTTCAAGACTGTGCACTTGATTTTCCCATTGCTTTGTCTTTGATCTAAACAAGTTTCTGCTTCCAAAATTTTCTTGAAAGTGCACCTCAGTGTTTCATGCTGCTGTATATAAGAGTTATCTCCTTATCTTCCCTGTCTGTGACGTCTTTGCAGAATTTTGCCTATTCCCGGATTTTTCTTTAATCATAATCTCCCTCCCAAGTACTTTATAGACTAATACAGTCAAGTTTTCTCTAAATTAAGGATCTATAATTTCAACTTTTATCCTAATGTTCCCTTTTCTTTCTCCCCTCTATGTACTTAAATACAAAAATATGTTACCAGAAATGAAGTATTATATAGTTGTATTTATTTTCAGCTCTCATGTTTTTCTATAACTTAGGTCAACTTTGAATTTAATTATATAGAACTTATATGAGTTACCCCATGTGATTAGCCAATGTTAAAATGTTTCATCTATAGTTCTATAGTTCAGATCCTTCTCTTAGTCATGATACATGAGTGTCTGGGGCTATGCATCTTATTCACTTTTACCTCTGTTAGATATTTGATGTATTTTAAAAAATAGCATTTCCATTACTCTACCTGAAGTCAGACTCTTCATCAATCTTGTCTGTCAGAGAAAATGACTTTACTATATCTAAAGATACTTAATTGAAAAAAAAATCAGAAATGCAGAATGACTTCGTTATGTACTTCTATGACCCTTGTATCCAGTGTGTAAAAGACACATATTTTATCTTAAAGTTATGTTTTGAAACTTCCAACATTATTTTTTCAGTGTATCATCTGTTCAAGGCATCACCATTCAATTTCACACCTTCTAAATTATATTCATTAAACTCCTATATAATCAGTTCCATGGAGACTACCCAAATACTCTGCATCCTGATCTTTCCCTCTCTCTGTCTAGTATCTCTGTCTTTATCTCTGCCTCTCTTTCCCTCACCCTCTCCCTCTTCCTCCACTTCCACTTATTCCCTTCCCCCTCTTCTTCTTCTGCTGCCCTCTCCTCTTTGACTGTGTCTGTGTGTGTCTCTGTCTAACTTCTCCAACTCTCTGACTCTCTCTCCTTTTCTCTCTGTGTGTATTTTCCCTTTATTCCTTCTAATATCACTCCCTATATTTATGTTTTAAACCCCACCAAGGTCAGTGAATGATATACAGAGTAAAAAGTGCTTAAGACACTGTTTTTCTAATAGTTAAAAACATTCAAATTCTGTTTAAGGGGTAGTCAAAAATTGTTATTTCTAGATATGGGCCTTTCAAACTTCAATTTGACTGGTTGAATGCTTTGATTAAGTTTCCACAGCATTATTTATGTCACTAATGTGACAATAGATTTTTATATAAATTTGAAATGCATACCAATATTTCTGATGTGCATCTAATTTTAAACTTGTGTGACTGTGATCAACTTGGATAAGGAATAGGAAAAGAGGCTGAAGCATTTACCTAAAAAATACATTTATATGTATATGTACTTATAATGCGGAGAATCTTGTATGAGATGATAAAGGAGTGTGAGGAATTTAAATGGCTTGGTAATTGAGGAAACAATATGTCTCTAACTGATGACACATGTTTTCCCAAACAGTATGTAACAGACTAAAGAATACATATGAAAAAGAAGAAATACTGGATATTACATTACAGTGGGGAAAAAGTGATGTGTCTTGCTTTAAGAGTATTCAGTGAACCTAAAAGCAGTTATTACTTCAGAATGTATTTTCTTTGTATATGTTAAGCACATTGTAAAACATTCACATGTGAATGCACTGATCATTTATTGAATACAGCTCATAGACTCCATAAATTATAAAATGGCTTTTATGCTTCATGTGGTTTAACTGGGCACTTGCCCAATATTTCTCTGCACTTGAAAAGAAATAAAATGTAATTAACTTTAAGAGTGAAGAAGATTTTGTTCTGTGTTTCCTGTGTTTTTACTTTAATAATACCCACCCCTGTCAATGGGTCAAGTTCTATAGTCTTTGGTTTGGTTTCTCAACTAACATTTGGGTAATGTGGGAAGTGGAATGCAGCCTTCTTAACTGGTCCGTAATGACGGGTAATTTCTTTTTCATGCTTTCTAGTAGTCTCATTTTAATATTTAACTTTTTTCTTGTATATTTAAATTATATTATTTTAGACTAATGGATTATTGAGGGTACATGGCATGATATTTTGACAAATATGTCATATTGTTAAATATACTGTGGAACATATGAATAAATGTATATATCTTTTGTTTCATAGAAAAGATAATAGAGTAAGCAATTTCAAGTATACAACATAGTCACTACAGGTGATGCGAGTCCTATGGTGTGCAACAATTTTTGAACATGTTAATTTTGTGCAGCACAGTTTGTGTCCCTTTTCTCCGTGGTAGACATCTCCTGGTGGCTTTCTTTCACCAAGGTGAAATTGCAATGTGATTAAGCCAATATCCTTTCTAAGCTTGAAAAGGCGGTAGTTTTTGTGTGTGTAGTATTCTATTCTTTATTTGTTATCTACACATTTCTTTTACTGTTCTGGAAGTGAGCATGCCCTATGTCTGCCAGGTAAAAGACATGCAGAAAGGGATTCTCAAACATTTGATCCTTAAATGAAACTACATTATTAATGATGTCCATTTGAACTTCAAATTAGAAACAATTCCTGAATATATATTTTCCTGAAATACTGCCTATTCAGTTTCTTCTCATGATATTTGTTTGGTGCTGCCACATTCTGTTTATGTGTTGTGGGTCATGTCTCTACTGTTACTTCTCAATAATTTCTCACTGTATATTACATTACAGTGTATCATAGGTATATTTTGTTTTACTTTCTTTTCATTTCTAGAACTACCTAATAATTGTAATAAAGTCTTTGTATACAAAAATCTCCATGACTGCATTGTAGGAAATTTATTAGTATATTTAAAAATCCAAATTTAATTCTTTGAGGAGCATACAAAGAAGAAATGCATACCTAAGGTATTTTTTCTGAATTATATTTGACAATGATCAACCTATCTCTATATAGTTTTAAAATTAATTTTTAAAATTATTATGTGCAAATATTTAAATAATATGTCTTAAGTTATTAATATTAAAATCTACACACCAATGGATTTTCATGAGATATATTTATTTAAATATTGAGATTAATAATCAACACTTTAAATCTTTATTTACAGCTATGTTGGCCTAAATATTCATGAATTGTGAAAGTAGTTGAACTTTTATTGTTTTGTAGTATATCTTAAAATTTTTACAATCATGCCATCTAGGAAGTTGGTATTACATTATATAGCACACTTTTTAACTTTTATTAAACATGTTTTATTACATACAATTAGAAATCATTTTATTTGCTTTATGTTTCTTCCTGTATGCTCTTACATAATCAGCCATAAAGCAAAGACACAATAAGAATCATTAATATAGGGTCTTTGGTGTTTATTCTGTTCATGTCAAGTAAATATTTTTAAGAATTTTCCAGAACTAAAACTGCTGAGAGATTATTTTTATATATTTCTTCCAATTTATGAATGAGTTAAAGTACATGAATTTCATTTTAATAAGAACGGTATTGCCTGTGAGATAATAGCAAAGTTTTGGACTACTGTAAAAGGATTCTAGCACCTCAAATTACTTTTCTAGTGTAAATTTTTAACACTGTGTTGGGATGGACATATGAGAGGGTAGTAGAATTTAGTCAACCTCTGTATTTTATGTCTTGTCAGTACAGATTGCTGATTGACTAATGACACTTTTTGCATCTGTTCAAAACTGTATTCTCTTATCTACAAAGGATGCACAACCCACTATCTATTGTCTATGTCAACAGATTAGAACCAGTGCAGTAGTCAACTGTATCTTCAAATAATTCCACTAACTTACATGACAGAAAGGAGAGCCAGATGATAAAATGGTGGATAATAGACACAATCCAAATCCTAGCTTAGTTGAGATATTCCATTCGATCTAGCAACAATTTAGAGAAGAGTGATGGGATACTGACAGCAAAAGACTGGAAGAGTTAGTAAAGCCTGACTATGTATGAAGACTCTCACCCATCTGACTGGATACCCTCAAGGTGTGTGAGGTCAATATACCTCATTAATTCACACAGTGACCAATAGTCTTCATGTTATTAGTTAACTGTTTAGAATGTTATTATTGACATTTGCAACTGAAAGAATCATAACACAGAATGGTTTGAGGTATATACAGAAGGGAAGGATTACATCTTATTGAAAATATGATTCATTCATTCTAGAAACATCCATTCAATATTTTAAAGAAAACATTCCAGAAATTGTTTTAGAAGTGAATACATTAATATGTGAAATCTCGCAATACAATGGGGTGTCTTAAGCACTTTATTTGCTACTTTAGTAATATTGATGATGTTGCCAAGACACTACTTGATCTAATAGACCACTCATTTCAGGTCACGGGTGGGAAAGTCTCAAAGATGGTACAAGTGCAGTGAAGTTTTATTTTACTGTGCACTTGTAAGCATGACATAAATCATTAAAAAAAAAACTGAGAAAAATTGTTTCTATGATAAAACCATCTGCATCTGAAACTAATAATTGGATAAATGAAAGTAGGTTAATAAAAATAGATACAATTATTCAAAAGTAAGAGAGACCTAAGTCTACCTTAGATTCAGGTAATTAATTTTTAAAGATACACTTTTTTAGATGCTAAAATAATAAAAATAGCTAGCCCTCCAAGGAGAACTTATAATAATAGGTATGTTGTTTTACATGTCTGAAATGAGTTAGAAGCTGGTTCTTCCCTTAGAAGCTGGTTGCTAGCATTTCATTTTCTTCCTTTCTTCTTTTATTTGTAAAATGAACAACTTTATTAAAAAAAAGATGAATGTATGGATTTTAAGCATTTTCTCACAAAAGTATATGAAAATATTTTTGTCAGTACTTGATTTTCTTAAAGGTTTGATAGTATGCATTAAAATCTTACTAGCTACAAAGAGCATAAAGTACATATAAAACAAGAGGTAACCTGGAAATAAAGTTTTCGCAGTGTATACAGATTAAGCATGAAGGTTTTTCATTTTCTTTCTTTTCTTTTCTTTTTTTTTTTTTTGGCCTATGTATTTTCTTGAACTTCACATAGTCTGTGAGTTGTTTCTGGGATGTTCAGAGCTTTCTGGGGTTAGTATTCATTAGCAGTGACTGCATTTTATGTCTGTTCTTTTGTGACTGGGTTATCTCATTCAAGATGATATTCTCTAGATGCATCCATTTTCTTAACAATTTCATAAAGTCATTGTTTCTGAGAGCTGAGTAGTACTCCATTGTGTAAATATACCAAATATTTGTATCCATTCATTTACTGAAGGACATCTGGGTTCTTTCCAGCCTCTGGCTATTATAAATAGGGCTGTAATGCACATTGTGGTGCATGGGTCTTTGTTCTAGGTTGGACCTTCTCATGGGTATATGCCCAGAAGTGGAATAACTGGGTCTTCAGTAGTACTATGTCCAATTTTCTGAGTAATCACCAGACTGATTTTCAGAGTGGTTATACCAGTTTACAGCTCTACAAAGAGTGGAGACATATTCAACTATCTCCACATCCTCGCCAGCATAATGCTGTCATTAGAATATTTTTTCTTAGCCTTTCTGGTTGGTGTGAGGTAGAATGTCAGGGTTGTTTTGATTTACATTTCCGTGATGGCTAAGGATGTTGAACACTTCCTTAGATGTTTCTCAGCCATTTGATATTCCTGGATTGAGAATGTTTTCTTTAAGTCTGTACCCCATTTTTTAATCTGATTGTTTAATTCTCTGGTTTCTAGCTTTTTGAGTTCTTTGTATACCTTGGATATTAGGCTTCTATATGATGTGGGGTTGGTAAAGATCATTTCCCAGTAGGTTGGCTGCCATTTTGTTTTCTTGACAGTGTCTTTAGCCTTACAGAAACTTTGCAATCTCATTAAATCCCATTTGAGAGTCTTTGATCTTAGAGCTCGATCCATTGGTGTTTTGCTCAGAACATTTTCTCCTGTGCCTATGATTTCTAAGGTTTTCCCTACTTTCTCTTCTAATAGATTCAGTGTACCTGGTTTAATGTGAAGATCTTTGATCCACTTACACTTCACCTTTGTACAAGGAGAAAAGAAAGGGACTATTTTAATTCTTCTGCATGCTGAGTGACAGTAGGACCAACACCATTTGTTGAATAGGCTGTCCTATTTCCATTGAATGTTTACAGCTCCTTTGTAAAAAATCTGGTAACCATACATGTGAGGGCTGATTTCTGAATCTTCTATTCTATTCCATTTATCCAAGTGCCTATTTCTGTACCAGTATCATGCAGCTTTTAGCAAAATTGCCTTGTAATATAGCTTAAGATCAGGGATAGTGATTCCCACAGATGTTTTCTTGTTGTGGAGGATGGATTTTGCTATTCTATGTCTTTTGCTATTCCAGATGAAATTGCACATTGCTCTTTTCAACTCAATGAAAAACTAGTTAGGAATATTGATGTGGATTGCATTAAATCTGTAGATTGCTTTTGTAAGATGTCCATTTTTAAAATGTGAATCCTTCTAATCCATAAGCATGAGAGATCTTTCCATTTTCTGAGGTCTTCCTTGATTTCCTTCTTTAGAGTTTTGAAATTCTTGTCATACAGGTCCTTCACTTGCTTAGTTAGAGTCACACCAAGGTATTTCCTAGTTTTTGTGACTATTGGGAAGGGTATCTGTTCCCTAATTTCTTTCTCCACATATTTGTCCTTTGAGTAGAGGAAGGCTACTTATTTGTTTGAGTTAATTTTATATCCAGCCACTTTGCTGAACAAGTTTAGCATCTGTAAGTGTTCTCTGGTTGAAGTTGTGGGGTCGCTGAAGTACACTATCCTGTCATCTGCAAATAGTGATGTTTTTACTTCTTCCTTTCCAGTTTGTATCCCTTTGATTTCTTTTTGCTTTCTAATTACTCCAGCCAGGACTTCCAGTACTATGTTGTGTAGGTAGGGGGAGAGTGGGCAGCCTTGTCAAGTTCCTTATTTTAGTGGGATTGCTTCAAGTTTCCTACCATTAAGTTTGATGTTGGCTGTTGGTTTGCTGTATATTGCTTTTATTATGTTTAGGTGTGGGCTTTGGTTTCCTGTTTGTTCCAGGACTTTAAACATGAAGTGGTGTTGGATTTTGTCAAATGCATTCCCTACATCTAGTGAGATAACAATGTGTTTTTTTTTTTTTTTTTTTTTTTCCTGTGATTTTGTTTATATGGTGGATTACATGGTTGGATTTCCATATATTAAACCATCCCTGCATCCCAGGGATGAAGCCTACTTGATCATGGTGAATGATCGTTTTTGATGTGTTCTTGGGTTCGGTTTGTAAGGATTATGTTGAGTATTTTTGCCTCAATGTTCATAATTGAGTTTAGTCTAAAATTCTCTATTCTTGTAGGGTCTTTGTGTGGTTTAGGAACGAGAGTTATTGTAGCCTCTATAATGAGTTAGGTAGTTTTCCATCGGATTCTATTTTCTGGAATACTCTGGAGTGTACTGGTATTATTTGTCAATAAATGTCTGATAAAACTTTGCACTGAACCCATCTGGACCTGGGCTTTTTTTGGTTGAGAGTTTTTGGCTTTTGATGAATGCTTCTATTTCTTTAGGTGTCATGGGATTATTTAGATGGTTTACCTGGTCCTGGTTTAACTTTGGAATTCATCCATTTTCTCCAGAATTTTCAGCTTTGGTGAGTATAGGCTTTTGTAGTAGGATCTGATGATTTCTTGAATTTGCTCAGTTTCAGTCATTATTTATTCACTTTCCTTTTCGATTTTCTTAATATGGATACTCTCTCTTTGGAGTTTAAATAGTCTGGCTAAGGGTTTATCAATCTTGCTAATTTTCTTAAAGAACCAGCTCTTGATTTTGTTGATTCTTTCAATGGTTCTTTTTGTTTATATTTGCTCTATTCTTCCCTAAGTTTAATTATTTCTTGCCCTCTACTTCTCTTGGGTGTATCTGCTTCCTTTTCTTCTAGAGCTTTCAACTGTGCTGGCAGGTTGCTAGTGTATGCTCTCTCCAGTTTCTTTTTGGAAGCACTCAAAGCTATGAGTTTTCCTCTCAGTACTGCTATAATTGCATCCCATAGGTTTTAGTATGTCGTGTTTTCATTTTCATTGAATTCTAAAAATTCCTTAATATCTTTCTTTATTTCTTCTTTGACACTGTTATCACTTAATAGACCATTGTTTAGTTTCCATGTGTATATGGGCTGTTTGTTGTCTTTGTTGTTATTAAAGACCAGCCTTAGACAGTGGTGATCTGAAAGGATGCATGGGAGTATTTCCATCCTCTTTTATAAATTGAGGCTCTTTCTGTGTACAAGTATATGGTCAATTTTTGAAAATGTGCCATGAGATGCTATGTAGAAGGTGTATTCTTTTTTTTTTTTTTTTTTTAGGATGATATGTTCTATAGATATCTATTACTTCCAGTTGGTTCATAGTCTCTGCTAGTTTTACAGTGTCCTTTTTCAGTTTCTGTTTCCATGATCTGTCTATTGGTGAGAGTGGGGTATTAAGTCTCCCACTATTATTGTGTCAGGTAAAATGTACTTTTTGATCTTTAGTAGGGTTTCTTTTATAAATGTGGGTGCTTTTGTATTTGGAGCATATATGTTAAGGATTGAGAGTTACTCCTGACAGATTTCCCCTGTAATGAGTAAGAATTGTCCTTCCTTATCTTTTTTGATGACTTTTGGTTGAAATTCTACTTTATTAAATATTAGAATGGCCACTCCAGCTTGCTTCTTGGGGCCATTTGCTTGGATGGCTTTTTCCAAACCTTTTATTCTAAGATACTGTGTTTCTTCCTCTCTGAGATAAGTTTCCTGTATGCACAAATGCTGCGTTTTGTTTATGTATCCAGTCTGATCGCCTATATCTTTTTATTGGGGAGTTGAGTCCATTTATGTTAATAGATTTCAAGGAATAGTGGTTGCTGTTTCCTGCTATTATTGCTTTTGTAGGTTGAGTTGTGTCTGTGTCTCTTTCTTCTTTTGGTTTTCTTGCTTAGGAGTTTTCTTGTTTTTACTAGGATGTAGTTCCCTCATTGTATTAGGTTTTCCACCTATAATTCATTGTAGTGCTGGGTTTGTGGTCAGATATTGTGTTAATTTAGATTTGTCTTGGAATATCTTCATCTCTCCATCTATGGTGATTGATATTTTGCTGGGTATAGCAGCTTGGGCTGGCACTTGTGCACTCTTACGGTGTGCATGATGTCTGTCCAGGCTCTTCTAGCTTTCATAGTCTCTGTTAAGAAATTGGATGTGATTCTGCTTTTTCTTCCTTTATATGTTACATGACCATTTTCCCTTACTGCTTTTTGTATTCTTTCCTTGCTTTGGGCACTTGGTGTTTTGACTATTAGGTGTCAGTAGCATTTCTTTTCTGGTCCAACATATTTGGAGTTCTGTAGGCTTCTTTTATGCTCCTGGTCATCTCATTTTAAGGGTAGGGAAGTTTTCTTCTATGATTTTGTTGAAGATATTTACTGTACCTCTTAGTTGATATTCTTTGCCCTCTTATATTCCTATTATCCTTAAATTTGGTCTTCTCATTGTGTCCTGGATCTCCTGGACATTTTGGGTTAGGAGGTTTTTGATTTTTGCACCTTCTCTGACTGTTTTGTCTATGTTTCCAATGTTGTCTTCAGCTCCTGAGATTCTCTCTTAAATCTCCTGTAGTCTGTTGGAAATGCATGCATCTGTGACTCCTGATTTCTTTTTTAAGATTTCTACCTCTAGGGCTGTTTCTTTTAGTGTTTTCTTTATTGTGTACTTTTCTGTTTTAAATTCCTTGTTGTATTCCTCCATCTCTTTGGTTCTGTTTTTATTTTTTAGTTCTTTGAGTGTTTTCCTTGCTTCTTCTTTAAAAGCTTCTAATTCTTCATTCTTTTCCTCCCGTTCTCGTTTAAGGATCTCTATCATCACCTTGAGGTAGGATTTTGTGTCTTAGTGTTTGCTATTCCCCTGTTTGTTGTGATGGGAGAGCTACGTTCTAGTGTTGCCAGGTTGTCTTGGTTTTCCTGGGGTATGTTTTTTGCTTTCTTCTTGCCATCTTCTTGTCAGTGATTGGTTCTCTCCTTTCCCTTGTATCTGGCCTGTGTCCATGGTGCTAGATGTTTTGAGTGGCTGTTGTGCACCGTGGAAGTCTAGGTTTTTTCTTATTTCAGATGAAATATCACATTGCTCTTTCCAACTCTATGAAGAATTTGTTTGAAATTTTGATAGGGATTGCATTGAATCTGTAGATTGCTTTTGGTAGGATTGCCATTTTTACAATGTTTATCCTTCCAATCCATGAGCATGGGAGATCTTTCCATTTTCTAAGATCTTCCTTGATTTCCTTCTTTGTTGATTTGAAGCTGTTATAAAACAGTTCTTTCACTTGCTTAGTTAGAGACACACTATCAATCTTTAGTGACAATTGTGAAGGGTATCTTCTCCCTAATTTCTTTCTCTGCAGGTTAGTACTTTGAGTAGAGGAAGGCTACTGATTTGTTTGCGTTAATTTTATATCCAGCCACTTTGCTGAACTTGATTATCAGCTGTTGAAGTTCTCTGCTGAAATTTTTAGTGTCACTTACATACACTATCATGTCATCTGCAAAGAATGATGTTTTTACTTCTTCCTTTCCAATTTGTATCCCTTTGATTTCCTTTTGCTGTCTAATTGTTCCAGCCTGGACTTCCAGTACTATGTTTAATAGGTAGGGGAAGAGTGGGCAGCCTCGTCTAGTCCCAGGTTTTAGTGGGACAGCTTCAAGTTTTTCATACTTAAATTTGATGTTGTCCATTGGCTTACTATATATTCCTTTTATTATGTTTATGTATGGGCCTTGGATTTCTGTTCTTTCCAAGACTTTTAACATGAAGGGTTGTTGAAGTTTGTGAAATGCTTTCTCAGAGTCTAGTGATATGACCTTGTGGATTTTTTCTTTGAGCGTGTTTATATGGTCGATTACGTTGATGGATTTCTGTATGTTAAACCATCCCTGCTTCCCAGGGATGAATCCTACTTGATCATGGTGAATCATCATTTTGATGTGTTCTTGGATTTATTTTGCAAGAATTTTTTTGAGTATTTTTGCATCAATGTTCATAAGTGAGATTGGTCTGAAGTTCTCTTTCGTTGTACAGTCTTTGTGTGGTTTAGGAAAGAGGGTTTTTGTGGCTTCGAAAAATGAGTTAATTAGTGTTCCATCTGACTCTATTTTGTGAAATAGTTTGGAGAGTATTGGTATTAGGTCTTCAATAAATGTCTGATAGAATTCTGCAATGAACCCATCTGGACCTGGGCTTTTTTTGGTTGAGAGTGTTTTGATGACTGCTTCTATTTTTTTAGATGTTATTGGATTAATTAGATGGTTTACCTGGTCCTAGCTTAACTTAAGTATCTGGTACCTATCTAGGAATTCATTAATTTCCTTCAGATATTTCAGCTTAGTTGAGTATAGGCTTTTGTAGTAAGATCTTATGATTCATTGACTTTCCTCAGTTTCAGTTATTATGTCTCCACGTTCATTTCTGATTTTGATAATTTGGATACTCTCTCTTTGCCCTCTTGTTAGTCTGGCTAAGGGTTGATCAATCTTGTCAATTTTCTCAAAGAAGCAGTTCTTGATTTTGATGATTTTTTGAATTGTTCTTTTTGTTTCTATTTGGTCAATTTCTGCTCTGAGTTTGATTATTTCTTGCCATCTACTCCTCTTGGGTGTATCTGTTTCCTTTTGTTCTAGAGCTTTCAAATGTGCTGTCAAGATACTAGTGTATGCTTTCCCTAGTTTCTCTTTGGAAGCACTTGGAGCTATGAGTTTTCCTTGCACTACGGCTTTTATTGTGTCCCATAGGTTTGGGTATGTTGTGTTTTTATTTTCATTAAATTCTAGAAAATCCTTGATTTCTTTCTTTATTTCATCTTTGACCATGCTATTGTTTAATATAACATTGTATAGTTTGCATTTGTATATGTGTTTTTGTTGTCTTGTTGTTATTAAAGACCAGCCTTAGACCATGGTGATCTTAGAAGATGCATGGGAGTATTTCAATCTTCTTATATCTAGTGAGGCTTGTTTTGTGACTGATTATCTGGTCAGATTTTGAGAAGATGCAGTGAGGTGCTGAGAAGAATTTTTATTCTTTTGTTTTAGGATGATATGTTCTGTAGATGTCTATTAATTTCAATTGATTCATAACCACTGTTAGTTTCACTGTGTCCTTGTTCAGTTTCTGTTTCAATACTCTTTCCATTGATGAGAGTGGGGTGTTGAGGTCTCCCACTATTATTGTGTGGGTTCCATTATATTTTTGATCATTAGTAAGATTTATTTTATGAATATGGGTGCTCTTTAATTCACAGCATAAATGTTAAGTATTGAGAGTTCCTCCTGACAAATTTCTCTGTAATGAGTAAAGATAGTCCTCCTTATTTTTTTGATAACTATTGGTTGAAAATGTACTTTATTTGATATTAGAATGGCCACTCCACCTTGGTTCTTGGTGTTGTTTGCCTGGCAGGTTATTTCCCAACCTTTTACTCTCAAATAGTGTCTGTCTTTGTCTCTGAGATGCGTTTCCTGTATGCAGCAAACTGCTGGATATTGTTTATATATCCAGTCTGATAGCCTATATCTTTTTATTTTGGAATTGAGTCCATTATGTTAACGGGTACAAGGTATTGTTGTTGCCCTGTCCTGCTATTTTTGCTTTTATTGGTAGAATTGTGTCTGTGTGTCTTCTTTTCGTTTTCTTGCTTAGGTATTTTCTTGTTTTTACTAGGATGTAGTTTACTTCCTTGTATTGGGTTTTCCATCTATAGTTCTTTGTAGTGCTGGGTTTGTGGTCAGATATTGCATAAATTTAGTTTTGTCTTGAATATCTTAGTCTTTCCATCTATGGTGATTGTGAATTTTGTTGGGTATAGCAGCTTGGGCTGATACTTGTGTTCTCTTGGGGTCTGCATGATGTACATCTATGATCTTCTAGCTTTCATAGTCTTTTTTGAGAAGTCTGGTGGGATTCAGGTTGGTCTGCCTTTACATGTTACTTGACCTGTTTTCCTTACTGCTTTTAGTATACTTTCTTTCTTTGGGCACTTAGTATTTTGACTATTATGTGTTGGTAGAAATTTCTCTTTTTTTCCACTCTATTTGGAGTTCTGTAGGCTTCTTTCATGCTCACAGTCATCTCATTCTTATGGGTAGGTAAGTTTTCTTCTATGATTTTTAAAAGATATTTACTATGCCTATTAGTTGATATTCTTTGCCCTCTTCTATTTGTATTATCTTTAGTTTTTTTCCTCTCATTGTGTCCTGGATCTCCTGGATATTATGTTAGGAGCTTTTTTGGTTTTTGCATCTTCTCTGACTGTTTTGTCTGTTTTCAAAGTTGTCTTCACTCCAGAAATTCTCTTTTCCATCTCTTGTAGTCTGTTGGATATGCTTGCATCTGTGACTCCTGATTTTTTTTTTTTTAAGGTTTTCTACCACCAGGATTTTCTTTTTTAGTGTTTTCTTTATTGTGTCCATTTCTGTTTTAAATTCCTTCTTTCATTCCTTCATCTCTTTGGTTTCTTTTTTCCTCTAGTTCTTTAATTTCTTTGAGTGTTTTCCTTGTTTGCTCTTTAAAAGCTTCCATTTCTTTATGCTTTTCCTCCTGTTCTTGTTTAAGAATCTCTTTCATTATCTTGACGTAGGATTTGAGGTCTGAGTCATCTTTTTTGGGGGTTTTTGGCATTCTGCTGTGTGCTGTGATGGGAGAGGTGTGTTCTGGTATTGCCAGCTTGACTTGGTTTCCCTTGGTAATTTTTTCTCTTTCCTCTTGCCATCTTGTTGTCTGTGATTCTACATGGTCTTGTTGGCAGTGATTGGTTCCTGTCCCGCCCATGTACCTGGCATGTGTCCCTAGATCTTTGCTGTTTCCAGTGGCAGATGGCCTGAGCATTTGTTCTGCACTCAAGGACCCTCTGCATGGAAACCCAGTCCCTATGGCAGAGTTCCTGCTCCCCTGAACCAATTGAGAGGGTTGTGCTTTCTGCGTGCTCGGCCCAGACCTCTCTGCTCCCTGGCTACTCACAGAGCAGTCTCGCCAGGTCTGTGTCCTTAGATTCTGCTGTTCCTACTGGCAGATGGTCTGAATGTCTGTTCTGCATGCATTGGCCCATTGAGTGGAAACCGAGTTCTTATGGAAGAGATCCTGCTTCCCTGAACCAATGGTGGGGGGGGGGCACACTTTCTGTATGCTACACCCAGACCTCTCTGCACCCAGGATACTCGCAGCGCAGTCTTACCAGGTCTGTGTCTCTGGATCTCAGCTGTTCCTGTTGGCAGATGGCCTGAGTGCCTGTTCTGCAAGTTTTTTTCTTTTCTTTTCTTTTCTCTTCTCTTCTCTCCTTTTTTCCTCTTCTTTCTTTTCTTCTTTTATTTTTTTATTTTCTTCATTTCTTTCGCTTCTATCTCCCTCTCTCCCTCTCCCCCCACTCTCTCTTTCTTTCTTTTATTGACTTCATGATCTAAATTTTATTTCATTCTTGAAAGTTATGGCTAAGGGTTTATCAGTCTTATTGATTTTTTTCACAACCATTTCTTGCTTTTGTTGATTTTTGTATAGCTCTTTTTGTCTCTATTTGTGTTATTTCAACTCTGAATTTGATATTTCCTGCTTTCTATTCCTCTTGGGTGTATCTGCTTCTTTTTGTTCTAGAGCTTTAATTTGTGCTGTCGATTTGTTAGTGTATGCTTTCTCGAGTTTCTTTTTGGAGACTCTTGATGCTATGACTTTTCCTCTTAGCACTACTTTCATTGTATCCCTTACATTTTGGTATGTTGTCCTTTAATTTTCATTAAATTCTAAGAAGTCTTTGATTTATTTTTTTTATTTCTTCCTTGACCAGGTTGTTATCGAGTACAACATTGTTTAGCTTCCATGTGTATGTGGACTTGTTGTTGTTCTTGGTGTCATTACTGAAGACCAGCCTTAGTCTATGGTGATCTGATAGAATACATGGTATTACTTCAATCTTCTTGCTTCTTTTTTGTGACCAACTATATGTTCAGTTTTGGAGAAGGTTCCATGAGATGCTGAGAACAAGGTATAGTCTTTTGTTTTATGATGAACTATTCTACAAATGTCCATTAAAACAATTTGGTTCATAACTTCAATTAGTTTCACTGTATCTTTGTTCAGTTTCTGCATCCATGATTTGTCTTTTGATGAGAGTGGGATGTTGAAGTCTCCCACGATTATTGTGTGTGTGTTGTAATATGTGCTCTAAGCTTTAGTAAAGTTTCTTTTTATGAATGTGTGTTCTCTTGTATTTGGAGCATAGATGTTCAGGATTGAGAGTTCCTCTTGATAGATTTTTCCTTTGATGAGTCAAAAGAGTCATTCTATGTCTCTTTTGATGACTTTTTGTTGAAAATCAATTTTATTTGATATTAGGATGGATACTCTAGCTTGTATTTTAAGAGTATTTGCTTGGAATGTTTTTTTCCCAATCTTTTACTCTGATTTAGTTCTTGTCTTTGTTGCTGACATAAATTTCCTGTATAAAGCTTAGTCACAGAAGAAAACTCATGATATATACTCATTAGCCCCTCTTCCCAAAGAAAAAAGAACTCGGAATACCCAAGAAACCATCCACAGAACTTATGAATCTCAAAACGAAGGAAGACCAGAATGCAGATGCCTCGGTCCTTCTAAGAAGAGAGAACAAAACAGGGGAGGAATACAAGGCCAAATAGAGGAGCAGAGATTGAAGGAAAGATCTACAGAGACTACTTCACCTGGAGAACCCCCCCATATGCAGCCAGCAAACCAAAGCGCTACTGTTGATGCCAAGAAGTGTTTACTGGCAGGAACCAGACATGGATGTCTCCTCAGAGGGTCTTCCAGACTCATACAGATACAAATGAGGATGATTGCAGCTAAACATCAGACTGAACATCGGGACCACAATGAAAAAGATAGAAAAAGAGCTGAAATAACTGAAAGACTAGCACCCTTGTGGGAAGATCAGCATCATTGTCAGCCAAGACATTGAGGTGGAGAAGGTGATTGGGAGAGGTAGCACCTTCATGGATGCAAGTTGAAGGGGACGAAAAAGGGGAGTGTGCAAGAAGGATATAACATTTGAAATATATAGAAAATATCCAATAAAATTTAAAAAAGAAAGTTATGGCTAGAATATACTATTACAAATTTTAATTTTCTTACATGGAATCAAAATCTACATGTAGCCTGTACCTCAGTAGAACTTATTTGTAGGTGTTTGACACTCATGTCTAACTTACTCTCCTTCAACTCTCACATGTACAAATTCTTGTCAATTCTGCTCCTCTCATTTTTAATCTCTAAAATCCAGATAATATGCATCACATTCTTTATTCTAACATGCAATAGTAAAGGGATCTAGGGAGAAAAACTGGGGTAATATTCTCTTAGCTTTCCTTCTTCCAGCTGCCATAGTCTTGGTGTTCATTTGTCTAATGGTTGAAGATACTGTCTAGTTTTCTGATTATCCGTAGGACAAGGATTACTGCATCCATGATGATTACCATTGCTAGAAAATAAAATGTTAATATTTTTTTAATATATAACAGGACAGAATCAGCATTTCCCTGATTGAACAAGAGCAAGTATATAAAATCATGTCCCTTCTATCCTTCTTGCCTAATGTCATCATTACTGTCTTACTGGCCTTCAGAATTTACTTCTTGAGGGCATTAATAAATATTATTGTGTTACTCAGAGAACAATACTGAAACAAACTAAGACTTGTATGCACTGAGAAGATACGCAATTGAAATTCATATGTGATTTCACCTGTATGCTGAAGGCTCCCAAACAAACACAGAAATTACTATTACTATTCTTTAGACAATTTATAAAGGTTAGATTTTATTGTTTGTTTTTTTGTGTAAAGAGAAGCTGAAAATAACATAGAGAACAAAATTTGTTACTTTTGATGATGATCATACATATGATCATTACACTCATATGATCTCAATGCTGACTAAGTTTAAAATCTGGCAGAAGTCCTTTAATTCTTGTAACAAGTTCATATGCTTATTCTAAAGCAACTAGAATTTATTCAAATCCTTTCATTTCAATGAGCAACATCATTACTGACCCTAAGTTGCTCCAGGTGAACTTATTCTGTGCCTATGTTTGCTGTATAGATCTGACATGGCTGATTTTTCTATCTGTGTATGAATATCCTTTTTAGGTAAAAGTTCAACTGTAAAGAATCCAAGTAGGTCACATTAGCACTGGCTTCTCTAACTGCTGGGAGTAATCAGACATTTGTGTGTAATTAAGTGAATCACTGGTAATTTTGTCTCTAGTTAACTTTCTAAACCCATAATGATGCTTGTACTTGTTTCCCTTTAGTAAATTCTTACATTACTTTTCTTAAGAATGTTGAATTGGTAAAGCTTTATTTTGACAATATATGTAAAAAAATATTCCTAAGAAACTAACTAAGGAAAGACAGAGAGATAGAAATAGACAAACAAATAGAGATGGAAAGAGAGAGGAGAGAGAGAGAGAGAGAGAGAGAGAGAGAGAGAGAGAGAGAGAGAGAGAGAGAGAGGCAGAGAGGGAGGGAGGGAAGGAAGGAGGGAGAGATGGGGGGTCATGAATTTCAAACAGAGGGAATTTGTACAATGAAGGGCTTACTTCTGTCACCTATTATAAATGTAGTTCCCACAAAGGGGTCAGTGTTAAATACACTAGAGCTATTGGGCTTTAACACATATGGTTTCAAGCTCTGATGCAAATTTAAAGGTGAGGTACTCATTTTAAACACATGGAGAATAAGGGATGTTTTAAATTTGTTACATTTCCAGCCTGTTCTTCAGATTGAATTCAACATCACTATCATTTATCTTCTTTTACAGTGTTTTGTTTTGGATGGTCTTATATAATCACATAACTTTGAACCCGAGAAGACCTATAAAAGTTAAAGTTACAGACTGCACATGTTCCTTGTCTCTAATGTAGAGTTTTCTGGGTCTCTTCTGCAAAGGCTGCAATTAGGTTGACCAGGAATATCCCCAGTACCTTAGCTGTTAAAAGAATAACTCAGTTTTGTAGCATTTGTTATGAGCACACTAAGAATAAAACAGACAAATACAGTTATGTTTTTCTATGAATGTCAGAATTTATTAAATAGCAATGTATTCACAAGACTTAGCAAGTTCAATGACAGCATTTTGAATAGCATCTTACCTATCTTGGTATTCTGGAGAATATAAATATAATTCTGTATTCAACTTCTACTTCTAATAATAAGACCCATACTGCACACAATAAATACATTTACACACTTCTGTGTGTGCATGCATAGCCATGGGTATATGTGTATATGTATGTTATATAATAAGTAAACATTAAAGAGGTTGAAACAATGATAAAGTGGGTTACTTCTCACCAGATTCTCACTATTTAGCATTTTAAGATCTTAATTTGAATTACAATTCTTGAAAGCTATTTTCTATCCTAAAATTCTTCTATTCTCTGCATCAATTTTTCTAAGGTATGAACATAATTCATACTTAAATGAAGAGCAGAGATTTCTTATAGAATTTGTAAGTTTCTCACTGTGAGATCACTTGAACTTCATAAGGTCTTATTCTACACACTTATTTCAAATCTTTATTTAGTCAAGATTCATTCCTAAAGTTCCAAAACTACATCTAACACTGCTTAATTAATGTTTTTATTTTATATTATTTCTAACAAAATACAAATGGAGTCAGCCACTCCTCCTTGAGTATCAAGCCTCACTTACCAACATTCTTTTTCAAAAAACAGTCATACTGATACATGAAGCTGCAGCAAGTTCAAAATTTTATTTTTAAAGGTTTTATATACTACTGTGCTGAATTAGGCTAATAGGTGTAACTGTATGTGCATCAGAGTATTATTAAAAGTTGCAAATACTTATCAAGTCTGTTCAAATTGCTTTTATGATCCCAGATCATGATAAATTTCTCATTAGATGTCGCCAGATGCTTTTGAAATGATTTTGTTCAATCTTCTTTACCACATATTATATACATGTGAAATGCTCTTACATTATTTACCCACAATCCATTTTTTTACAATGTCAAAACAAATCCTTTCATGTACCTAAATCTACTGACAAAAATGTATTCACATACTTTTATGCAAAAATTTTTAAAATCTGTACATTTATCTTTGTTTTTTTAAAAATAAAGTTGTTCAATTTATATATAAAAAAAATCTGAACATGTCAACTTCCGCAATCACTTCCTATTGATCTTGGGATATTTCCAAAAAGTGTCAGTGTAATTTATGTGACCTTGTTTGACCTGTGTCTTCTTTCAACCTCAGCATCATATAAATCTATTTAATACACTCTATATACTGGTTCCACTGAGACCTCTAATTTTATGATAAAATAACTTTCAATTATAATTGTGTTTTAAAAAATAGAATTAATTTCCTACTAAGTTAAATGTTATCCTGAGGCCAAAGTAATTTTCATTTGCTATCAATTCTATTTATTCCAGTATATTATTTTTATTGTACTTTGCTTTTAAATCTATTCCTTTTGTTATAAAAGATGTATTCTAATTTTTAATTGTCTCTTTAATACTCCCAAACTCAAATGAATAGAAGTAATTTTGAAACAATTATTCTAAAATAGGATTTATTATTTTGACAAAACCCTTAAGATAGTCTAAAATATCACTTTTGTTTATTGTGCTAGTTTGTTGCAATCTTTAAAACACATTTTCTTAGCTATTCATCATGTTGTAAAATAATGTGATAAGTCCTTGAAAAGTATTTATCAGAATGTTTAGGTCTTTTATATTTGGCCAGATTTCTTCTTTGAGGGTGAGGAATAAGACTCACATTTTCTTTATGTTCAGCCATTTGAATACCAATGATTGGGTGGTTTTTATTAGGAGGTTCCACAGTAAGAGAGCTTACACGTTTATTTTTCTTTCTAATTTGACTCCTATAATCACATGTAGGGACATCACAGCTCATTGTTCAAACACATTTAAAGCGCTGTCACATAGTAAACACCCATACAGGTTGTTCCTGTACTGTTAGTTATTACTCTATATATGTCCTGTTGAGAGGTAAGAAAATTGAGGTGTGCCTTTTACATTTTTCGACACCAGTAGACCCAGATGCAGTTCCTGATTATCCCATTTGACTGCCCATGCTCTTGTCACATATCTCCAACCCAGAAATAAAAAGAAAGGAACTTGAACGTCTCTTTTGTCTTCAGCTGCTGAAATCTGTATTGTTTGGTAGCATCAGAGCCTGACCTCCTCATAAGAGACCACCATTTGAGGATGGTGACCAAACTGTTCTTTGTGTAAGAGTTTTACTGTTTTGAGGAATCATGGCTGAGAACTCCACTATAGATATCACAATTGTCTCCTATATTGGAAGACACTAAAGAATGTAATCCTGTACATTCAGGGGTCATTTTCACAGATACTTGGCAAGCTTTTCTAACAATAAAATCAACGTAACCATTCATTGTTGAAAGAGATATGGAGAGATATAACATGGATTATAAAATTGGAACATATCAGAAATTCCATTGCTATGAGAAAAGCCAGAAACCAGAGTATTTTTCTTAAGCCCATATTAGCATTTTTACTTTGTTTTTAAAAAATAATTATTTAATTGATTTGATCTTAATAAAAATGTTTAGTAAAAATTTAAAATGTATTGTCTAGGATATATAAACACTTCATATAAAACAAGTACAGAGAAAATCATGAACCACCCATGTAGAAAATTCTACTACACTCTCAGGGAAAAATCACTGAGCTAACAGTGAAAATGTAATTCAAAAATAACAAAGTTGTTGCAAGTCATATATCAAGAGGGGATTAATAATCAGACTATAAAGAACAGAAAAGTAAATAGCAATTGTTTTCCAGTGCAGACCTGGAGCTCAAACATGGTTTTTTGAATTAAGTCAGGCAACTGATGGTTTGAGTTACACATCTGAAATATATCAATTTATCAGTTGATATTGATTAAATGTGGTATATAATGAAGTTAATAAACAAATTTTAATTCATAAGGCCTCTAAGACATGACTATTCAACCATATTGGTCTACAAAGATGACACATGTTTGTAAATATTGTTCTTTATTAAATACCTTTTACAGATTTTACAAACAATCATTGTGAGGAGAATATGTGTATATTGTGAATATTTTTGTAGAAATTAATTTCTGTTTTGCCCTGTCACTCAGCTAAAAACTGTTTTCAATATCTCAATTTGTTTTTGTAGTTGGTACATAGAAACTAGTTGATAATTTTCTCAGCTTTTTTTATTAATAAATGAGGGTTAATTCTCATATGTTTAAAATTATAATTCGTCACTACAATCTTTTTCTCCAGAAATTTTAGGGAAAGTTTTGAGAAGAAATATATGTATTTTTTTCTGTTTTTGTTTCACCACATTGTTTATCTGACATATGTATCTCATTGTTGCAAAAGTAGATAACTCTATTTTGTTCCAACATATTAGTCTTTCCAGCTTCCATGATTCCAGTTCTGTCTATGTATATAGGAGCAGACAACACCATTCAATATAAATTTTCAACATAACTCTCAAATAAAGCGTTACTGATAATCCTTCATGAGATCTGGTTTTTAGTCAGATGAATCCATTCATTATTTAACAACTAACTACATTTAAGTTGATTTTTTCTCTTTCTTTCTTTCCTTCCTTCCTTTCTTCCTTCCTTCCTTCCTTTCTTTCTTTCTTTCTTTCTTTCTTTCTCTCTTTAGTTCTTTCATATCTTCTAAAAAAAGAAATATTTTGATAAAAACAAAAAAACTGAGTCCCTTTCTAGTAAAAAAAAAAAAAAAAAAAAACAAAAAACAAAAAACAAAAAACAAAAAACCAAAAGACCAGTCTTGAGTATTATGAAGCTGACATAAATTATCCAGATTGTGGTTCAACTTTGGTTGTTGTCCTTCAAGTTGTCATTCTTTATTTTATTTTTTGATATTAGGAAGCAAAAATTCAGAAATTTAAGCAAGACACCAATAATAACTTGATAGATCATGAATTTAATTCACGTTTGTTTTCCTGTTTTAAGACCTTTTAATTATAACACCACTCAAATTTTGTAGTTCAAGTCACGACAACTATAAGTTTGTAATTTCTTTCGAAACAAAGTCGTCTACAACCACAATCTTGACATTTTCATTCAGTCGATGTCTGACACTAAGATTTCCACAGCGAAAACTTAAGCTCGGTTTTTAGTTGCCTGGTGGCTGAGCCTGGCTGCATGTGTGCTCACTTTGAAGCATTTTCACACTTAGTCACTATTCTCAAACAGCCTTCAAAAACACCCTCATCATTATTTTTATTAATTAATCATTTTATTTACAGCCAAAATAGTATCCTACTACCTAGTTTCCCCTCACAGAATTTTTCCTCAGATCCCTTTTGATCTTTGTTTCTGAGAGGATGAGCCCATACTGGCACACCCGGTACTCTTCAAAAATTTTTAAGATTATACTAACATCCTGTCTCCTGAGTCCAGACAAGACAGCCCTTTCCTACATATGTTCCAGAGCCTTAGATAAGTCTGTGTATACTCTTTAGTTAGTGGCTCAGTTGCAGGAGCACCGAGGGATCGAGGTTGGTTGACACTGTTGGTGTTGGTTATTTTAATAGTTCACAAAACACCTCCCTTGTCTTTTGAGGAGGATGCTTACAGCTTCCCATCCGACTGAACATGGGAATCTGAATGAAGGAGCTAGAGAAAGGACTGAAGGAGCTGAAATGGTTTGTAATCCCATGGGAAGAAAAGAAAATTATCAACAAACCAAACCCACCACAGCTCCCAGGAACTAAATCACCAAGAAATTAGTTCTCATAGGGATTCCCATGGCTCCAAGTGCATCTGCAGTAGATGATTGCATTGTCTGGCATCAATGAGAAAAGAGGAGTTTGGTCCAGTGAAGGCTCCTTTCCCCAGTGTAGGGGAATGCCAAGCGCTGAGTTGGGAGAAGGTGTTTGGGAGAGGGAGCACCTTCATGGAGGCAATGAGAAGAGGAGGTGCATGGGATTGGGGGAAAGGAAATAACACCTGAAATGTAAATACAGAGAATATCCAATAAAGAGAAAGAAAAAAAATCAGAAACATAGGATTTGATAGACAAAAATGTAGATTGCCAAGAGAAAAAAAAATATTTTAGCAACCAAGTCTGTCCCATTTATTTGAAAATAATAGCATCATGTTGGTTACTTTTCTCTTTTTTATTTTTTAATTGAAAATAGATTTTAATCCTATGGTATATTCTAATTAAGGCTTATCCTAACCCAGCTCCTCTAGATATCTCCTAACTTGCCCTTCCATCAAAAACCCACATTTTTTTGAACAACTTTATTTTATAAAATAAAGATAAATGAACAAATTTTAAGCATTTTTGCATAAAAGTATACGAATATATTTTTGTCAGTGCTTGGTTTTTTTTTTCTTTTTTTCACATTTTTTTTGTCTCTCCTTGGAAGGCAGGCACCTAAATAGGAGTAAAACAAAACAAACTGCCTGGTATAGAATAAAACAATCAAACAGAAGAAAAAAAGCCAATAGTCAGGGGCAGAAGAAACACCTATTAGACAAAGATTCGAAAGTGAATACTGTCATAAAACACTTATTTTCTTCATATTTTTGAAAGGTGCCACTATTGTCTCTTTTGTCCACTAACTGAAAGTTCGAATCACATTTTTCCTCTGCCTTGTCCTTTATTACTTCAAGTATATCTCTTTCCAGTTGGCTCCTAGGATGGAGACAAGACTTAAATTCACTTCATATAACACGAATATATCTAAGAAGACTAAGTTTTGGCTTCAGGTCTATGGCAACCCGTGTCTTCTTAGGTCTTGATAATTAAGAAGTTAGTAACAGGGTTTTGACAACAGAGAAGAAAAAGAACACTAAGAGCTGCTCTCTACTGCAGTAACTGAAAACACAGCACTAAGAAGGATGCTATGAAGGAAAGGGCAAATCAGCTCATAACAGGGACAGAGTGCTTTGAAAAAGAAACAGCTCTAGCAAACTTAGGATCCATTGAGTATTTAGAGTATGTTCTCTTTAGAAATGGAACATAACTAAAATTTATATTTCTAAGAAGCCACCTTCACCTCTAGAGAGATTACTTTGCAGGCATTTCAGAAAGCCACAATGCTTTGATCAGTGATAGCTTTCATGTGAAAAAGGTAAAATCATAATCATATTAAGCTGTGTCTCCTTCATTTCTTGGAGGTTTTATTCAGATTCTATACATACATCTCTCTCTCTCTCTCTCTATATATATATATATACATATATACATATATGTATATATATAGATATAGATATAGATAGATAGATATGTTTATACATATATATATGTATATAGTATACTCATATATATTAGGATTCTTCAACTATGTTATGTTTCCAGATTATTCCTCAAATACCCCTTATTTTGACTTTTCCTACATTGTCTCCCTCCTACCACCACTCCCTGCCCCTGATTGAGGCCTCCCCACCCTATCTACCTCTCACTATTCTATTTATATTCTAAGGAAATATACCTGTTCTCCTCTGATCTCTTGCTCTACATCTAACCTTTGTGAATATCAATGAATAAATAGCTTAAAAGCAATATAAGCAAAACTCATCACATTATTCTTTCTGAGTCTGTCTGGGTCAGCTCACTAGGGGTGATTTTGAAGACCCAGACATAAATCCATACATGTATGGATATATACTAACTGATAAAGAAGCCAGAAATGCACACTGATAAAAAGACAGTTTCAGCATTTTTAGCAAATTACCCTGGTCAAACTGCACAGCTAAATGTAGACAAAATCAAATAGCTCCATATTCATCTCCTTGCATAAAACCTTCTAATGGACCACATATATCAACCTGAATTCAGAAACACAGAAGCTGATAGAAGAGAAAATAGAGAACAACCTTGAACTCATTGGCACAGGAAAAAACTTTCTGAAGAGAACAAAATAGCATATTCACTATGATCACCAGTTAACTAATGGAACCTCCTGAAACAGAATACTCTTATATCAGAAAAGAAACCACCATTCAGACAATGTGGCTAATTACGTACTTTGAAGAAAATAAATAAGCAATATCTGGAAATCCTGTCATATAGATGTGGCAATAATGAAATTGTAGCAATCATTAACATTTGATTGTTACATAGTAAATATAATTTGGAATGCTGTTTGGTGTACAAAAGTTACTTGTCTTTTTTATCGTTTTCTATTGGATATTTTATGTATTTACATTTCAAATACCAACACATTTCTCATTCCCTTTATAAGTTGCCATTTTAAAATTTATCTGTTTTTAATGTTCTAGAGTTTCCTTTCCATTACTCTGTATAACAATCCTTGTGTATGCATTGTACAACATGGAGAACTTGAGATGCTAACATTGATGGTACCTTTACTGACACTTGCTTAACTTGATATTTAGAAGTGGCTCATATGTTTCTGTGTAAACACATGACATCAGCTAAAAGGTAGAACACTTAGTATAGGCTTAGAAAACTGTGGCGAGTAAAGGAATGATTCCCTATTAGTACCTACCATTAATATTACGGAAATAAAATGTACACTAGGTGAATTTGCTGAATTAACAAAATTTGTTCAGCTTTTCTAAAGAAACAAGTGGGTTGCTGGGTTGCAAAGGGAAAATTACAAGAGGCTACGGGGCTTTTTTCAATTACCATCTAAGAACTCAGAGAGGAAAGTTGATAATTAAAATGCTGATAATTACAAATGGATTTTTTTCTTAAATATGAGTTTTTTTTGTCTGGAAGTTGGGTGATGTTTTTATAGCTTATTGAAGAACTTTATTTTAAAAAACAAAAATAAATGTACAAATTTTAAGAATTTTTGCATAAAAGTATACAAATACATTTTTGTCATTGCTTAGCTTTTTTTTAAAGTTTGATAGTGTGCATTAAGGTCTTACTAGTTACAATGAGCATAAAGTACATATAAATCAGGATGTAACCTGTAATTAGTCAAAGATTTCTTAGTGTGTAAGTAGTAAACATAATGGCTTTTCAGTTTCGTTTTTTTTTTTTTTTTTTTTTTTCCTTGAACTTCACACAGGCTGTGAGTTGTTTCTGGGGTGTTCAGAACTTTCTGGGGTTAGTATCCAATTATCAGTGACTGCAGAATAGGTAGGGCGAGAGTGGGTAGGTGATTTTTAATGTTACATTTTTTGTTTTTAAGATAATGGAAAACATACTCCAAAGGTATGTTCATATGTTGACTGACCATACATGAATAGATTATTTATGACACAAGACTTGGTCAGAGAAGGTGGTCACTGAAGCCAGTTTGTTTCTGGTCACTTTCACTGGTGCTCTGCTTCTCAGATCTTGAACAGCTTTGTTTTACCATATACCTGTTTCAGGACATTGTGCAAAATCAGACTAAGTGGGAAGAAGCAAGCAGCAACTGAAATCGAAAAGGCGGGGGTGGAGGGGTCAAAATAAACCAGATCTCATTGAATGATATTTCTCAGTACTTTGTCAGAGTGATTAAAAGCTCACTATTGTTAAACTTAATTTAGTCAGGAATAGATAATGAAATGAACCTGTGAACAATTTCCCCATCCTCAAGAAGCAACTTCTAATGGCTTCATTATTTGTATAAATTTTAAACCCCAGCTTATTTCTTACAAAAAATACCATGGCTATTTTTTTTTTGGTTAAGTGTGTGGTTTCTGTATGAGTAAAAGTGAATTTTTTAAAGATACTAACAAACTTAAACCTTATATGTGGCTAGTACTTGGAAATAAAGATATCTATCTTGAAAAAGAAACCTAGGAGACACAAATCCATCACTTTCCTATTTTATTTGCCTATTGATCAAATAGGTACACTGGAATTTTACAATCCTTTAGTGTTGCAAGACAGTCTTCAATGCTTGTTGGGTAGTTTTAAGGTGATACCATTAATTTTTTTGTGGATATAGTACTAAAGTGATTCATAAGGGCTCATTAGTATGGCCATATATTGGTCCAAATCTCATCCTTCATCGGAGATGCATCTCTTTGCCGTAGATGGTTATAACATAAAGATCCACAACTGATCCAAGTTCAGAAAATAAAAAAAAAGTGAAATGCAAGCCCCTACGTTGGATATCTATATCATGTATATCACTCCTGTGATTCTGGTATCATTATGAAAGAGGAGACCGTAGTTTGGATAATAACAGGCAAGAAAACTGTGTCAACAGTAGGAAGATTGAACATGCTCTCACAGTCTTTGAAATAAAATGTTCAAGATCTTCACAAACTCACTATGAACAACATATATCACATGAAAGGGTTGGAGTGAACATAGAACCAGCCCTAGCTAAGGAGCCATGGACAACTTCTGATAAAATGATAATCAGATTTCTTTAAGGGTGTGACAGCTGGTAGCTCAGTAGAAGCTCACAATAAACCATATGATGAGTACATATGATACTTGATGCATTATGAACACACACACACACACACACACACACACTGTAAATACATGATAATGATAAAATCTAGAAGTTGAGTGTGCAGGCATAAATTTGAAATTAGTGAGATTGAGGAAGTAGATTCACATGAGTTATAAAACAAATTTAAGTACATATTGAGTTCAAAGCCAGATTAGACTAAGGTATTTATTTTCTGATTCAAAGCTAACAATAATAACAATAAAAACAAAAAAACAAATAAACAAAACAAACAAAAAAAAACAAACCAACTCCCTGACAAAAATCCATAAAAAGCAGAATTGTGGTTTAACAAATCAATTTTGATTGACCTAAATTTCTATGTAGAAATCTAAGGAACCTTCCATCTGGAAACAGATTATGCCAGTTTTAAATCATATTCAGTGCTGAAATACTGAGAGATTTCTTTATGATAATAGTGACAAATCAAGATATATATTTGTTCTCCTTTTTATTGAAACTATGATAGGAATTCATCTATTAACAGAGATGAATGCTGAACACAATCGAAAGAAGGCAACATATGTTTCAGCACAGAAAGCATGATGTCGCCTACAGAAAACCTAGAGGATTCACATCTTAGAATTATCCCCACTGATCATTTCAGCTTATGCATATCATATGAGTTTAATATGGAAAGATCTATTTTCTTTCTCTACAACAAAAACCATAATCCAAATGTAAGTATAAATACTATATTCACAATATCATCAAAATATTAAAGTGCTTAAGCACATAAATAACAAAAGACTATACACTGTTATACACTAAACTATATAAAACATCAATAAGAGATGCCTCTAAGTAAATGCCAAGTAAATTCTGTATCCATCACTTACAAAAATTAGTAATTTTAAACATATATAAACACCTCAATACAGACATAAAAGCAATATTTCCCCAGATATGCCCTGCCATTTTTACCAAAATAAGAGCCAGTAAAATTTATAATAAGGCAATAAACCAAATTTAACAAATGCAGGTTTATGAAAGTAGGTATATAAATGAGAAAAAGTAGGCTCTTACCTTGTAGAGTAAGAATTAATTTAATTTGAATCAAATACTCTTTAAATTACAAGTTAAAATTATGTATATTATAAATATAAACACATAAATAACAGATCTTAAGCAATAATTATTGTAGAATGGTAAAATCAGATTAAACAAAGAAAAAAAAACAAAATTTACTTTATCATATTTAAAAAATATTTGTGCTTCTCTTAATGCAATTAAAATGTAAAATAAACCAAGCAATGGAAGAATGTGTTTGTAAACCATTAGCATGATTAAAAACGAACATTTGAAAAATATGTCAAATAACTCAATAAAATTTTTAAAATTACACAAACATTCCATTCAAAAACTAGAAATTGATTTGAATAGATGTGTTCAGAGGAAATTTGTAGCTGATAATAAGCAGATGAGGAGATGTCAGAAACCATTTGTTTCTGGGGAAAACTAATCAAACCACATTTGGTAGATACAGCTTTGAACTCACAGAGGTTACTAAATTCTGGTACCCTACCTAGTACTGTGTGGCTGTGGAATGTGAGAATCTTCTGATTATATTTCTAGAGGCCATTAGAAATGATATAGTTTCTTTGGAATATAGTCTAGTGGAAGCTCAAAGTAAGAAAGATAGAATATACCTAGTGTTAAAGAGGCAACTTAGTTCAGGAGAAAACTTTAAGACACAAACCCAATTTCCCATTAAACAACTCACATGAGAAAGTTTATAACGAAATTTTTATCAATCATCAAAAAGTGATAAAATGTCAATCAAATGAGTGGACATATTTTACTTCCACATACTAGATTATATTTCAGTAATTGGAATGTGTTGCTGAAAATTATTACATAAAATAATTTTTAAAAACATTTTGCGAACAACAAAAAAAGATGATTATAAAGATCTTGTATGATCTATAGGTGAAGGCTGTGAATTTGGCTAGTCCATAGAGGTAGAAAACAGTGGTCATCTTCAGAGATTTGGAAACAGAAAGGGGAAGGGTGGGTGATGGATATCTCCTTGGACATAATGACAAGGTTCTAAATGCCATTATGATATTCGTTGCCAGACTTGTTAAATGACGTCAAATGGTACTGAGGCATACCTTTTAATGTGTCCTTTGTGATATATCCATTATATTTCATTAAAGCCGGCATCAATATAAACACATTGTCCTGGCTATTATAGACATTTTGACCACATGAATACAAGTGTTGCTGCAGAGACTGTCTGAGTAATGTTATGTGGCTAGAGATGTATCCCAGGTTAGCAAGACAACCCAGAATAGCTATGGCAGTGTTTTTAAGTACACTGAGTTCACAATGCACTCTAAACATTTTTGGCCTTTTTGATAAAGTCACAAAGAGTTTTCTTTTATTAACCCAGTTGGGGATGGCTAAGGTGTAATTCACTCATAGGAAACTAATCTTCCTGGGTCAAAAATGGCTGCTTCTAGTGTGTTTATTGATCTGAGAATTTTCCATGTACTTTATGTTCATGGTAACAAGTACGATTTTAATGAATGCTATCAAACCTTTAAAAAAATTAAGTACTGGCAAAAACGTATTCATATAATTTTATGCAAAAATGCTTTTAAAATCTGTACATTTATCTCTGTTTTTTTAAAAGAAATTTGCTCAATTAAAAAAGTTCTCATTTAAAATGCATCATTAATACTATTACTGTTACTATTATTATTATTATTTTATTGCTGTTGTTATTGTGCTTGATGTATTGATGAATTGTGTATGTGTATTTGAGGGTACCCATATGATATGGCACACATGTAGAGGTAAGAGGACAACATTCAGGAATGGCGTTCTTCTACTGTGGGCTCTGGAGATGTAAGTCAGGTCACTAAATTTGCACAGCAAGCACTTACTTTCTGGGTCTTCTCACAGGACTAGAGAGCAAACTTACAAAGTATATCTTATCTTTGTTTCATTATACGCAGTATTGTATATTCATCTGTCATAAATCCTTTCACAGTTATAATGGATGTGATTTAATATAGACTCGTTTTCATTTTTTTCACTGCTGTGTTCCACTTGAAGCTACTACTCATTTCAGTTGTCTTATGGCTCGGTGTTTCAGAATTAAGAAAAATATAGGATATCCTGGGGTGATGAACTTTCCCACCATTGCACTGAAAGACCTCCGAAGGGAGACCCTCACTCAAATCTCAGGAGAGGCGTGCACCCAGTGAGGCACGGAGACCAAACTTGCTGCAATCGCATGAGGAAGTTTATTGAAAGTGAAACAGAGTGAGATCTCAGGCCAGCATGCTTGGGTCGAGACTCATACACCACGCAGGGGTAGAGGAGTTCGACCCCGGCCTGAACTTGTAATGGGCTTATAAAGGCAAAAATCACAAAGGAGGGGGAGGATAGGGGGAATGAGGAAATTCAAAGGGGAAGAATCATACATTTTTTATCAGTACACCCCCAGGCACACCTAGGGCGTTGGAACATTCCACAGAGGTCATCCTGACCTTTTGTGGTATTTTGGAAACTCAAATCTCAAGAAAGTGGGATTTCCTGGGTGGGATTTCCTGGGAGCGATTTCCTGCAGAGGAAATCCCTAGGGCAAGGAATCAGTGTCCTTTGACAACCTTTTACTCTTCAGCACAAGGTCTTTAATTTGACATGTCTGTAAGAAGAGAAAACAATGTCTCAAATGCTCCTCTTTCAGTTCCTTGAAATACTTCCTCACTATTTAAATCTCCTATGATTTCCTACTGCCATGTGTATATCTTGTCAGCAAGTTCTGCAAATTACCTTCGGACTATTTATTACATATCTTGTAGTATTTAATGGCTTTTATTTTTTTGTCTCTTCAGTGTATCTGTTCCCTACCAAGTATTTTCTTTGAGGAAAGTGGGGAAAAGACACATTCTGGCCAATAAGAGAGGCCAGATCTCATTCCGTCTTCAAAATATTAAGAGTGATGAAATTGAAAATTACTTATTTTGGGTCACAGTTACTGGAAGAGTATTTCAATGTTTTCTAATCTTCGTAAATAATGCCATAAACCACATTAGAAACAAGACCTGAGTATGTTAGTGTTTGTTATATCTTTCCAGCTCCAGCTTGGAGCAAACTAAGAGAATGAGATAGTGTAGGATCATTTTCAGCACTAAAATTTCTACTTCAAAATCCTAAGACAGCCTTGAGGTCCTACTATATCCTCTATCCCTCAGCAAGCTGAATTTTGATGACATTAACAGATGGTATAAATTCTTTAAAAAATGAACAAGTTTACAAACAATATTATAATCAATTTGTAGTTCTATATTTTACCACAACCTAGTAAAAATTGTCCACAGACTGCCCCACATAGGGATCCACCACATCTGCAGACACAAAACCTCCACACTATTGCTGATGCTAAGAGGCACTTGGTGACAGGAGCCTGGTATGGCTGTTTTCTGAGAAGTTGTACCAACACCTGACTAATTCAAGTGCAGATAGTCATAGTCAACAATCAGATTGAACATATAGACCCCAATGGACAAGCTAGGGGAAGGGCTGAAGGAGCTGAAGGGGATTGCAACCCCATAGGAAGAACAATATCAACAAACTAGAACACCCAGATTTCATAGGGACTTAACCACCAACAAAAGAGGTTGGGAGGAAGCCATGGCTCCAGAGGTAGCAGAGGATTGCCTTATCTGACATTCATGGGAGGGAAGTCCCTTGTTCCTGTGGAGGCTTGATTCTTCAGCATAGGGGGACGCTAGAGCAGTGAGACAAAAGTGGGTAAATGGGTGGAGGAGCATCCTCACAGAGGCAAAGAGAAGGGGGGGAGACAGGGGATGGGACAGGCTTATGTGAAAGGGAAATTGGAAAGGAGGATTTCATTTAAAATGTAAACAAAAAAAAAATAATTTAAAAATGATAATTTCACATTGATCAGCCTCTCCTTCAAAAATATTCAAATAAGGATATATATATGTCATATATATATATATATATATATATATATATATATATATATATATATATATATATATGACATAAATACAAATGTTTATTGAAACCTCCCCCCCAAAAAAAAGTGTGTCAGACACCCTGGGGCTGGATTTTCAGGTAACTGTAAGCCACCTAACATGGAGTTTGAACTGGAATCCTGTCTTCTACAGGAGCTGTGCACTTAAAACCTGAGGTATCTCTCTAGCCCCATCTTCTACTTTATTTACGTCTGTATTTTCAGGAGGAGTGGTTGTAAGAACAGAGTGAGTTCTTCCAAGTTAATAAATAATAAAAGAAATAGGGGGAGTAGAAAAAGTGAAATCACATCATGAAAACAATAAAAAGGTCACTGGAGGATTTGTATGTGAGGAAGGATAGCCACATAACACAAACTTGCAAGGGCATCATGTCTCATTAGGGTTTCATTAGATGCAAAGAAATGGGGCATGATAGAATATGATGGCTCTGTGGATGTAAGGAAGCCTTTCATTTATTGCTAACAGAAGTTAAATTTCTACATTATCAATCACTCCTCCCTTCCCTTCAAACATAGTATTTCCATATATATATATATATATATATATATATATATATATATATATATATATATATATATATATATATATATATCCAGGGTTAGTATATTTTTAAGGTTATTCTTCCATATAATCATCACTGTCATTTGGAGAAAGATGATTGACTCTCTCCCACTCCTCATTGAGATTCTATTGTTATTCCCTTGATTAAAATAGATTTGACAAAAATACCTGATCATACAATCCAGCATGGGGAAGCCATGGGGAGTAAGCATTAGGAAAGAGACTGACCTTTTTTAATAGCCAGATGAGGAATTTGTCACTCATATACTGAAAGAGCAATGCAAGTATATTTGGCTAAAACTACTTATCAGTTTTAGTCGTTTTCTAGAAAGTCCACTATTGTTTTTCTTAACTTATTTGTTATTTTCAAAGAATGAATTTTGAACTTGAGTTCCTTGAGAAAAACAAAAACCTAAATTTTATTGAAAATTGCAAAGATAAATTTTTATTAAGGGTTAGAGCTGCATGTATCAGTAGGTATAAAAACAGATATTTATGGTAATGTTAGAAATTATTGTGTCTTACTAAAGTATTTATTGTAGGTTTTTCTCAAATATCCATAAATTCAATAATCAAGGCCAGTTGGCCTCCTTTTCAATACCAGATTTATTTTTTTTTCTTTTGTAGTGTAAGTTCAAATAAAAAGCTGGCAATTTCCTTTGAGATTCCTTCTACAGCATTTATAGGAGAAGCATTATATCATTCTGGTCAATGCTTTACTTCATTGGTTCCATTGTTTGGTACAATTATTGACCAAAATAGAAAGAACACATGATTTTCTGGAAACCATCTTCAGAACAGTTCCTGAATCTTGGGCTCATAGAAGATTCCAAAGTGTTTAGAAAGATTGTAAGAACAAGATTAAAAGAAACTCACAAATGAGATGGTTTCTCCTAGAAATGTCAGGGAACTCACACTGATCAATTCTCAAAAAAAAATGTTTGCTTAACTTTGGTCTAGTGAAGTCATGGTTTCTCAGTGTAGGGGAAAGCCAAGGTGCTGAGGTGCTGGAGGGTTATTGGGAGAAGAAGCATCTTCATGGAAGCAAGTGGAGAAAGAGGGGTGATGGGGGGGATAACATTTGAAATGTAAACACAAAGAATATTTAATAAAAAAAGACATGATAAAAATGTTTTACTGAAACAAGAACAATAATAGACATGGTAACATGAAAGGGAGAAATCTTACAGGGTCCCAATTCCCGGCAAAAAACTATAGGCAACTAAGAATGTTGAGAGTGAGAGAAATAGTCTTCCCAGTTGGTTATCTAATAACCAAGAAAACAGCCCTGAAATCATATACATATACATTATATTATATGAGTAGAGCAAGTTGTGCTGTTATATACTTATAATATAATGTATAAGTTATAAATAGGCATACATTTATGAGTTATATAAAATAGATATTATCTAATACAACAATATATAATTAAAGTTAATAATTTTTAAAAAGAGGCCATGAGTTTGAGAGCAAGCATGAAAGCATTGAGAATGTTTGAAAGAAGAAAAATGAAGAAATAAACAATGTGAGTTCACATTTTAGTTACAAAAAATACTTTTGACAAAATAATAGTGGGATGATATATTACTTTGTTACTGGTTTTTTTTTTTTTCCATTTAAGTCAGAAAGGAACTTAAGAAAGAATTTATTTGGCTTACAGTAGCTGTGTGTTCTGGTCCTGTTGTACTGAATATCAGCATGACTCAATCCACCTTAGTAAAAATATTGGATGGATGGTTCTTCCACATGGGTAGACCAGAAAAGAGCAATACAAATAGAGAAAGGAGCTTCAACTATTCTCTGCTACTGAAATTTCCATCACCTCCGCAGACAATGCTGTCAGTTAAGGATAAGTTTGAATACATGACCTCATGTGGTAGTTCACACCAAAAGCATACCATGGGTAAAGAGAACAGGGACGGTGAGCTTGTGAACTAATACTTATGGGTTTTTTTGTTGTTGTTGTTTTTTTAATAGAATATTAGCTAATTGTATGTGTCCCCATTTTACAGATATAAAATTAAATGGTTGTTACATTTCCCAGAGATTTATGGAGAAGCAACTGGAAGGAGTTTTTTAGTAATTACCAGAGTGCTTCAGATTGAAGTAAAACAGTCTGGTTCCCACTTGAAACATGTAATATTGTTAAAGGGATCTGGTAGAAATACTGTTTGTAACCAGGCATCATTCTGATCCTAAAAAATAAGCTACCAATATCCTTTAATTCCTATCAAATAATATTGTTATGAAAGAGCAGCTTTTCAATAAAGACTGGTTAGGTAATAAAAAACTACTTTTTCAGAATTTTATGGTTCTGGAAGAAAACTGTATCTATAGATTTAATTTGTAAACCTTCCTATATTAAATATATGACCTGTTCTATAGAGGTGCATACTGTGATTTTAACTCTGATGAAACCACCAACATTCCTAGGAAACTGGAACAGGAATACAGGAAAAGTCAATAAAACATATTCAGTGTCAGACATGATGCTCCAGAAAACTAGTTAAACAATGATATCATCAAAATTAAATAAAACAAAACTCTTAATTTCACCAAAAATTATTTCATTTAGTGATACAAAAATTATTCATATATGATTGAATTCTTTGGTGGGAATGTAGTGAAAATTGAGTTCAAAGCTATCATATGTTAAAAAACTAGTTGATCTACATAAAAACAAGAAAATGTGCCTGTTAAAGGCAATATGTAATTGACAGAGCATGGCAAAGGAGAGGTACATTATTCTAATGACTGATAAGGACAATCGAGCTTCTAATTTTTTTCCAGACATAGGCCATCTGTAGGTCTATATTTACTATGAAAACAAAAATACATATTTCCTGTACTATATTTTTATCCATTTTATTTGTTTTGGTGTTTTTGAATTTAGAAATACTAGTGGCTATCAGTGGAACTCAGATATCCACTGATAATAATGAATTTTCAAAAGTGAAAAATAACTAGAAATAGTATAGAGTGGTACATTTTAGCAGCTATTGTGAATTGAATGTGCCCCCTGTGGGTCTATCATATATTGGTCATATAGAAATGCTGTTTGGATAATTCAAAAGTAGAATCTAGCAAGAGATCTTGTACTTTGATGAAGAATTAATATTACATTGATCATATTTTAAATTCTTTCAAAGATTACTGAGGCATCCACATTCTGTCCTTCCTTCTTTTTGAGCTGCATAAGGTCGTGAATTATTTCTTGGGTATTCAGAGCTTTCTGGGACTAGTATCCGCATATCAGTGAGTGCATACCATGTGTGCTCTTTTGCGACTGGGTTACCTCACTCAGGATGATAGTTTCTATTTCCATCCATTTGCTAAGAAAATTCATAAAGTCATTCTTTCTAATAGCTGTGTAGTATTCCATTGTGTAAATGTACCACAATTTCTGTATGCATTTCTCTGTGGATGGACATCTGGGTTCTGTCCAGCATCTGGCTATTATAAAAATGGCTGCAATGAACATGGTGGAACATATGTCCTTGTTAGATGTTGGAGAGACTTTTAGATATATGCCCAAAAGGCTGTCTCTGTGTATTTGTCCTTGTCTCTCTATCTCCCTGTGTAGGTATGTATGAGTGCACTCACATCTCTCTCTCTCTCTCTCTCTCTCTCTCTCTCTCTCTCTTTTTCTTTTTCCTCCCCTCCTTCTCGCTGTGTGTGTATATGTGTGTCTTTCCTTGTGAATTCAGGAATAAGCTTTTTCCATGAAATGTGTAGATGTCGGAATATAATCTTTAATGCTTGTCACTACCTTCCTTGTGTGTTGACATAAGATCTCTTGTTCATTGTTATCTGTACCCCACCTACCCCTTCTTCCTATTTCCTAATTCTCTAAAGGAAGCTAAGTTTACAGATACATGCTGGTTACTTCCTCTTGCTTTGTGTGGACTTTGCAGATTTTCACTCAGTCCTCTTACTTGCATGGTAAATGCTTGCAGGGTAATCTTTCCAACAAAGAGCCTCTTTGCTTTGTAAAGTTACCAGCCCCAGCCTTAGACATTTCATTATAAGATAAATGAAAGTTCGAGTATCATGCCACACAATGTTTTAATATTATGTTGCTGAGTTTCCAGTAACATTATTGAACTGTTTCAATCCATAAGCCTGAATGGATGATAAATATTAATTGTGGAGGAGAAATATATAGAAAATCAAGCTCAACTTTTGCCATGCCAGAAGTCCTCCAGATTGAATGGCAGATACAGAATCGAGTGAATACCATGAGAATTAAAGAAAAGTAAAGCACAAGAGAATTACATATTACCAGTCTATTGTTAAAGCTAGTGCATTTTAATTGGCTGGATATAGAGAGAATTAAGTATATGGTATTGATTGGGAGATTATTTTGAAAAACAACATTGCTCACAAAGCTCAGCCAACAGAGGTTTTGTTAGTAACTGCAAAGATCATAGTTGTATCTAAAACGAAGATAAAGGTAAAACAGGTGGATACTGAATTTTAAAGTGAAACATACCTTTTGAAGATCAGTGTTACAGCCCTTATGCAGTATTAATGCCTCTGATTCTTCAAAACTAAAGTTTTCAGAAAAAGAACAGGATACATGTGAAAAGCATGATAACAGCAATGTTATATATTAGCAGAGTTAGTATGGCTTTTTGATAAAAGAACAAATTTATAACTATTTTCTACAATGTGAATGTTAGGAGATTTCATGACTTTTCACTAACCAGCCTCCTGTCTTACCAAATGAGAATTCATACTGTTCCTTCAACTATGAATGGTAACTTTCAAACATGGGAACTTCATAACTACATTTAATGGCATTCAAAACTCGAAAGCTCAGTTGCTAAGGCCGCCCACTCTTCTAGTGAGAATATGGATCTGTATTTATCAAATGGTGTATTTTTTAATCTAATAATAGATTATTCTTTTATTTTCGAAGCCAGGCATTGCAATTAGTGTTGACTTGTGGTTAGTATAAAGAATCCTAGATAGAGCAGGCTGTATAGCAAATTATCAAAATTTAGTAAATAAATCCATTACCAAGAAAAAAATAACAGGAACATTTTCATAGTCTCCTAAATAAATTTAAACTTATGTTAACATGTAAAGTAATTTCTACTTTAAGACTCAATCAGAAGTTACAGACTTGTCATTTTTTGATTTAAATGAAGTCTGCCCACAAATGAGAAAAACTCCTAGCACTAATTTTGTACATGTAAGATTTCCCTCGAGTAACATTATCAACTTATATTGAAGATCATGATTTGAATAGTATCATTTAAAGAACTGTAAAATATTATATATTATTGCTAGGACACTTCAATAGAGTTTTTTTCTGCATTTACATCTTAACGACCATAAGAAATCATATCAGTTTTGTATTTCCTGAAGTCTTTTAAAAAGCAAATTGTTTTGAGACTCATACTTTTCCAGTTCATTGAAAACTGAGGCCATGAAATGGAGACAATTATAATATAACTCTTAATTCTCTGGGCTTGGATGACTGACAGGTCCCAGGTGCTTTGGTCTAGAGATAATATTATCCGGGTGGCAGCTTCAGGGTCCCTGGTAGATTTCACAGGCAGTTAGGTTGATGGCTCTCCAAATGCTTCCTGCTCTGTCACTACTCCGTCTGTTGAAGGGCTTCAATGGGCTTTCCTAGTCCCCTTAGGTATAATTTTTTTCTTGACTTCTCTTTGATCTTGAGGTAATGGAGCATTTTATCAATTTTAGTGAATAGGTCTTGATCAGTTTTTCTTCTTTTTTTTTCTTTTCTTTTCTTTTTTCTCTTCAGAAAAATCAACAGTCAGTGCTATTTGGTCAGAAAGAATGGCAAAAGGAGGTGAGGTAGAAAGCCTCTTCCTTGCCTGTGTGCTGACTGCCTTAACCTTTATAATGTAAGCCAGGTGGCAACATTTGTGTCTTCACTAAGGAGAGAATGTTTTTAAAAAGACAGAATGCCAGATTAACCCTAATTAGAACTAAAGGTCCCTTTGTAAGGGGCTGTTGTCAAGGGATTTTAATTTTGAATTTTTATAGCCTTAGCTATGTGATGTTAGTGGAATGTAAACTATATTTCTAGAACATTATCTTAGGTATAATATATACTGCTAATCTTAAGATTATCAGTGTTGCTATTTCCCTAAAAATGAATTAAACCCTCAAAAATTGTCATGGACATGGTGATTGTGTGATGCTGTTATTTGCTAAGTTCAGTTCATCAGAGTTGAGGGACTGCAGACAGTAATTTCTTCCTTCAAATTAAAGACAATTATTAAAGTGCTACACCAGAATAAATTTAATTAGATTTATCTCTAGACACATTAACATTCAAGTCAATTGAGTGTGATATGTCTTGAAAGTAAAGAGAAACAAAGTTCATTTCTTAGAGACAAAAATAAATGCTATTTATCTAAAACTACAGGTTACATGACATAAGAACCGCGCCTGATGCTTGCTATGAGCTGCTCTACATAATGTTGCCAGCAGCATGTCAGAGTTTTGAGATTCAATGAGTGTTATTTATTAACATGTCTTATTTGTGTGACTATGGGTTCTCTGAAGGAAGTGACACAGTTGACAGGGTGCTATGGAATGTTCTGGATGGGCTGATATTCTTGATGTTCCACTTCCTCATGCTGATTCTCTCTTTACAATTGAAATTAATACACATTATTGTTAAGTTCTACAAATTTAGAATTATACATAATATATATGTATGTGTTAATATATATTCGTATAATGATGATGTATCAAGTGTAAGCAGGTATTTGATAAAAGTGATGATTGAGACAGGAGCCACTGCAATGAATAACAGTTACTTCCATGAGGTGAACTTGTGGAAAAAAAACATCAGGGTTACAATTTTTACTTAAAAACATGAAATTTATGACATCACAAGTTTTATATTCTTCAGATGTATATACCTCTCTCTTTTTTGTTTCAGTGGCTAGAATATTGAATCAATAGTCTATCAGTAAACAGTTTGAAAGAATTATTTGTGTTGCATTCAATTGTTCTTACATTTTTCTTACATGCTTTACATGATTCATTAGTATTTTACCTCCTCATATACTAATAACTTTTAATGTAAAAATGTACCTCATATGAATTTAGCACTGCTACCAGTAAGTCAAGGAAAAAGAAATACCTGAGATATTTTCTCTCCCAATGAGCATCTCTATCCGTGAGTATGCTGTGAGTTTTCAATAAATATAATATGTTAACTACAAAGTTATAAATCAAACAGTTTTATTAAAATACTCTTGTTTTGTTCCTTATAATGATAATTGGTGACTTCCTATAGAGGGCTCAAAGAAAATTTTCTAAATATAATTCATTATTTTAATAATTATCCAGCACACCCAACACTTTTACAGAAACTAAATAATAATAATAATAATAATAATAATAATAATAATAATAATAATAATAATAAATCCTCTAATGCTTAGATTTGTCCCATGCATTGTCTCTCTTGAACTGTATCGTAGAAATGGAGTGTGCCCATTTGAACTTGCTATGTGTCAGTACTTAGACATTCTTCTCATTAAATTCCTTGTGCTTCCTTTATCATAAATGGTGAGCTACAGTCCTATGCCATCAAATATCAACTGCGTTCTCTGGGAAATGTATCATTATATAATTTTGTCATTGGGCCAGTTATTTAGAGAGTATTGTAAAAATAAACTGTCTATATTTTCAATAGGGTATATAATCTTATGAGGACCACTACAATAGTTGTTGTCTGCTTTCCTTCAAAGCACTGCTAAGTCACACATAAATGCTCCAACCAGATGCTCCAATACAATGTTGCATGCAACAGTTTTACATTTTAAATGGATATTAGAGCATTAAAAGTATCACCCACATGTGAGCTCTTAATATATTTTTGGGATGTTTTAGAATATTAATTTTGAATATAACAAAATGTGTCATTTATACTTTGTTTTAACATCAACATATTTTCTGACAAAGTTATAAGTAATGTTAACATTCGTAATTTTATTGGATAAAAACAGACACAAGTATGTCATTAGGGTCTATTGAAGACTGCAGATGTCTAAGAAATATTACAAGTTTCTCATACTTTTAATGATTTGTATTGAACATGCAATTGAACATATTGTACAGTTTAAAAAGTATCAAATTTTGAACAATGACCCAGTAGAATAAATATAAGTACCACTAACAACCATTTGCATAATCTTCCCCTTGTAGATTTGCAAAGAGAAAGAATACTGAAGGCTAAAAGTATATAGCTGGGAGCACTTTAAAGTTCCTTAACTGTAGCAAATAACTAAGATCTTACAAGGATTCTTTGAGATAACCAATAACAATAAAGTCATCTTCAGCTTACGGAAGAGAAATGGGAAATGGACGTTTTATGTATAGCTCAAAGAGAAACACAAGCATGAAATTGTAGAAAAAATTATGAGCATCTAGTATGTTCAACAGAATGAATGAAATTGGATTTCATCTAATCATGAAATGTTTTATATGATAGACTTCTGAACATTTTATTTGATACAATTTCTTCAGGACCAGCGGGTATGGCAGTTCATAGAGTGATACTATAAAAAGGACTTTGCCTGAATGCCTTTTTTTTTTTTTTTGATGCTGGAGTTCATTGCCTTGGGATACTTTAATATTCAGTAGAAAAGAGTGCTCTACATTTGTTTACATGATTATAAAGTTGAATCTTATTTCAATATAAATCTCCCTTTGCAATGCCATCTGGATTCATGTTGTCTCTGGAATGAAACATTGAGCCATCTTATTCTACATGGTTCTGCCTTTTGGGCGACCATTTTGCTCAAGCAGCTATGGGTCTATATGAGGTGAGTTAAAGGGCATCAATGTGAATTGAAATATATGTGTTCTTTAAGATGATGCACTTGATACTGCTTTTTATAGGTCTCAATTCTACTAGATCATTGAATGGCAAATTTCCACATTTTTCCATAATTATCTCTGCTCTGATATTATTATATATAAGCTTATTTCTCTTTGCTTGTCCAGTATTTTGAATATTCTCCATTTTTCTCCACATCTAGATTCACTTATAATAAAATAACATATTTTCTTAATTTGCTCTATTCTTTCGGCTGCTATGTCTTTCACTGTGACTTAAATGCATGCCTGGATAGTAAAGTTTATCTGTTAGGATAATAATTTTCAATATGTATAAATGAGGTATTTAAGAAGGAATCAGAATTTCAAGAGGGATTTATTGGGTAAAATTTCAAACTGTTGACAAACTGCATTAGTTACTGTAAGAACAAAAGGTGGAAAGTTCAAATTGCATGATTCACAGACCCCTTCTTCACATGCAGGTTTAACATTTTTCTCTTGCCTATAAGATGAGACAATAAGACAATTCTCCTTATTCATGTGCTCTTCCATTTCTCAGGATTTCCAACTATAAAAGAAATAGAATTGTCATTATAATTTAACCACTCTCAGGGACATTTTAATGTACATATATGTACCTACAATATAACTCACAGACCATATGAAGCTTGAGAGGAAGGAATACCAAAGTGTGGATGCTTCAATTTCTATATCTTCTGGTTAAGGACATCTGGCTTCGTTCAATTTCTTGCTATTATAAAAAAGGCTGCAATGAACATAGTGGAGCATGTATCCTTGTTATATTTTTGCAGTATCTTTTGGATATAAGTCAAGCAGTGGTATAGCTGGGTCCAATTTTCTGAGGATCTCCAAGACAGATTTCCAGAGATATTGTACCAGTTTGCAATCCCACTAACAATGGAGGAGTGTTCCTTTTACTCTTTGGTTGTTGGTTAGTCCTTTGGGATTTCTGGGAGGTCTAGTTGGTTGATATTTTGGTTCTTCCTATGGGTTTGCAAGCCCTTCAGCTATTTAGTCTTACATCCAACTCTTTCATTCAACTCTTATTCAGGTCCCCATGATCAGTCTGATGTTTGGCTGCAAGCATTTCCATCTGTATCACCAGGACCCAACAGGGATGACATTAGCTGAAATACCCAACAAAGTGGAAGGAGACCCTGCAGATACAGAATGGAGTACTACACGGCTATGAAAAACAATGACTTCATGAAATTCTTAGGTACATGGATAATGAAACTAGAAAATATCATCATGATTGAGGTAACACAATCTCTAAAGAACACACAAGGTATGCACTCACTTATAAGTGGAAATTAGCCTAAAAGCTCAGCATATCCAAGATATAATCCACAGACAACATGAAGCTCAAAAAGTTGGAAGACCAAAGAGTGGATGCTTCCATCCTTCTCAGAAAGGAGAACAAAATATTCAAAGGAAATACAGAGACAAAATGTGGAACAGAGACTGAAGGAAAGGTTATTCATAGAAGGCCCCATCTGGGGATTCATTCCATATACATCCACCAAACCCAGATGATATTGTGAAAACCACAAAGTGCATGCTGATAGGAGCTTGCTATAACTCTCTTGAGTGGCTCTGCCAGAGCCTGAGAAATAAAGTCAGATGCTCTCAACCAGTCATCAGACTGAAAAGGAGCCCTCCAATGGAAGCCTTAGAAAAAGGACTGAAGGAGCAACATGGGTTCTCAACCCCATAGGAAGTATCAACCAAACCTACCCCTCCTTGAGATTCAATAGACTAAATTACCAACCAAAAAGTACACATGGAGGGAACCATGTCTGCAGCCACATATGTAGCAGATTATTGACTTATTGAGCATCAAGGAAAGGAAAGGCCCTTAACCCTATAAAGGCTCAATTCCCCAATGTAGGGAAATGCCAGGTTTAAATGTAATGTTCAGTTAATTTCACTTTACATCCCAATATCAGGGCCACCCTTTTTTCCTACTCTTCTTTCTCATAGCTACTCCCCCCACTAACAGCTTCCCATCTCTGACAGCGAGTTCCCCACTCCCAGTTTGACATACACTGGGATAATGGGCCTTCTGGACTCTCCTCCCATTGATGCCAGAGAATGCTATCCTCTGATGCATATGCACCTAGGTTTTTGGGTGGATTGCTGTCCTTATACCTTTACCAGGAGTCCTGCCCCACTGCTAGGAGATTCAGCTAATGTCACCGTCATAGTCAACATTGGGACTGCCCTATTCCAGATCTTTTGAACATTCCAGGGGGTTATCCTCCTCACCTTTCAGTTCTCTCTCCACTGTTGTCTCCACATTTGACCTTCCTTTGTTTTCTGTTCCCCAACCCTCTCTCACCCAGTTCCTTGCCTCCACCCACTTCCAATATTTATTTAATTTTCCCTTGTGAGAAAGATTCAACCAGCTTTCCAGGAGTCCTCCTTGGTTTTATTTTAGGTTCTTTGAGTTTGTGGAATGTAGTATGGTAATCTAGTGCTGTATTAGCTTATACCCACTTATCACTGAGTGTATACAATGTATTTATTTGGGTCTAGGTTACCTCAATCAGTATAATCATTTATGGTACCATCCATTTGCCTACAAAATTCAGATATCCTTGTTTTTAGTAGCTGAGCAGCATTGCAACGTGTAAATTAACAACATTTTTTTTAAATCTATTCTTCAATTTAGAGATATTTAACCTTTTTTTCCCCAAGTTTTTAGGTTTTACTAGAATAAGGATTCTATGAACATGGTTCAGAGAGTGTCCTTGTAGGTATGGTGGAGTCAAGAAGTGGCATTGCTGGGTCTTACAGTAGGACTATTCTGAATTTTCTGAAAAAAATGCCAAATTGATTTCTAAAGTGGAATAAAAAGTTTGCTCTCTCACCAACAGTCGTGTGTGTTTCCTTTCTCTTTATTTTTGCCAGCATATTCTGATCTTTTTTCCTTCTCTTACAACTTTATTTTTTAAAAAGTGGGATACATATACAGATGTTTAAAGGCATTTTGGCATAACACTACATGAAAATATATTCTGATCTTTGTGATCTTAGCCATTCTGATGAGTGTGATATGGAATCTCAGAGTTGTTTCCTGAGGTGGAACGTTTCATTAAGAGTATTTTTTTTAACTATTGGAGATTTTTATGTTGAGAAGTCTCTGTTTCGTTATCTACCCTACATTTAAATTAGATTATTCAAGTTGTTGGTGTCTAATTTTTTTAGTTCTTTATATGTTTTGAATATTATCAGTCTGTCATATGGATGGTTGGTGTAGATTTTTCCCAATATAAAGGACATTGTTTTGTCCTATTGACAATGTCCTTTCATTTAAATTTTTTTTTTTAGTTTAATGAAGTCCCATTTATTACTTTATCTTAGTGCCTTAGCTATTGAAGTTCTGTTCAGGTAGTTGTCTCCTGTACTGACGAGTTTAAGGCATTCCATAATTTCTGTTCTATTTAATTTGGTGGATCTGCTTTTACATTGAGGTCTTTTATCCACTTGAACTTGAGTTTTGTGGAGTGTGTTAAATACAGATGTATTTGCTTTATTCTATATGCAGACAACAAGTTAGACAAGTACCATTTGCTGAACATCTTCTTCCTTTTCCATTGTATAGTTCTGGTCTCTTATTCAAAAATCAAGTATCTGTAGGTGTGCAGATTTATTTCTGGGTCTTTGCCTTGATTTCACTGATAAACCTGTCCATTTCTATACCAATACCATGCCGTTTTTAATACTATTGTTCTATTGAAAAGCTTGAAGTGAGGGATTCTGACATCCTCAGAACTGTTTTTATTGTACAGAATCATTTTAGCCATCTGCTTTTATTTCATGTGAAGTTGAAAATTATTCTTTCAAGATCTGCAAAGTATTGTTTTGAAAACTTGATTGAAATTTCATTTAACCTGTAGATTGCTTTTGGTAAAATGAGCATTTTCACTGTGTTAATCCTATAGATCCAGAGTATGGAAGACCTTCTATCTTCTTATATTTTCATCAATTTCTTTCTTCAGAGACTTGAAGTCCTTATCATTGAGGACTTTTATTTGCTTGATTAGAGTTACCCACAAAGATATTTTATATAATTTGTGGCTATTATAAAGGGTGTTGTTTACCTAATTGCTTTTTTAACCCATTTATCATTTGTATAAAGAGTGCTAATCATATCTTTGCTTTAACTTGTATCCAGCCTATTTGCTGAACAGTGTTTATCAGCTGTAGGAATTCTCTGGTAGGATATGTGGTATCACTTATATATACTATCATATCATCTGCAAATGAAATACTTTGACTTTTTGCTCCCAATTTCTATAACCTTGATCTCCTTTAGTTTTCATATTGCTGAAGCTAGAATTTAAAACATTATATTGAAGAGATAGGGAGAGAGTGGACCTCTTTAACTTCTCTCAGATTTTAGTAGAATTGCTTTAGGTTTATCTCCACTTAATTTTATGTTGTATATTGGCTTACTGTATATCAACTTTATTGTATGTAGATAAGCATTTTGTATTTTTGATTTCTCTGAGACTTTTAACATAAAAAGGTATTGAATTTTTGACAAAGTTTCTTTCAGCATTTATTGAGATCATGTGTTTTTTTTTTTTTAATTTGTTAATGTGGTGGATAAATTGAAACATACCTGAGATGAATCCTCCTTTATCATGATAGATGATGTCTTTTGAAATTTGACTTTTTAATATATTATTGAGCATTTTTTGCATTGATGTTTGTAGAGAAAATTGTCTGAAATTCTCTTTCTTTGTGGTTTAGGTTTAAAGGTGACTGTTGCCTCATAGAATGAGGTGGGGAAATTTCTTCTGTTTTTATATTCTGGAATCATTTGAGGAATATTTGTTTTAGCCCATTTTTGACAGTCTGGTAGAATTCTGCATAAAAGAAATCTGCCCCGGGGCTTAATTTTATGTATTTTATTTTATTTTTGGTTATGATAAATTAATGAATTCTACTATTTACCTAGGTGTTATAGAACTATTTTGATAGTTTATCTGATATTTATTTATTTGTCTAGAAAATTATCCATTCCAATTATATTTCCCAACTTTGTGGAGTACAGGCATTTGAAGTAAGACATATATGTTTTTTGAACTTCCTCTGTGTCTTTTGTAATGTTTACCTTTTTATTTTTAATCTTGTTAATTGTTGTACTCTCTTTTTCTACCTTTTATTTAGTATAGTTTTGGTTTTGTTTATCTTGTTGATTTTCTCAAAAAAAAATCTTGGTTTTGTTATTCCTATCTTTTGTTCTCTTTGCTTCAAACTGATTGATTTCAGCTGTGATTTTGAAAATTTCCTAAAAACTATTTTTCTTGTGTTAATTCTGCTTCTTTTTCTTCCTAGAGTTTCATGTGTACCTTTAAATAATTAGTGTGATAACTTTCCAATTTCTTTATGAGGACCCTTAGTGCTATGAAGTTTTCTCTTAATAGTGCTTTCATTTTTTCCCAAAGTTTGGATATGTCACACTTCCATTATCATTGATTTCTAGAAAGTTTTTAATTTTTGCCATCATTTCTTTTCTGACTCAAAAGTCATTGAGTAGTAAGCTGCTTTGTTTCTATGATTATGTAGAGTTTCTGCTGTTGTTGAAATCCAGTTTTAATCTATTGAAGTTTAATAGGATAAAAAGGGGTAATTTCGGTTTTCTTATATCTGTTGATGTTTTCTCTGTGACTAAATTCATAGGCAGTTTTGGAGAATATTTTCCCTTCTTCCTTTCTTTTTCAATTATCTACTTAGCTTATTTTGTGTTTAGGAAAATGGCAAATCATATGATAATAATTTCATGAGCTATCACTAATCTATAACAATATTTTGGCATTCAGAATATATGATTATTTCTTATTTTATTTCTAATAAATGTCTAAGTCCTTAAATAATACCCCATAGCTAATTTTCTATATGGATTTTTATTTTATTAAGAATATCTCACAAAATTTTTCATTTGTAAATTGTTTTAGTAATTTGATAGATTATGCTCACTTTTTTATTCCTTATATTTTATTGTGAAATTGTTTTGTTATTTACTGTAAAGTGAGAACTTGCTAAGACAAATAACTCCTTGACTTCTGTCTGTAGATATCATTTAAATGTTTGCTGGCTACTGCTTCTGATAGTAGTCTTTATTAATCATAATGACATACTTTACTGCTATATTTTTGTGTTTTACAAACATTCTTAAGATAAGTGGGTACTGTTAATGCATCCCAAATATAAAAACTTTTCTGGTTGAAAGCACAAAGGGTCTGCTATGTAGCTTAAAGCTGAACATCAATTAACTTTCTTCGAACAGGACCATGACTTTGAACTTAGCATTCAGTAACAGAAGTAGAAGATAAAGAAACAGGCATGCCATGACATTCCCAACACTTTAGAAGCACATTAATTTTTATATCACTAGACAGGGCAAAACAGCACTCATTTATGACCCTTTAGGCATTTTGAAGTAAATTTTGGTTGAAAACTAGAATTATCTTCCTGAAGTCCAGGGTTGTTTGGGATGTGTCATCTTGCATGAGAGTATTAGGAAGACAGGGCTGTTTCATGTAAGGAAAGACTCCAGCCTCCTTTTCCCCTTCTCTCTCCTCTTTCCCATCTGTAACTCTTTATTCTCATCCAATGATTACACCCATGATTCGCACTCCTTAATGGAATTTCTGCTTTGGCTATTCATACCCTTTCACCTTTCTTATGGGGGGGGGGAAACTACCAAAATAAAGTTAGGAAACAGATTGACAGAATTCAGTCATAGGATTCTGTGTCAATAGAGGGAAAGGAAATTGGAAACTTGACCTCTAATGGCACATCTTGTTTCAGAGATGCTGTTTGGTATCAGGGGTGGAAATCAATTTTCTTCCATGTAACATAATGCTAATGAATGTGAAGGGAAAATTATGAATAGGTGGGAATGCCATATGGCAGGCCATAGCCTCTTCACATAGTGTGCTCTACCAAGTATCCCTTTACTGGCTGGTGCCTGGTTTTTTCAGAAGATTCCAGCATTTCTTATTTAAGCCCATTTCTGAAGTCCTTGTAAGGCCCATGAGCTCTGGAGTCTGGACAAAGAAACTTTTCAAGTTTCACATCATTCGTTGAGTCCCTGTACCAGCTGTGAAAATCAATTAGCCCTGGTGAAAATTGAGCTGTTCTACATTTTCAATAATGAAAAGGCCAACTGCACGGTAGCAATTTTCTCTGTCCTTACAAAGACAGATGAGGACTTGGAATCTTTTTCACAGCTCCATGGAATTGCCTATTACTTCTACTTTGAAAGTTGCCAGGCATGAGAGAAGATTAACACTGGAGATGCTTCAGAGCAGTGGGAATATTACACCACTGCTCACTAGTGACATTTCTAACTCCCTCGGGCTGATGTTCAGCCATGAGACAGTAAAAAGAAACATTTCCGGAACAAATACCAAAGTCAGTTCCCTCCCCTGCCCAGATTTCTTGGATAACCATAGACAAAGCTAGTGCCACTCATTAAATTTAAGGAGCTACTTAGTAAGGTTAGGTGACTGTCCAGGGGACAATATGAAGACGTATGAATAGTGCTGAGAGAGAAGGCACAATTCACAGAACAGCAATATAAAAAAGTGACTCTTGTTTTGGTGACTTCCAAAGAAATGGGGATGGAGGAGTTGAATTTCTTTTGTAGGCTACTCCCCTCACCATTCTTTCAGTAAACTCCTTCATAATAATATAATATTGTAGTAATTCCATTCAGTTAAAGTGAGTGTGGTCCCTCCAACTTGGGCATAACACACTGGATAATGAGTTGAAGTGGTAGAAGAGTTTTGCTCTGAACTTAACAGCATCTCTGGTTAGATCACTAGGTATCAATTCCCATCCACTTCCAAGCTGTGCCAGTCAAAACTGCTTCTAGTTGTTGCCATATGCATCCCTCCCTGGGGGGAAAATGACCCTTAAAGAGTGGATATATTACAGTCATGCTTCCTTTTAACTGAAAGAAATATGAGAACTTGGGGAAATGTATTCCAGTAAAACTGTGCACAAAACACTTCAACTGCCACTATTACCTAGCTGAAGCACATTTACTGCAATAGATCTCCTGGTTATCACTGTAAGACTTTTGCCTGCACAGACAGATGATTAAATACCCAATCTTATATTTTGAACTAATTACTGATAAGTTTTTGCTTTGTTTTTACTATGAAGCTCTTTTTTTTGAAACTTCTAATTAATGTAACATTTTTACATTTGTAGTTTCTTGTGACTCGCAGGTAAGAAAATCAAATTAGCTTCCAATTTTTATTATGAAGGCAGATGGGTTGAATGCAAATTACTTGCTTGAGGGTAAATGTCAAGCCTTTTAAAAATAAAATTATAGTTTTCTCTGTATGATAGTCTCTCCATGCACCTGAAAATGAGACTTATTTTATAGTTTAGGCAAAGTTAGTAGAAGTAAGCACTTTTAATTAAAAGTGTGAGTTAGGATGGGCTGACAGGATAGCTTAGTGAATATATGCATGCACTTATTGCTAAGGCTGATGTCCTGATTCTTATCCCTAGAAACCAAGTTTAAGGAGCAGGACTCCGTCAAGTTGTCTTCTGACCCTCACCCAAGATGTATGGTATGCTATACATTTACATACACCCAAAGAAACATAAGTAAGTAAAATAAAAACCATAAAAACCTGAATTTCTAAAGATTTCTTTCCAAATATAGATATTTTCTTTTTTCTTTCTTTCTCATTATTATTTTTTAATCTTTCATTTTTTTACAGCCCAGTCATTATCCACCTACAGGTGTGTGCTCTGATTGTTTCTCATCCCATTCCTCATCCCCTGTCTCCAAGAGAATGTCCTCACAACCCCAAACCTTGTCAGACCTCCCCATTCCCTGGGGCCTCAATTCTCTCAAGGGTTAGTTGCATCTTCTTTCACAGAGACCAAACCATGTAGCCCTGTGTTGTGTATTGTGTCCAGCACCTTATATCAGCTAGGGTATGTTGCCTGGTTGGTGGCTCAGTGTCTGAGAGATCTGTTGGTCTTCTTATGGGGTCATCCTTCTCCTCAGCTTCCTCCAGCTTCTCCCTATTTCAACTACTGGGGTCCCTGGCTTGAGTGTAAGTATCTGCATTTGACTCTTTCAGCTTCTTGTTGGGGCTTTCAGAGGACAGCCATGATAAGCTCCTCTCTGTAAGCACACCATAGAATCAGTGATAGTGTCAGGCCTTGGAGGCTCCCTTTTAGCTGGATCCCACTTTGGCCCAGCTTACCTTCCAGTGAAATATAAATAAAGAATGTCATTTCACCCATGAATCTCAGAAATGATGAATAGTAGATTTATTAATAGAACTCAGGATGTAGCAGCAAGAAAAAATAATTTGGGATATAAGATTCTGAAAAATTAGTACATATTTTTCCACTGCTTTCTCATTAAGTACAATACCTGCTTTTTTTTTTAATAGTAACTGTGACCTCAATATTTTATTATCTATGCTTTGTCCTCACAAAGGTGTACAATAATATTTCATTTAAACAAATCAATATGACATATGTGGTTTAGGAAGTTGTAAATTGATCTTCCCTGATGAGAATGCAAAATAGCTTTAGAGTTAATACTATAATGGTGCTACATATGATTCTGTGACACACACAACTGTCACAAGCTGTTTTATTTTCTGATCGTTCCTAAGTATTTCATTCAAATAGACCAAAGAGAATTAAACAAATAGGACACAAATGCTGCTACTGTGGGCAGATATGACAGACCTGTGAAAATGTGTTTCCTTAAAGCTCTTGCCAAGCAAAGAATGCAGAGAATTGAAAATCACTCAAATGGCTGCTAATTTTAAGTGGACTATAAACATTCTAAAACACATGTTAGCAAAATTGTTTTTCCCACATGTGAAAACTTTTCAGGACTCCTATTATGTCATCCAAAGACTTTGTAAAGTGGATAATGTTTATTAGGGAAGCTTTCAGATAGATACCAGTATTGTAAAATATCATTTGAAAAGATTTTTTTTCTCATTTTTGGTACATAAGTTGTATGTGTCAGTGGATGGCTCAGTTTTGGACTTGGGACTTCTGGATAGTAAAGATGGAATGTGTATTGTTGACTAGAGCTTGAACGGACAGACCCACAGGATTCAGAAAAGCCTTCCCTAGTCAGGTTCAGGGAATTGGCAACATCTTTCTCTGGTCTATGTGCAAATGTTGGCAGAGTATAGAGAAATCAATGCAGCTTTTCTCCTCTCAGATGTTTATTGTGTGACATTTTGCCTGTTTGGAGGCCTTCTATAGGGACTAGTTATATCTTCCTACTTATTCTACTGTATACCATAAACTTGCCTCTTTGATTCAATATATAAAATAAAAGGTGCTGAGTTTCCAGGTTGCTGTTCTTGCAGATGCATCTCCATTAGAGCCTACCTGTTCTTTCATTCAATGCTGTAGGTTCTGTGTCCGTTCTTCCCTTTTTCAATGCCATTAGGTTTCCAGAATAAGATTTATTATTTATTTTAATACCTTTAAAAGAACACTTGAATTCATATCAGGGAATAATTCAAAATAAAATTCTTTCATATGTCCAATGCCAGAATAATTATATGACTGCAATCTTCTTAGAAATAGATTACATATACGCTAAATCCTATATTTTTAATAAGTCACTCCACACAGTAAGGTAGTTATTGTTTAAGCTCTTCTGCTTAGTACATATGTGGTCTTTTGCAACTAGATGATGCGTTTGCTTTCTTTCTTCCAGTTTTTCCCAATCTGTGGGTCACAGTCCTTTTGGGTGAAACAAAAGGTAAATTAAAGCACAGATGTCTCTTAAGACTTTTGGAAAACACAGACATTTAGAACTTAAAAGTAGCAAAAGTACATTTATAAAGTTGCAACTACAGCAATTTTATGGTTGAGGGGGTTAGTACAAAATAAGAAACTGTATTGAAGTGTCTCAGTTTTAGAAAAGTTGAGAACAATAACCATCACACATATTCTACAACTAATATCCAAGCAAATCTTTAAACACAATTTTTAAACAAAATTATGTATTAAAATACAAAAACAATGATCACTCTACATCTTACTGAACATATTTTTATTCTCTTTTCATTACACTTAGTTTCCTAATATTATCTAAGACCTATTTATATTAAAATTATAAGACCTATTGAACATGTAACTTTTCATTTTTGTCCCATATCCATAAAATCAACCTCATTTGGGTGTCAGTCTTCCTTTCCGGGAATAGAAAAGATATGTTTATACTAAGACAAGTTACTCCTCTTGAAATGTTTGCAACAGGATGGATGTACTTCTTGATCTCTTCCAAACACTCCCCAACTCTTCAAGGTAACTCTAAGGAACTATAACTAACTACCAATGAGTCTAAGCATGATGTGGATGCCCTCATCCTTCTGTTTCACCAACTGGTGGGAGTAATATCAGTAAATAATAAGCTCATTGTGTATTTGAATAGGGAGTTAGCCTTGGACTTTTCCATGCATCCCATGTGCACCAGCCATTCTCAATTCTCTCTACAATTCTCTTTTTGTCACTATCCAAGTGTAAGATTTCTGGCATTAAAGCTTACAAGTAATCATCATACCTTATCAAGTCCTATTTTAAAAGCACGGATAAAGCAAAAGATCTAAGACCTGGCAAGCATTCAAAAATCTGTGCGTTTTTGGTCTTGGACTGGAATAATAAAGAGACAGTGAGAATTTACATTGAGCTTCCTAGTGCTGCTTCTTTCTTGCATTTGCAGTCTTTGGTCCTATCTGACATTTACATATTTGGTGTTTCTAAGGATAGTTTAGAGATAAGTCATCCACATATGGCACACATATTTAAACATAAACATTTCATTGGGTTTAATTCTTTTTGACAAGAAAGAATAAAAATGAAATGTCTTTCATTTCCTGAACACAGCAGTTGTCTGTCTCTAAGGGGGGAGGAATCTATTTAAAATTGAGGTAGACTTTGGTTGTAATTTTTCTTTAGAGTCCAGGTATTTTTTGCTTATCAAAATATGTCGCCACTAAGTAACTCATAAACATGGCTGGCAATTACATCTGGTGATTACCTTCATCTTATTAAGATAGAGAAATGGGGGGGTGCAGTGTCCAAGTAAAGCTGAGGTTCATTGGTATGAAATACTGGGATACCTAAAGAGATCCAATACTGCAAAGACTAGCCTTTCACTTTTTAGAGGTAGGATACAATCATTTGGAGTGAAGATTCCAGAAATATGAAATACAATTAATTTTTAATATGAAATATGAAATAAATATTTAATTAATATTAATATAGAAATAAATTCAGAAATATGAAATGTAATTAATGTCTTCTTTCAGAGGCAATTTGTTGAATAGTGGGTTCTTGCTCCCACTGCACTCTTAGACACATTGCGACTTTGTAATTGTATGATGAGATAAAACGTTTGCTCCTCAATCTTGGTTGTGATCAAGATTTTTGTCACAACATCAGATGCAAACTAGGATATTAAATCACATCTTACTAGAGATACACGTACATCATAATATAAGGATGTAATGCTTATTTTATGAATATTCTAGAGACATGTATCGATAAAAATACAACACTGGGCCAAGAAAGTAGGCTGTAATGATATCGCACCTGATATTAAACAAAATAGTAAATTTCAAGTATATGGATGAAAACACTGAAGTTTTTATTAATGTCTATGGTATAACTTTATGTTTATAATTAAATTACACAAAATGTATACTATTATATGATATAGAGTCCTCAACTTTTTCAGACTCCTAAGTAAGTTTTCAAAGTATTTAAAAAGGGAGGCATGCTCTATTCTACTGAGGCATTTAATTTCTGGACATGTAAATACCATTAAATAATGTGCACTTGACTTTGAAAGTAGAAGGGGTTATTTCAGGTTTACAGAGGTCATGTTAACTAAAAAGAAGATCAAATAGAAGAGAGCCTAATGAAGTAAGGTAGGGTATTGCACCAGCACAAAATTTAGTTTAAAAATCTTCTCTTCTGATTTTCATCACAATGATTTAATTTCTCAGCTCTAGGGAAATGGAAATTCAGAAAGTAAAGCAAATTTATCACTTCTGAAAACTGTTGCAAGACCCCCCAAGACAGAACGATTACCTCAAAATTGAATTTAAATAAAAGTAATTAGTTTTATCTTATGTTTTAATTCATTTACCTCTGCATTGAAATCCCCCTGGAGTTTTGAAACTCATCAGCGATTATCCCTGAAGCTGATTCAATAATGTGCGAATAAATACACCATTAACCAATTATACATAATGACTGCGAGACATGCCAATAGTAGGACAGCTCAGGTGATTTATAAGGCTCAGTCTCTATAGCCTGTTTGCATTTAAATTTTCATAAGAATTACATTGAGGGTTAAGATATACTTTATTTATACTTGTAGTTACCTGCTGGGGATAAGAATATATAAAACCCAGCAATTTATATTTCTTTTTTTGAAAGTTTGTGACATAAATATCCTTAAGTATAAGCTATGAAATATTTGTTTGAAGTCAATGGTGCATAGAGTTTTGTTTTTGTTTTGTGTGTGTGTGTGTGTGTGTGTGTGTGTGTGTGTGTGTGTGTGTGTTGTTTTTTTAGCCTACTTTTAAATATATCAGTTTATATTAACCTAAATATTGATAACTAAGAACTACTGAATTAACATAACTTGGCTTTCATTTCAACCAAATCTATGATAATCTGGGTCTAAAGTTATGGCATCAAGGCTAAGAGAAAATCCTGATTTAACTCCTAGTACCCACATTGGCCAAATTACAACTGCCTGCATCTTTAGTTTTAAGGGATCCAGAGCTCTTGGTCATTACGGATACTACACAAGTGTAATAAATATACAAATGAGTAGGTGCTCACACTGTGGATATGTACACATACACATATATGAATGGAATTTAGAAATCAAGATATGTATATTCTAATATTGCTGTATGCTCTTTAAGACAACTGTACCATATACTGCATGGAAATAAATGGTTTCCCATTAGAAGGGAAAATAGAAAAAGGAGAATGTGAAAATAAATGATTTTAAGTGAAACTATTGTGCTGTCTCTTGAGATTTTGATCTTAGCCATATGTATTTGTATAACTGGAATGTCAGGGTCATTTTTACTTTCATTTCCATAATGACTAAGGGTGTTGAACATATTTTTATTGGAATATATATTTTTGAAGATTAACTTTTTGAATTCTTTATTTTGGATACCTCTCTATGCTATGAAGGGTTAGTAAAGATTATTTTCCCAATATGTAGCTTGCTGATTTGTTCTATTGGTGGTGTCCTTTGTCTTATAGAAGCTTCTAAGTTTCATGATGTCCCATTTACCTATGGTAAATTTTAGAGCCACTGGTGTTCTTTTTGTTCAGGAAGTTTTCCCTTGGGCCAATGGATACCAGGGTCTTTATCATGTTCTCTATTATTGGCTTCAATATTTCTGGTTTTATGTTAAGGTCTTTGATCCACATGGAGTTGAGCTTTGTGTATAATAATAAACAATCCAGATATCCCTCAACCAAAGAATGTTTACAGAAAATGTGGTTCATTTACACAATAGAACACTAGTCAATTGTTAAAAACTAGGAAATCATGAGTTTTGCAAACAAATGAATGTAATTAGAAAATATTGTCCTGAGTCAAGTAACCCAGACCCAAAAGGACATGCATGGTATACTCGCTAATAACTGAATATTAATCTAAAAGTACAGAATACCCAGGGCACAACCCACATACTCTAAAAAGTTTTGATAAGAAGGAAGGCCCAAATGATGATGTCCCAATTCCACTTAGAAACAGGAAAAAAACAATCACAGGAGGCTGAGTGGGGGTGGGAGAGAGAAGAGGGAGGATGAAAGGGAACATGATCAGGTCTGTGTGTGTCGGGATAAAATAAGAGGTGAGCGACTTTCACAACTCAGTGGAAATGACTTTAGCCAAAATCCTGGATAGTGGGAAGAGGGAACTTAAGGAGTCGTCTTCTAGTAGATATACAATGCCCCAAGTGGAGGAACTAGGTTACCAACACACCGTCTAAATTTTTGACCAAGAATTCTTCCTGTATAAAAGAAATACAGAAACAAAAATGTAGAAGAGACTGAGCAAAGGCTGTCCAGTGATCTGCCTAACGTGTTATCCATCCCATAGGTGAGGGTTTCACCAGTCTGACACTAATACTGACGAAATGATATGCTTACAGACAGGAGTATAGCATGACTGTCCTTAGAGAGGCCCTACCAAAAGCTGACTGAAACAGATACAGATACTTTCACCCACCATTAAAGTACAGGACCCCTATAGAGTAATTGGGAAAGAATAAAAGGTGCTGGATGGGAGAGGGTCCCCATAGGAAGACCAGCAGTCTCAACTTACTCAGGCCAGTGGAACTCCTAGAGACTGAGCTACCAAGCAGGTACAAAACATGAAGTGATCCAAGGCCCATCAAATACATAATACAAGACTGCCTGGTCTATCCACAGTGGAAGACGATGAACCTAATCCTTGAGAGACTTGAGACCCCGTGGAAGGGAGGTTCAGGAATAAGATGAGGAGCAGAGCACCTCTCAGAGGCAAGGAGAAGGAAGAATGGGATAAAGAATTGTGAGAGTGGGGACAAAAAGAGGGGAACAAATAGAATTTAAATAAATATAATACTTAATTGATTTTTTAATGGGCAAATGTTACCTGAATTTCTTGAAGACCACTGTGAATTCAACTTCGATGAATGTGGCAGTCAGCCTGTCTTCATGGCTATGTGTGGATGCAAGAGACTAGGCCCACATAAGTAGTAGATTCAAATGAAATTACTGTGAGACTTTGATGCCTCTTATTTGGTCAAAGCCTTGTCACAAGATACAAAATCTGAAGACACTGTTGACAGCTATATTTGTCACTACTGGCCTGGATACATAGGTACACTGTGTGAGACAGACATAAATGAATGCAGTGGTAAGCCCTGCGAATTTGGCAAAAATTTACTGAGCTCTTCTGATAAGATCAACAGGGACACATTGCAGGCGTGCCATCTTCCTTCCACCTTAGTTCCTCAGGCTAGATTCACAGACAGGAGCCTAGCATATTTGTCCTTAGAGAGGCTCTACCAGAAGCTGACTGAAACAGATGCACAGACACTCAGCCAAATATTAGACTGAGCTCAGAGGTTTGTAGAAGAGTTGGGGGAAGGATTAATGAACCTGGAGCAAAGAAAGATTCTACAAGAAGACCAACAGAGTGAGCTAATTTAGACCCTAGGAAGCTCCCAGATATGAACCCAGCAGTAATAGCATGCAAGAGCTGGACCTATGTACTTTAACCTGGAGGATGCTAATCCTGACTCTGTTGCTTGCCTGTGGATCATGTTGCCCTACCTGGGCTGCTTTGACTGGACTCAGCAGAAACAGCTGTGCCTAGAGCTGTAGGGACTTGAGTTATCAGGGTGATTTGGTACATAGTGGGGGCCTACCCCTTCTCAGAGGTCAAGGGGATGGGTGAGGGGAGGTGATTTGGGAGTGGTATACTGGGAGTAGGTAAGCTGAGATTGGGATGTAACTTGAATAAATAAATCATAGGGGAAATGTCAGATGTGTGAAATTGGAAATCTGGGGTTTTATTTGTTAAATGGAAAAGTCTAAGTGTAGATTAGTTCAGAGTGCTTTGGGGTAGTTTAAATGAAACATTCCATTTGTGTATTTAGTAGAATCTTACATATATGGTGGGTACTCAAATGTTAGTCATTACCATATAATCTGGAAATTGCCTTACGTTTTGTTATCAGTTTTGATTTATATGAGATACTTGGAGATAAATGTATTTTTCTTCTTTCAGGACAAAGTGAACTCTGTATTTTACCTTAGGTAATAAAGGTAATTGTAAATAAATTCATGATAATAACTGGAACAAGTATACATTTTAGGGGGAAGAAAAGAGAGTTGTTGACTAGTACTAAATGGCATTTAGTCACCATATTCTATACTCTATTATTTCTAAGATTCTTTTTGAACTGTTTAACAACAGCATGCCAGAGAATGTGAAAATTAAGTATAGAAAGGTATAATTATTTAGACCAAGTATTTAAAAAAACATTACAAGTTTGAAACTCATGTTTCCCACTCTTCTATTCCTTGTATAGGGCAATTCATAATCAAGTCAAGTTGGCCAAGTGTGTTGAAACTGTAGTGGTAGATGTCTTTCAAATATTAAGCCATGAAATATATAAGTATCAGACTGATTTACTGTGTGGCAAGATAGAATCACATGTTTTATATTTCACATTCCTTTTCTAGTGTTGCAAGTCATGAACCAAAAATGATCTTTTTATTGTTGCTCCAGGGAATCGTGAGAGGGCAAACAGACTCTCAGCAATGCTCCATAAAGGGTACAATATGGTAAGTGAGACAGTAAAGATGAAAAGCAAAAAAATCCACCAATGTTTCTGAAATAGTGTCTGTAAATGCGATATTTTTATCATAACAGATTTATGTGGGTTTAAAATTGTCATGAGCTGAATTTTTTTAAAGTAATCACTTTTACAAGCCTGTCAAAATCGTATCTTGTTTCTAGTGTTTTCCGCTAATAAAATAAATTATGTAATGTATAATGTATAAAATAGGGAGATACTAATATGAAAAGACCTTGAATCACATAGATGTATCTTAAGCTACAAAACTATGAAAGCCATATTAGAGTATTACAAGCATTCAGCAGATAAGTTGATTCCACTATTAATATGTTTGTGGGTTTTGTTTGTCCATATTTACCAAGTGATGAATTAGAGAGATCTACTCTTTCTGTCTTTGATATTTTAGGGTGACTGGCCATTTGTTTTGTTTTTTTTTTTTTGTTGCTGTTTTTTTTGGGGGGTTTTTGTTTTTGAAAAACTTTATTTTAAAAACGAAAAATAAATGTACAAATTTTAAGCATTTTTGCATAAACCTATACAAATACATTTTTTCAATACTTGGCTATTTTTTAAAGTTTTGATAGTATACATTAAGATCTTGCTAGTTACAATGAGCATAAAATACATGTAAAACAGGATGTAACCCAGAATTAGTCAAAGTTTTCTTGGTGTGTAAGAATTAATCATAATGTTTTTTTCTCTTTTCTTTTATTTTCTTTTCTTGAACTTCACACGGTCTGTGAGTTGCGTCTGGGGTGTCCAGACCTTTCTAGGGTTAGTATACAATTATCAGTGACTGCATATTTTGTCTGTTCTTTTGTGACTGGGTTATCTCACTCAGGATGATATTCTCTAGATGCATCCATTTTTTTAAAGAATTTCGTTAAGTCATTGTTTCTGATAGCTGAGTAGTACTCCATTGTGTAAATGTACCACAATTTTTGTATCCATGCATCTACTGAAGGACATCTGGGTTCTTTCCAGGTTCTGGCTATGATAAATAGAGCTGCTATGAACATTGTGGTGCATATGTCTTTGTTGTATATTAAAGCGTCTCTGGGGTATATGCCCATTTTAACTGACCTAGTTCCTTGTGATAATCTAAATACATCTCTCCTATGGTGGGTGGGAGTGCTCCTTCTTATCAGAATTCTGCTTAGTTCTTAGACATAGGCTTGCATTTAGTTAAGACACTAAAGTAACTGAAAATATCTCAAGGCAAAGGACTAGCATTTGCCTTTCCATTGTAATATTCTCCTTTCATGGATCGTGGAAATATAATACTGTTCGGAAAGCTAAGTAAACTCTTAAGACTAAGAAACACAGAAATGTATGAATTCATGAGTTCTGTCACCAGGTAGCATGTATAGAAAATAATTTGTAAGTATAGGACACTTTGTTAGAGCTTCCTATAGGTTCATTACATAACAAAATATAAGGCAGTGTTTCTGAGTCACCGTTTATTACAGTATGGAATGCCTCTTAAGCTCAGTGGGGAACTGAGTCGTTCTTGACTGAAATTATGCCACCTTTTCCCTCATGCATATCTTATCTGAAGTTAACACATGATTGTTGACATATGCACCCCAAAAACTCACAGACAATACTTTTATATACAGGAAATAAAGAGAATGTGGTAGAATGGTTGAAGGGGTTACAGAGACAGAAAGAAAAAAAAAAAACCAGATTGTACTGGTTCAAAATTATATGGATAACATGAGGTTGCACTATGAAGTTTGGCATGTAGTTTGATTTATGCTTTTTACAATGGAAAGCGTTTTATTCATATCAATAACTATGAGCTAAATTAGTGAATATATCAGTTACTTTCTAAGCATTCTACCTCTTCTTTATGTCTCTTTATGGCTACTGATGACTTCTCTCTAAGAGGAATTCATCTTATGAATTTCACACTCTCTGCCACTTCTCCTGAATTTTTACTTCTCTACCAGAATGGGACACACGAGTAAGAGGAAGGAAGTATCAAAAGACATCTTTCTTTACAGTCTAGTCTTCTTGAACCTGGCTTTTTGTATGCTATTTGCCCTAAGGTAGTGATGCAGATATTTATTAGTGATGCTTCCGGTTTTAGATATCAATTAGCCTGGGCTGAAAAACATAAAACTAGAACCATAAGCTCTTTAAACCTACGTTCTAAAAAATGAAAACACAGTGGTTCTATGTTATAAACAATTCAAATGGAATGCTTATGTCTAGATGATACTATGAAGAGAATGTCACTCATCTTCCTCAATAGCTGCTTTCATATAATGCAGGTTAGTTACAGTATCAATTGATTTCACAGGCACTTCACAATGAGGTATCTGTATCAAAGAAAGACCTAGAGGGAATTTTTAAAGACAGTTGTGAAATTTATATAAAGTCGGATGTAATTACTAATGTCTCAAATGCTGTTTTTAGTGGTCTGCTGGTCCATGATGACATAATTCCTTTCACTAACTGTATCAATTGACTCTCTGCCATCACTGTGAAATTGAACCCTGTCCAGTCAAAAAGATAGAATGTTTAAGAAAACAGACATATTCTTATTGGCCGTCAAAACAAGAGTCCATGAAATTAAGGATGCTAACTTTTGTATTAACAAGAACACTTTCACGTGGAATGAGTTTGCTCTGGAGGTCAGTGTGTTATGCTGAAAATCTTCATGCTGTGGACTCATGTATTTACCTCTTCACTGTATTACTGTCAAGGGAATAAAAGAATGAGGGATAATACTATCTGGAATCCCTCTTTTGTTATGAAGCCTATCAAACTTGATTAAATGTACTGCAAGTTTAAATAACATAGGCAGTGGGAAATGTTCAGCTCTAAAGTAATAATGTGCTCCCCTGGTTAGGTAAACAATAAGGCAACACTTACTAAGAGATTTCTTTTATTAATAAAGAAGAACTAGGGAGTTTTATATTTTTCCTTTGTCTCCCATGAACTTTTAAGTTAAGACTTCACTGTAGGTATTCGTGTGTGTGTGTGTGTGTGTGTGTGTGTGTGTGTGTGTGTCTCCTTGGAGTCTCAACAAATGCAGCTTAACTAGGCAATGTAAGGTAGACCAATACTTGCATGTCCTTAGCAAAAGGTCCTCCATCACATGTCTTTGGGGAAGGAAGGTCATGTTGGAAACCCTGATTCTTGGTTGAGACAGTTGAAGCCTCAGGAGCTATAAGTGAGACAGCAGTAAGCTTCTTAATCTCCCAATAATCAGGAATCTTTATGCTACCATGAGCAGTGCTCAGCCCCTGGGGCATCGGCCATGCCTCAAGTCCCTCCTCCAGAGGATGATATGATGTGGACCTCAGCCTGATCAGCCATGCCCCAGGTTCCTCCCCCACAGGTAGACATGACCACAGGTCACATAAGCTCCAGGCAAACAGGACCACAACCAAATATGTAGGCAATTTCTTCCCAAGCCCTCAGAACAAGCCAATAGGAAGTACTGGTTGTCAGACTGTCAAGTCAAACCTTGCAAAATCTGGATAGATGGAAGGTGGAGGTTTGCTCAGGAGTAAATGTGTGTAGGAATCATCCCACCCCTGAAATCCTTTGTTCTAATAGCTGATAACACCTCCAATTGGGAAGAGACATTTTCTCCCGAAGCTTCTTGCACACTGTGCCAAAGCCTCTCACTGGCTCTGTTCAGTCTGGACTAGGGCCCTGTAGCAGGGATGGAAATGCAGGCAACCTAAGCCTAGCAGCAAATGCAGCAAACACTTTTCTCTCTCAATTAGTCTGAGCTCATGCAGTGGAAGCAGTGAAACCTGTCTCCTGGAATCAGCAGGGAACCAGTGACCAAATTGGTTTTCCCCTTCTATTCACTAGAGCTAGTGTGCACCAGCTGGTCCAAGCAGATGAGGTGGCAGAGATCACCCCTATCTCTAACTGGAGAGCTGTTTAGAATCTCTGGCTCTAAGTCTCACATGTATCCATTCACATGCTTACCCTAGCAGAACATCCTCTCTCCTGTGTCTGCTTCAGTGCAATGCTCCCTCACAAGTCTGTCTCAGCCTTTCACACCCGTGTCCACTTTAATGAAATGTTCCTTCACATCTTTGCCCCAGCAAAACACCACCAGAATGACTTTCTAAAGAACCACTAAGTTTTCACTTTGTGATGTGTGTGTGTGTGTGTTTTGTATGCACACAGATATTTACTTGTGTGTATGTTATATATATATATATATATATATATATATATATATATATATATATATATATATATATATATATATATATATATATGTGTGTGTGTGTGTGTGTGTGTACCTGTGCTTACATGCAGATATGTAGTCTTGAGTAGGAAATCATATTTTCCTATATTACTCTCTTTTTCTCTTGTGATATAATCTCACAGTGACTCTCTTGCTGAAGTAGCATTCAACAAGCCCCAGCAATCTTTCTTTTGCCATGCCCCTCTGATATTCCAATAGGATGGGATTAACAGATACTAGGTGCTTGCCTCAGAAATCTATGCTTTCCCCACAGCTGAAAAGATGTTTAGTGTTTTAATGCTTTTGGAGGAACACTCAACACCCATCCATTATCTCTGCTCCTTTAATCACTGATATTTTTGTATTACCAGATATAGCAGAAAAGATTTTATATTTATGACTTCAATCTTTATATTTTCTGCCTATAGAGCAAGACATTGTAGAGCAGAGAGTTATTATTCATTTTATAAATTTGTAAGTCAACGAAATACTTCTTGGCTCTACTTGCCTCTTCCCCAAATAAAATTTTCTGATGAGAGAGAGAGAGAGAGAGAGAGAGAGAGAGAGAGAGAGAGAGAGAGGGAGGGAGGGAGGGAGGGAGGGAGGGAGGGAGGGAGGGAGGGAGGGAGGGAGGGAGAGGGAGAGGGAGAGGGAGAGGGAGAGGGAGAGGGAGAGGGAGAGGGAGAGGGAGAGGGAGAGGGAGAGGAGAGAGAGAGAGCATCTTCTAGAGGGTTTTATCAAGATAGATAATCCCTACCAAATAAAAAGAACAAAAATGTATCTCTGCATCCTTTCTCTGATTCTGATATAGGCATGAAAGAAGATGATATACATTTTTGTGACTTTCTTTTTATGGAAAACTTTGTTATCTCAACAGCACTGACTAAAATTCCATATATGATCCAATTCACTGGCCATTTTGGTCATAACTACACATCTTCCCCAGCTTAAAGTTGGCAAACACATCGCTATGATTACTTTTCGTACAAGATAGGACAGGACAAATGCGGATTACATTTCTTTAGTGTGCTTTATATGCCTGGAAGAAAAACAGACAATTAAAAGGCTGTAAGAGACAGTTCTGAGGCAACACATCTGGAAAGACATGAACTAGTCATTCAAGCATGCAGTCACTCTTCTATATACACTTTATTAGACATGGTGCTCTGTTGAATTTTTATTCAAATTCATCAAAATGCAGATGATTTATATGATTTTAGAGTTATATTGGAAAATATAATGCTGGTGTTTTGGTTTTCAAAGTAACAGCATTTAGAATTATCTGGAAAACATGTCAGAGTGTGCATGAGGGCATTTTTTGAAAGATAAAAGATATATCTTAAATTGGGGTAGTTCCATCTGTGGCCAAGGAATGCAACACTGCAACAGAGGAAATCTGGAAATATACTAGCACTCTCATTGCTCCAGTAAATGAAGCTGCATGATGCTCCTGCTGGCTTGCTAAAATACCATCAGAGACAATACAACCTTATGCAATGGACAATAAAATCATTCTCCTTTGTGTGAGTTGTGTCAGATTTTTTATGGCAACAATAATAAACATGAATAATACAGACGGTATAGTGTATCATGGTAGAAAAATCAGAAAAAAAAACATTAATTAAAGCAAAGATTGATATAGGTAAAATACAAGGAGTGGTTTCAAATTATCTAACCCTCTGTGTCCTTAAAGCGTCAGAAAATAATGTACACATGGAGCCATTCCTTCATTAAAATCATGCAGTATGCTAAGAGAGGCGTCCTTCCTAGAACCCAGCTGTCAGTCAGATTGGTATCCTACAAGCATGAAAAATCTATTAATAAGCATAACTTTGGAGTGCACGGATCTCAGCCGTTAGGAATTGTAGGTCTGCTGCATCAAAAGTATCTGAAAAATTTTAATGTGCTCAGACCATCTATTTGAGAAGTGCTGATAGGTGTCCTTAAAAGGATTCTTATGCTCATAGAGAAGATTCTGTTTTCAATGATGTTTATTGAACTTATACTGTATAATATACTTAAATTGCAAATACATTGCCATTTTTCACTAGTGTTGAAGGTAAGATATTTTTTATAAGCTCAGATGTGTAAAAAAAAAATCACAGTCTACATGCTCTTTCATTCTGCTCATCTGTCATGATCAGAAACAGTTCTTTCTTGGCTTTGTTTAGTTCATGAATATTATTCAATAAAATATAGAATGAAATTTACAATTTTCAAAGGAGAGTAACTTTATAAATTCTTTTTAAATTATGTAAAAGAAAAAAACAAAATCTTGCATAGCTTTTGCAAACTTTTTGTTAATTTCCACGATAAATATACATTATTTTTCTTTTTTCTTTTACATTTTTGTCTAATTTTAGTGAATACATTTTACTTACATTTCAAATGTTATCCTCTTTTCCTTATTCCTTTCTATATCCCCTATCCCTTCACCCCTACCCCTGCTTCTATGAGGGTGTTCACCCTCATTCACTGATAAGTGGGTATTAGCCCCGAAGCTTGGAATACCTTATTTTCAATTAGCTGTATTATTTGTAAGATAATATAAGAATATATCATGAACATAATATATAGGAACATTATTTAACAAAATATTAAGTGAGGTGAGAAAAATTCTATATTTTCATGATATGCTTCAGAATTATCATGATATAAAATTGAACAAACTATTTTTTCTCATTTTGATTTATAAAATCAAAAACATGTAACTTACCTATTACTCATTTTCTTAAATTTTTAATTTTAATTTTCTTTTTTATATTCCGTCCGTGAGAAAAAAAGTGTCTATAAATCTTATGAATTCTTGACCGAAAAACCTCCAAAAAATAATCCATAGAACTTGAAAGTAATTCCTAAAAGCAATTGTGGATTAACTAGTCTGTAAGATTATACTTCAAGGTTCCCCTTCGCAGACTTCATTCCCTAAGTGCTTAATGAAGCAATATTGTGGAAGAGATGTGAGGCCAACCGATATCTGGCTATTTTTAGATGTCTCCAAGATAATGGCAAGGGGTCAGTAAAGGTCATGACATCCAAAACATTTTAAGGTGAAAGAATTTCTTAGAGAAAAAAAATATGTACTATAATTGAGTACAAATATAAGATGGTCATATTCATCACAGCAATATTTAAAAATCTTTTTCTGAAACTCATATTTTGAGTTCAAAGGATGATATATTTAAATGCTTTTGCAGGTTTTTCATTATCTAAGACTTTTTGTATCAAGTCAATCTGTTCAATGAAACAAGTCAAAACCAAAATTCCCACAAAAACAAAACAAAACAAAACAAAAACAATCCATAGAAACAAAAAACTTAATAGGGACAAAGTACCCCTTTTACTCTTTGTACAAATACATTGCTAGAGTCCCCATTCAAGGCTCTGGATATGAATACATTTGAAGACAGCTTACAAAACATGAAAATCATTGCCTGTTAAGCAATGTTGCCTGTTCCAGCTCAAGTGGGAACAGAGGAACATTCACATTATGTTGTACGGATGCTACTGAGAAGATATTTTCAGCAGCAGTAACAAAGATGGTAATAAAACTGGAGGTCAAATTTTCTTTATTCCAGATGAGAGAGCTCAGCACTTTCAATGTTTGGCACTCAGAAACAACATGCTGTAATGAGCCTTAGGTTTCCTGTTTCCAATTTTCTACAGTATCAATTACCATCAGTGCAATGCCGTTCACAGAAGATTATTCTCTGTTTATTTTAGCACCAGCTCTTCAGCAAATTTGCTGAAATTGAACACTATTACTTAAACCATACTACTAACCTTTATGATTCACACTGTTTGATATTATCTTAGTTTTATATACTCTTGAGGAACTACTGTAGGTTGCCCATAATGTGTATCACATAATTGACATCAATATCCTTATATTACAGACTTAATACCTGAGAGCAAGGAAGTAAACTGGCCTGTTATTCAAACAGATAGGCACAATGATAATGTAGGATACAGTCTATGTGTTTCAATACTTTTTGTAATAAAAGAACAATTTTTTACACTCTATTCTGAATTTGTTCAGTGTTTATGGGTTGACAGCTTATAGAGATATTCAATAAATTTATTTGGATGCTATATATTTTATTATTTATGGTTACAATTTGGAGATAAAAGTGAAAGTTACATAGTAAACACATTTTATATACTAAGGATTATATATACACATACACATGGTGTATTATATAGACAAATAGCATACATTAAAATTATACCCACAAATATGTATACATTGTTGAGTTTCTGCAAAGACATATTAATGTGGTGGTTCATAAAATAAGAATTTGAGCTTTACCAATAAAGCCAGCAATTTATACACTGTCTTTTCTCATACAAACCAGTAGCAAACTACATTTTTTTTTGCTGTCTAAACATTCATTTTCCTCTTCATCATACTGTGATTTCCTTCCAGGAAGTAGTTATTGTGTTGTTGACATGCTGTCCTATCAGGAAGTGAGAAAAACAACAAGGTCTTCACATCCATCTCTCAACACAGCCACATATCTGTGCTTTTGCATTTTTCACTCAACAGGCCCTAGTCTCAAAAACTAGCCCATTTTCTATTTCTAACAACTGTAAAGCCAATATGTACACAAGGGTAAAAACTTTTGTGTTTCTCACTCTTTCTGAATGCCTTGATTTTCTCTATGTTAAAGTGACTTCTTTTGCATCTTAGTGACTTAGTGACCCAAACCCTCAGGACTTTCAGAAACCCTCTATGGGCTTTGGTGTGGTTCTGCTGCCAACCTTTCTCCACCGGTCAAATCTTGAAATAGACTGGTGGAGAACTTAACTGTCCCTCCCACATACAAGTAAGCTCAACTGCAGAGAAGGTGAAATAATGAGGTACAGCACCAAATATCCCCTTCTTATAATCTGAAAGGTTTAGGAAGCACACACGGTGACAGACACACAGCTGAGGTTCAAAGAGGTTCTATAAAGGAGTCCAGAGGGCCAATGATTAGAAATCAAATATCCCTGCTAAAGTGAAGGAAATGCCACTAAAAACTGTGATTTCCAAGACAGGACTCCAAGAGACTGAAACTTCCCCTGCATGTGTATTACAGCCTGTGAAATCAAGGGTGAAAACTTTGTGGTTTCTTAAGCTCAGTCAGTTTCATTGGTCATTACTGAACTCAAAAAAAAAAAAAAAATTCACACTTGCAAATTTATATTATCAAAAGGTAAATGAAGATAAATCCATGTGAATCTTGACTCATGCTTTAAGAAAGGCTTTTGTTTCTCTTTAATCTATATCTGTGGCCAAAGCACCTTGATTCAAAGTTAAAGAACATGACAAGGCAATATTATTGTGCTTGAAATAACTTTGTAAATATAATATTCAAAGGAATAAAGCAATTTTAAAATGCAGAGAAGTAGAACAGGGCACATGTTGGTGAGTTTCCCAGTAAGGCTGCTTCACAGAGGCTTCTGCTTGAATTCCTGGTATGTGTGAATATGATACTCTGAATGACAAAATATGTGTGAAAAAGAAATAAACATGAGGACCACATGGTGGTGAGAAAACAGACCATTACTCAGATGTACACACTCTAATAGCAATGAAGGTAGAAAAGGACAAGAAGAGAGGTACACAGCTTCACAGAACTTCTTAGAATAGTCTGAGGATTTGGGGCTTAATCATGGATAATAGAACAAGAGTCAATGCCTGTGAATAACCCCTTATGATAGAAAAGGAAAAAACACACAGACAAACAAACAAGCAAACATTTTCTTTTAAAGCTTCCAGGAAGAAATGTAGTCCTGTCAAGATCCTAATTTCAGCTCAGGAAGATCAAAATTGTAGCTCTACTTTCCAGGTCTTTGAGACAATAGATTTGCAAGGCTTTTTTTTTTTTTTTTAATTTTCGCACTCAAGATTGTATTTCCTTCCCAGTCTACTTTCTGACTGTTGCACGTTTCATACCTCCTCCCCACCTCACTTTCTCCCCTAGGATGTCCCCACCCCACCCACCCTACCAGGCCTTTAAATTCCTGGGGCCTCCAGTCTCTTGAGGGTTAGGTGCATCTTCTCTGACTGAGCCCAGATCAGAGAGTCCTCTGCTGCATAGGTGTCGGGTGCCTCATATCAATTGGAGTATGCTGCGTGGTTGGTAATCCAGTGTCTGATAGATCTCAGGGGTCCAAGTTAATTGAGACTGCTGGTCTTCTTACAGGGTCAGCCTCTGTCTCAGCTTCCTGCATCTTTTTCATAATTTAACAGCAGGGGCCAGCAGCTTCTGCCTATTGATTGAGTCTGACACTTTCAGCTGCTTGTTGGGTCTTTCAGAGGACAGCCATGATAGGTCTCTTTTTGTGAGCACTGGATAGCTTCAGTTATGGTGTCAGGCCTTGGGGCCTTGAGCTGGATCACATTTTGGGCATTTCCCTGGACCTTCTCTTCCTTAGGCTGTTCTCCATGCCCATCCCTGCAGTTCTTTCAGACAGGAACAATTATGGGTCAGAGTTTTGACTATGGGAGAGCAATGCCATACCTCACTTGGTGCTCTGTCTTTCTGCTGGAGTTGGGTTCTACAAGTTCCCTCGCCCACTGTAGGCCATCCCTGAGAGTCCCTGCCTTTGAGTGAGCTCTGAGCGTATCTCTCATTCCAGGTCTCTGGTACATTCTGGAGACTCCTCACACCTCCTACCTCCTAAGGTCACCTGTTTTCATTCTTTCTGCTGTCCACCAGGGCTTCAGTTCTTTTCCCCACACCTAATACCAGATCAGATTCCCCTCTCTACACACTCTTGGCCACTTTCCCTTCCAGGTCTCTTCCCTCCCCCACTGTGGTTGCTTTCTTCTCCCTTCCAAGTGGGTAAGAGGTGTCCTCACATGGGCCATTCAGCTTGTTGACCGTTTTAAGTTCTGTGAACGGCACTTGTGTATTCTGTACCTATTTTAGTTTCTTTTGGCTAATATCCACATATTAGTGAGTACATACTGTTCATGTCCATTTGTATCTTGAGTTACCTCACTTGGGATAATATTTTCTAGTTCCATCAGTTTGTCTGCAAAACACAGGATGTACTCATTCTTAATGACTGTGTAGTAGTCGACTGGGTAATGAACCACATTTTCTGCATCCATTCTTCTGTGGTGGGACATCTGGGTTGTTTCCATCTTCTGCCAATCCCAAAAGAGCCTGCTATGAACATAGTGGAACATGTGTCCTTATGGCATGGTGGAACATCTTTTGGGTTTATTCTCAAGGGTGATGTTGCTGAGTCTTTAGTAAGATCTACTCCAATTTTCTGAGGAACCTCCAAATTGATTTTCAGAGTGGCTGTACCAGTTTGCAATCTCACCAATAATGGAGGAGTAATGATTAAGTTTATAGTTTTAAGGCTCTATGTCCAAAGCAATGCACTTCTACAGCAAACATACTACTGCTAATTAACTCCTTCTCAGGAAGACTTTACCATCAGGTGAAGCAATCACTGATCCTTAACTCATTCTTTAAATGTAAAGTAATTCAAGATTGCCATCCTTCCAAAGTTCTGCCTCACTAGTTTCCTTCCTTCTTTATTTTTTTGTTAATAGTTGGGTGACAAGTCACACCTTAGTCCTAATTGTTCACACTCAGTTCCTATAGAAAGCAAATAAAACAAAGTAATTAGCTGATTGCAAGCCAGATGTCCTGTCTATTAATAGCTGGCACACAGCTTAAATTACAACTGCTTAAAAGAGAAAGCCACCCATTGAAATTCGCAGCACCTGTTGCTACCCAAAGAGACTGCCTTTAACTATGCCACACTTGCCAAAAGTAATGAATAAGCAATTGCCTCCAGCATCATTGTCTATGTAAAAATACTGAATCATCTGAGTCCAAGGCAGAGATGAGTTTGGCAATAAACCCAATTCACAGTATTATATTTCTTTGTTTCAAAATTCACTTGAACCCCCCTTTGGTTGGCTTCACACTACAGAATGACAGCAAAAAAAAAAAAAAAAAAAAAAAAAAAAAAAAAAAAAAAAAAACCATAAAAGTGTGTTTTCTGTTCCAACTTGAGCTGCCAAGAAGAACAAATATAGGCACTCAGCAGTGCAGAAGGCAGAGAGAAAGGAATAAGGCCTAGGACACCAAATAACAGGCTTGATGCAGAATGTTTGCAGAGCCGAGGACAGCACATGAGTGAGCAGACAAAAGTGTATTAGTGTCAATTCCTTCAACAAACAGCAAGGCCTCACCACAGAATGTAAGCCATACCCTGATGGATAAAAGTTGAGGGGAACATACTTAGAGGGTATTTCATATGGCCCCAGATTCTTAGTCACAAAGCATCATAGAAAGATTGATCTAAAGTGGGTGGAATGACCTGTGGGATAAATGTACTTGCTGTAAAGTACATTTGACCAGGTTTCAATTCCTGAGACACTACATTCAAGGACAGAGATAATTCCTCTAGATTTACTTGTGATTTCCATGAACAGCACACACATGAACACTTAAACAGACACACACACACACACACACACACACACACACACACACACAAATAAAAAATGAATAATTTAATTGAGTAATTCAGTTAAAAGGAAGGAAAGACCAACTGTCCAATCTCTTGAGACATCATTTTAATTTCCATAAATGTAGCAGTGATGATACATGGGGGATTTTTGAACAAGGGTGTGTGTATTTGTCTCACACAAGTTGTTTATCTGGAAGACTATATTGACCTCGCTAGATTGAACTATTGAGACTAGCAATGTCTGCAGAGACTAATCAAAGAAAATAATTAATGGGATGTGCATCTTCCCAGTTATGATAAGAGAGTGAAGGAGTAATAATACCTGATATATATTTTTGTAGATTTAATTTTCATTGTATTTACACTTCTGTGCTTTAATTTTTCAGCTGTATTTTAACATAAAGCACCAGAAACAACCGTTTTAGATTTTTTCCACAATATGTACTTCATAGTAACAATTACTCTCCTGCTTCTTATGTCTCTGAAACATGCACTGTCCTTATTCTTGCTTACTCTCTCTTATTCCCCATTTTCTTCCTCCAACCTTCCCTGATACGCCACAGACTCTTATCATCTTAAAGATAACTGAAGGGCTAAAATAGAAGAAAACATTTCAGAATATTAATATTTAAAAGGATAAAAAAATAATAAGATTCAAATAAGAGAATCAACTGATGATTTCTTGAATTTCCTCAGTTTCAGTTGTTATGTCTCCACTTTCCTTTCTGATTTTGTTAATTTGTATACTCTTTCTTTGCCCTCTAGTTAGTCTGGCTAGGGGTTTATCAATCTTGTTGATTTTCTCAAAGAACCAACTCTTGGTTTTGTTGATTTTTTCAATGGTTCTTTTTGTTTCTATTTGGTCTATTTCTGCCCTAATTTTGATTATTTCTTACCGTCTACTCTTCTTGGGTATATCTGCTTCCTTTTGTTCTAGGGCTTTTAGCTGTGCTGTCAGGTTGCTGATGTAAGCTCTCTCCAGTTTCTTTTTGGAAGCACTTAGGGTTATGAGTTTTCCTCTCTGTACTGCTTTCATTGCATCCCATAGGTTTTGGTATGTTGTGTTTTCGTTTTCGTTGAATTCTAGCTCATTGTAACTATTAAGTTTTCAAGGCATACTATCAAACCTTGAAAAAAATCAAGTACTGACTAAAAAATATATTCATATAGTTTTATGTAAAAATTATGTTAAAATCTGAAAAAAGTACTGACAAAAATGTATAATTTTAAGCAAAAATGTTTAAAATTTGCACATTTATCTTTGTTTTGTAAAATAAAGTTGTTTAAAAAAAAAAGAGAATCAACTGATACTCTAGAAAAAAAAAAGCTGTCAGAATAGATTGAGTATTTAGTTCCTTGGAAGAAAAGATTAAAAGTAAGAGAAAAAAATTAAAGGAATTGAGAGTCCTAAATCCAAAGCACCTTACATCTAACCAACCGAAATCACAAGTCAGAGTGACGAGAATAGACAGTACCAAGAAGACAAACTTAAAGTGCAAGAGTTGATACAACAATACAATTTGTCATATCAGAAGATTATTATGAGCATTCCTAAAGCTTCCAGAACTATATAAATCTTTAAGAGACCAAACTTAAGAATTCATGCCACAAAAGATCTAAAAATATCTAATGTTACTAATAACTTAGCAAGAGACATCAAGACATAAAAACAGATGTCCACCGGAGAATAAAATGAATTTAAATCCCAAATAGGCAGGGTCAGGTAATGTTAACACATAATTATCAAGATGAGAAAACTACAACGTCAAAAACAATGATAACAATAACAATGAAACTCAAGAACTAATATTAAAGGACCATCGGGAAATGACAACTTACACACAAACTCAAAAGCCAGAGGTATATGAAATAGCATATTTCAAGCTTTGAAAATAAATGATAAACAATAATGTTATGCACAGTAATAGTAAGTTTTGAAATTGATTGATAAATGACATTTCAATATAAGGGCAAATTAAGTCAATTTATACAACCAAGGCAAGACTTCAGTGAAAAACATAGGAGGAGAAAGACAACTGCATCCACAGGAGTCTAGGAAAGAACACATTCATGAGAGCAATATATAAAAATGGGAGAGCTCAGAAAGACTATTTTTTCACCAAATCCTGAGTACTGAGAGAAGAAAAAAGATAACAACCAATAGTCGAAACAAGCAAACCAAAACAAACTGAGGACGTATAGGAAATAACACGCCTTCTATAATAATATCCTTAATTGCATACAAACTCACCTAATCATTAATAAAAAATAAATAATAAAGAACTTACAATAGGGTAATGATTTGAATTAAAACTAAACATCTAACTTTCTGTTCCTTCCAAGAAACATAATTTACTAGTAAAAACACCAATAAATAGAGGTGAAGGTCTTCAGTTTTCTTAGTCAGAGGAAGCTCTAAATAAGCTGTTTTAGTTATATTTGTATCTAATTAAGTACACTTACAAACGATGCTGGTCATAAGAAATAAAGAACACTAAATGTCGATAAAGTTAGCAAAAAAGCTATTGTAACTTTTTGTGAACTGACTGTTTGGGCATCTAAATTCATAAAATAAACACCAAAAGACATAAATTGTGAAACTGACAAAATAGTGTGAGATTGAGATATCTCAGTGTAATATTCTGGTATGTCCTGCCTAAAAAAACTTAGCAAAGAATTGAGGGCTGGGTCATATCATAAACCAATCAGATATGATAGATATTTATAGCATATTAAAGTCAACAAATAGAGGATAAGCATTTTCTTCACAGATCATGGACAGGTCTCCAAAATTAACTGCATTGTGGGTTAATATACTAGATTCATTTCTGTTGCTACAGTAAAACATGCTGATCAATATCAAGACTTATCTTGTTTTACCTGTACTTTTTGCTCATTGTAACTAGTAAGATTTTAATGCACACTATCAAACCTTTAAAAAACCCAAGCACTGACAAAAATGTATTTATATCCTTTTATGCAAAAATGTTTAAAATCTGTACATTTGTCTTTGTTTTTTAAAATAAAGTTATTCAATTAAAAAAGAGTTTATTGTGGCTCCTGATTCAAGTTACAATTTATTATCGCATAATGTGAAGCAGATTATATATTATATACTCTTAAAAACAGAGAAAATTGAGTATATTTATTTGTTAGCTTGTTTGAATTCACTCAGTTTAATTTATTCACTGTTTTTCCAATCACCATCACTATGTCTAGAAAATGGTGCTTTCCACTGTAGACTGAGACTTTCCATGTTAACTAACTTAATAATATAATTAGCCATATGCCCTTGACTTGCACATTGTGCGCATAAGAGATGAGAAGGGAGGGGAACAGAAGAGGCTAGAAAAATATATATGACAATGTCTTACTGAATCCTGGATGCCAATATTTGGATGCTAAATTAAAAAAAATTATTTTATTGAAAATGTATTTATTTCTCTTATCTCCTGATTATGGTTTGGTATATCCCTACTCTCCCATTCTGTGTCTCTTTTTTTCTGCTCATTAGAAAACAAGCAGGCTTCTAAGAGCTAGTAATAAAATATAACATAAGACAAAACAAAACTGGCATGATACAGTTGTGAAAATAAATTGGAAAGAAAAAACCCAAGATAGGTAACAAGAAACATAATATTGGCATAATCAAGAACACCCCAAAGTTAATCTAGAAGTCACTTTATATACCCCCAAATTATTAATTAAAAATATGAATATGCATCCCCAAGCTTTCTTCCTTGGATGTTTTCTGAGATTCCTAACAGTTTTTTTTTTCTCAGAAGAGGATACAATATATGTGTTTATACTCACTTCCCAGAAATATTTTGTTGTTTTTACTTCTATCCTCTCTCTTGAGTTGTAAATATTTGTTTATTTAGTGCTGAGGATGAAAGTCAGGATGTTTTGCTTACTGTGCAAGTTCTCTTCCATTAAATTGAATTCCCAAATTACAAGATGTTAAATTCTTGTATACTTTTCCTTTCATATCATTACTGGGTATTCAACAGACTCTTTTCCCCAGAAAATAAAATTCTATGGTCTGGAACAAAAGGAGCTTTGGAGAACAATAACCATAAACCACATATATTTCTAAAATTATTGATCCAATTATATCTAAGACAGGAGAGTAATACAGAACCTCATCTACCCACCACAGTGTGCATTTAACTCAATGATTTAAGAAATAATTTCCTTTTTAAATCTTTCTTTTAAAAATCCCCCAATTCCGTCTCCCACCTGCTTTTATGAGGGTACTCCCCCACCTACCCATGCTCTCCTCTTCACATCCCTAGCATTATTCGATGCTGGGGCATCAAGCCTTCACAGGACCAAGGGTCTCCCCTTCCACTGATGACAGATAAGGCCATCCTCTATTACAAATGCAGCAGGAGCCATGGATCATTTCATGTGTATGGAACTCCAGAGACCCTGGGAGTTCTGGGATGTCTGGTTGTTTGATATTGTTCTTTTACCTATGGGGTTGCAAACTCTACAGCTTCTTCAGTCCTACTCCTAACTCCTCCATTGTGGTTTCCATGCTCAGTCTGATGTCTGGCTGTTAGCCTCTGCATCTGTATCAGTATATCTCTGGCAGAGCCTCTCTGAAGACATCCCTATGAGGCTCCTGACAGCAAACACTTCTTGGCATCAGCAATACTGACTGGATCTGGAGGCTGGATATATTGAATAGATCCCTTGATTGGGCAGTCTCTGAAAGGCCTTTCCTTCAATATTTGCTCCACTCTTTGTCCCTCTATTTTCTTTAGACAAGAGCAATTATGGGTTAAAATTTTGAGAAGGGAGGGTGGCCCCATTCCCTCAACATGTGGCCATGCCTAACTTTTGGACCTCTCTCCCATTTGTTTGATATGTCAACTAATGTTATTCCCTTTGGATCATGGGAGCCTTCTACTTTGTTGGCATCTGAAACTTTCTGACTGCTAGCCCTAGTTTTCCAAGCTTATGTCTTTTTGTGTTCAATATCCTGAACCTCTGTATATTTCCCATGTCTCATTCCAAACCTGTTCTTTGAGCCTTGAACATATCTTCACAGGGCTCTAAGATCCACTATAAACAATAGAGATCTCATAAAATTGCAAAGCTTCTGTAAGGCAAAAGACACTGTAATCAGGACAAAACAGCAGCTTACAAGTTAGGAAAAGATCTTTACCAGTCCTACATATGATAGGACTAATATCCAATGTATACAAATAACTCGAGTTAGATTCCAGAGAACGAGGTAACTTTATTAAAAATGGAGTACAGAGGTAAACAGAATTCTCAACCAAGGAATATCGAATGACTGAGAATCACCTAAAGAAATATTCAGCATCCTTAGTCATCAGGGAATTGTAAATAAAAAGAAGCCTGAGATTCTACCCCACACCAGTCAGAATGGCTAAGTTCAAAAACTCAGGTGGCAGCAGATGGTGGCGAGGATGTGGAGAGGAATGTTCCTTCCATTGTGGGTGGGATTGCAAGCTGGCAAGACTCCTGTGGAAACCAGTCTGGAGTTTCCTCAGAGAATTAGACACGGTATACCTGACCCAGAAATACCATTGCTGGGAATGTGGCCAAAAGATGCTCCAATATATAACAAGGACACATACTCTACTATGTTCATAGCAGCCTTATTTATAATAACCAGAAACTGAAAACAACCCAGATGTTTCTCAATAGAGGAATTGATAAGGAAGTTGTGGAGTACTACTCAGCCATTAAAAACAATGACTCCATACAATTCTTAAGCAAATGGATGAAACTAGAAAATATCATCCTGCATGTGGTAACGCAAACACAAAAGAACACACATAGTATGCCCTCAGTGATATGAGGATATTAGGGGGGAAAGCTCAGAATAGCCATGTAAAAAGTGACAGATTATACGAAGCTCAAGAAAGAATACTAATGTGTGGATGCTTCAGTCTTACTTAGAAGGGGGAACAAAATAATCATGGGAGTGAGCGGGAGGAAGAAACTTGTGGGGAAGAGGAGGAGGAGAGGTATAATTGCCTTTTTGGCACAGAATTTTGGTTCTTTTTTCCAATTTTCATGTTCTTTTCAAATATTTAGAAAATGTGTCCTTTATAACTCCTGGAAAATTAATCTATTTGATGTTTATATTTCTTTCATTGATATACCAGACATTGGGAAGTCATATCCACCATACTAATTGCCATAGTGAATAGAACATTTAGCCATGGAATTGTCGAAAACACCCACTGAGGTAATCGCTTTTCTGGGTTTCTTATTCATTAGGTTTCAGCTCAGGCTGAGATTTGTAGTCATATCCTGCCAGCTTTTCCAGAGGTTAGAGATTAGAGAGCCAATAATCAGGAAAACATGTAGCAGTTATATTTTTATTTTGAGGTATGAAATAGAGCACTCCTTTGAGAGGAGGTCTGTGGCCTTATGGACAGATAAAATATTGTTGAAATTTTATATTTAATTTCTGATGCTTATAACATGTGATTCCACTTAAACCATAAATAATGCATTTCTTTTATAAATTTTATTTACTCTTTTTATTTATTTTTACACTCCAGATTTTCTTTCCCTCCTGGTCCACCCTCCAACTGTTCCACATCCCACACCTCCTCCCAGTCGCCTACCCTGGCTCTATGAGGATGTGACCATCTCTCCCTCCCCACCAGACCTCTAAACTCTCTGGGGCCTCCAGTCACCTGAGGGTTAGATGCACCTACTCCAGTTGAACTCAACCCCAGCAGTCCTCTGCGGTATATGTATTGGGGCGCCTCATATTAGTTGGTGTATTCTGCCTGGCTGGAGATCTAGTGTCTGAGGGATTTCAGGGGTTCAGGTTAATTGAGACTGCTGTTCCACTTTCAGGGTTGTCTTCCTCCCCAACTTCTAGTTTTGTTCCTGATTCAACCACAGGGTCAGCAACTTCTGTCCATTGGTTGGATACAAATATATGCATCTGACTCTTTGAACCCTACATCACGAGGTTGCCTGTTTCCATTATTTCTGCTGGCCTTCAGGGCTTCAGTCGTTTCCCCGACCCAATACCATATCATGTCCTCCTCTTTTCCCAGACCTGTCCCTTTTTCTACCTAGGTCCCTCCCCAACTTGTGATTGCTTTCTTCTCCCTCCCAATTTGGACTAAGGTGTTCTCACTTAGGCCATTCAGCTTGTTGTTCTTTGTGAGTTCTCTTGACTGTATCTTGGGTATTCTCTAATTATTATCATTTTTTTTTGCTAATATCCACTTACTATTGAGTATATACTGTAAATGTCCTTTTGGTTCTGAGTTACCTCACTCAGGATGATATTTTCTAGTTCCATCCATTTTCCTGCAAAATCAGGATGTCCTCATTCTTAATAGTTGAGTAGTATTCCATTGTGTAAATGAACCATGTTTTCTGTATTCATACTTTTGTCTTGGAACATCTGGATTGTTTCCAGCCTCTGGCTGTCACAAACAAGAGTGCTATTTACGTAATAGAACACATGTCCCTGTGGCATGATGGGGCATCTTTTGAGTATATTCCCAAGAGTGGTATTGCTGGGTCTTCAGGTAGATCTATTTCCTATTTACTGAGAAATCCCCAGATTGATTTCCTGATTTGTACAAGTTTTTAATCCCACCAGCAATGGAGGGGTGTTCCTCGTTTTCTTACAGTTTGTCATAGCTGTGCAAATCTGGTTGTGCTTTTAATGATACTTTTGACATAATTATTGGAAAGGTGATTTCATTACCAACTTTCTGCTTTCTACACATCTGATGTTTCAGGTGAGAGGGATCAGATGTTTTATGTCCTTAAAGTTTTTCTCATGACAATGTGTTTTTGAGATAGTACATAATTATTTGTTTATAATTGAATAAATTCAGTGGAGGAGTATCTCTAAATTTCTTGTTCCCTGTGTTATGTGCCTTTACTCTACAAAAGTCCCAGCTCTGACTAACACATTTGCTATTTCAATTATCTCAGTACATTATTTTCTTCAGTTTCACTTGTGACAGGATGCTATTTACAGACAAGCACATCATGAACGTTCCTGGTAGGTTAATCCTACCTTTTTTTAAAACCATCTGGAAAAGTTCAGTAGTATTGTTTCTCTCACACATAGACTGATAAAAACAAAGCCCCACTTCTCCTGAAGATACATGTGAAGTGAGTGCACCCAAATTATTACCCAAACTTCCCTAATGAATTTCCATATCATAGAAAGTAATCAGCAAAGGGTGATTTGCAGAACAATAAACCTGCATTTATTGCTCTTAGCAAGTAAAAGCTGAAATATTGTCTTCACACTTGACATTCTCGGCTCTCCACATTCCATCCAGGAATTGTTGGTAGTGTGGATTTTATTTGGTTCACTGAAACAACTCATGTTTTGCCCTGAGGTAAGCACCGTTAAGTGAGAAGAGGCTTGTGGAAGGTAAATACTCAGTGAGATTGATATTCGTACTCTGTATCTATGAGCACAGTTATCCAGAGACTGATTTATTACTCCAGGACATATTTATAAGGTTAGGGTAATAAAAACATCCGAAAATTTATAAATGTTAGTGTGGTAAGACCATATTGATAGGATTTCTTTCATGTGGAATTATAATAGTATTTCTTTGATCATATTTCTTGACCATATTTTATTATTTGAATTGAGTTTATCTTGTCATATTCTTGTAACTTCTCAATATGAAAGCCATTAATTCCATAATTGTGAAGATACATTTAATGTGTTTTCATAGGCCCATCTAGTTTTTCTGCTATTGCTTTTGTCTATTTGACAGAGGAATTTCTTTTTAGCCCTGAAGTTAAATGTGTTTGCATACTAAAACTTATTCTTTTGTAATCTGATACAGGACAAATATGTTCAAATATATTCAAGTTAGGGAAAGAGAATATAATTTTTAAAATGCTGCGGTAGGACCATGAAGCAGTACAAAGGAATGGATAATGAGGAGGACAGAAGACTGCAAAAAAGGCATGTCTATACACAAATATCATTAATTTAGTTTATTTCATTTATTGTATTTTATGTTGCACATGGACTGCATAGTTATTTCAGATAGATCAAAACTAAATCTCTTGCAAGATATTACTAAAACTTCAAATACATGGCTATTTTTTTGTCTCCCATTTTTAGTGTTCTTCATTCAATTAAATGATATTACAGATTCAAAAGGATCCTCCTATGTAGAATCTGCTGTGCCTTTGAGGTTTAAAATGAATTGTGTTTATCATGGCCCAATTAATTTGATATCAGACAGCTCTATGGAGGTTATGCAGGTGTAGGTTACAACCAACACTTCATAAATTTTGTTTACAGTATAATTAGAAATGGCATGTGTCCATTCACTTTCTTTTTTTTCATTTTAACACAACCATAATATTTACCTAACATTAACATACATATTAGTTCACCCTCAAAGTTTAACTTTAAGACTTGAAACAATACAAATTTTATTTCACTGTATTTATACAACATGTATTAAGAAGAAGAAACCATACTAAATGTCATCAAGGTTCATATGCTGTACACCAGTCAAGTGATATTACACAAAACTTTATTCTAAATGACATGTGAATCTCTATAATGATATGAAATTGCTCAGTCTTGCTTACATTTAGCTTCAGCTTTCAGGTTGTAAATTATAGATAAATAGACATACAAGCTTCTGAAAACTGAAATATATGTCTAGAGGTATACAATATTCATAAAAGGAATAGAAATAAAAATTTAATTTTAAAGAGCTTAATCAAATGTTTGGTAGAAAATTTTAGGTAGAGAGGCACAGTAAGATTGGCAGCAACTATGAGTATCTACTGAGGTATAAAGATATCAACTAGGTGTTGGGAGTGGTTTCACTTATGACTCCGTATGACCCCTATGGCTTTCTAAATTTCAGACCCAAATATATTTCTGATACTTGCTTTTAGACTTTTCACAGATTATGATAAATCTCCATTCCTAGAATTCTATGTTAAAATACAGCCCAAAGGAATGAGCATTACTTACAGTTCTTGCCAATCCTCAGGCTTCCAAATTTAAAAATTACTACTCAATACAGAAACCACCAAAAGGCAATAACTATCTTCCAGTAAGTGACAAAATCTTAGGAGGGTGCTTTCCTAAATTCAATTATTTCTTCTTGTCTAGTCTTAGTCTTTTAGATACAAAACATCATAATATTGTGTATCTTGAAGTAAGGATTACATGGGTAATCAGAAATAAAGTTGTGCATTTTTCATATAATGAACTCATAGATTTTTTAATATTTGTCTTTAATAATCTTAATTACACCAAGCTGGAAATTTTAGTCTACAATGGTTTGCCTTGGATTTCTGTGTTAACTTTATTTCCAATGATGTTGTTAATCTCATATAATGTTGGAAATCTATTTTCTCCATTTCTCATTATAAGAAATACCCACTAATGTATGAAGATTGTGCTAAACATAATTCTTCTCCACATATCTCCTTAATGTAATACTTGAATAGATTTATGAGTAGGCACCATGCATCATTTTTACTAATTAGGCTACTAAAGTCCATAAATTTAATTGTTTTTCTAGGATTCTAATTCTAATAGAAAATCAAACTGGCATGTACAATTTTCTTCTCTTTAACAATACTTTGTTTTTTTCCATTCCACATGCCATTACTAACCATAAATTATTTTTTAAAAAATCAAGCATTTAGAAATGGTCTTTCTCTGGTATCATTTTAAATTAGATTATATCTTCCCTCCTGCAAAATTGGTTTCTATTCTCTATCATAATATGTGAGGACAGACAATTATTGCTTTAATTTTAGAAAATTTTATCATACCAACAGTGTGTTTTGTATTATTAGTTATACATATACATGTTCATCTGCTCATGGGCATGTGCCCATGAAAACCAGTTTCCACAGAAGCCAAAGGGGTCAAATTACTTTTTAGCCAAATATATAGGGGGTTAGTATTTGCATATTCAGAATTGAACAGAGGTCCTTTGCAAGATCAGTATGTGCTCTTAAAGACAGAGCTATCTCCCCTCTCTTTTGTCATGCAAATTTTAAATTTTCTATTAAGAGGCATAAAAATTTTTAGATATCATTCAGAAACACGGCATATATTATTCTTCTTCAAAAAGATTCCATTTATTTTTTTTCTGAAACTTGTAGAAATTAAGTAAATACCATCCCATATAAAAAGTTGAATAATAAAATAATATTTTCAATTCATAGTAATGAAATAAACATTGCAGATGAAATTGCACGTTAGTTGGGTGTACATGGAACTTTGTGCAAATGTTCACTATAAGAGATACCAAATAAAAGAAAAATATTCTGTCTCTGAAACATGGTAGTAAAATTGGAAAAATAAATTTTGTTGTTTTTCTTCTGAAGCACCTTTCTAAACTCTAGTTCAAGGCATAAAGTCAACCCTAAGCAGAAATGATGTGTGGGCCCATGCTATAATTTTCTTCATATTTTAGGCATCAGCCATGTGCCAGTGTTAATTCCAAACTGAGCTAGTTGGAGATAAAATGTCACATCCGTGATGATTGAAGTTTCATTGAGCCATTTACCAATTTAAGACTATAAGACCAAGGGAAACTGTTTTTTTTTTTTTTTTTTTTTTTTTTTCTGAGAGGAGAGGGAGAACCAGAAGAAAACAAATAGGGAATAAGAGGATGCAGAAAGAAGATGGGAGGGAAGGTCTTACACTGGAAATAGTCCTTTTCTTGAACTAGAATAGGGGAGAATGTGTTGGTTGTACTGTGCTTCCTTGTACTGTCTGATCTCTTCTTTACTGAGTCAATTACTGCTCAGAAATCCCAGGGATCATCATCCATCACTTCATAGTCTGTCCTCCTCATACCAGGCTACTTATGGGAAGGATGTACCACCAAAGTCTCAGTTACTTCTCAACACAGGGTGCCATACCAACTCTTAAGATGTAGAAACCTCATCTGAATGAGATTCATATCATGTACAGAATCTCCAAAAGAATATTTAATGAGGGGATCAGCAAAAGAGATTTTGGTTTCTCTCTAAATTTAATTTACTCATTTCTTTGAAAACCATAGCCCTCCCTCCACTAACATACAATCACTATAACAGTTAGAACTTCTCACAATTTAGTTATTTTAGTGAAATTTTCACTTATGTTGAATCTCCATATGCAAATTATCTCCATATCACTCCTTCATGTCAAACTTTTCTTCTCCCTCTGTTACTTGTTTTGCCTGCTTCTCCTCTAAAACAGATATCATTATGACTCAACCCTTCCAGCCATCTCTTCTTTGTCTAAGCATTGCCAGCAGTCTGTCTATTAGGGAGGGTCATAGTTATTGTCACCTGTGAACTTCCCCGACGCATTTTACAGTGTAATGTATCATACTATTTGGGTCCTGAAGATTCTCAGTGCTTTTCATGATGGTAGGTAAATATTCAAATCTCAGTCATACCAAATGGATATCTTTGTCTCTGGCAGACGACTTTTCACCCCTAGGAAACATTACTCATGCATTCTGTTGTTTCTGAATCTTTAAGAATAGCTCTTCAAAGTTGTATGTTGACAGATCTTTTGGCATCTTCCAATTCAGTCATCTTTGTTTCTTTCATTTCTTTTTTTTCTTACAACTTTATTTTTAAAAAGGAGGGATACATATATAGATTTTAAAGGCATTTTGGCATAACCCTATATGAATAATTTTTTTAGTCCTTAATTCTTTTAGAGGTTTGATAGTATGCATAGAAATCCCACTAGTTACCATAAGCATGAAGTACATGTGCGACAGAACGTGACATGGAAACAGATTTCTTGGTGAGTATAGATTAAGCATAATGATCAGTGAATATCAAAAATTGTCACAAGGCTATTATCTTAGCTCTTGGATTATTAATGTTCTAAGGTCCATGTGTACCACACTCTGAGAGGGTGCTATACATTTATTTTTTTCCTAAGAAGGACTGAGGCTTTCATTTTTTAGCCTTTGTTTTTCTTGAGCTTCATATGGCCTGTGAGTTGTTTCTGGGGTGTTCAGAGATTTCTGGGGTTAGTATCCAATTATCAGTGACTGCACAAAATGTCTGTTCTTTTGTGAATGGGTTACCTCATTATTTACTTAACATACAGGTCTTTTGAAAAATCGCAAGTAGCAAAATAATGACCGCAATATGTGTGCATGTGACTGTGTGTACTTGTGTATCTCTGTGTGTGTGTCTATGCATTTGTAAGTTTGTGTGTGTTTGTGCTTCTGTATGTGTGTGCCTGTTAAGTGTGGGCCTCTGTATTGGTGTGCCTGTATATTTGTGTGCCTGCATATGTATGTGTGTTTGTTTGTAAAATTGTCTTTATTTTAATCTCATACTTAATCAAAGTCTAATTTGCCATATTTTTATGTCAAAATAAACTGTACTTTAAGTATTTTTAGTGTTCAAAGCATTGCTTTGAATACTGAAACCTTGACTCTTATTTTGGCTTCTGACTTTTTCTCTAGAAACTGCATTTAAATTGTTTCTCTGAAAAGCTATTTTTATTAGCTTTATTTAATAATGCATTCATTTATTTGACACTGATATTTCCATGACTGTGAAAAATTTTATTGAAATTTTGATGGGGATTGCATCGAATCTGTAGAGTGTTTTGATAAGATGGCAATTTTTACTACATTAATCTGTCCAGTAGAAAAAAAAATATGAGTTTTAGGACTCATATTCTCAAAATAATCTTTTGCCTCTTTTATTGATTTCAAAATCTTTTTCCTCCTTTTTAATTTTCCATATTGTTAAGTTTGTTGCCTCAATTCCCTTTAAAATTGTATACTCCATTTGCATGACTTTCTGAACCCTTGCTGTCTAGGCTGTAGATGATGAGACTGTTTTGAAAGGCTAACATCTTCTAGAAAGAAGTATTTGTCCTAAAATTTTAATATAATTATGGCATGTTAAAAGTTATCTAGTCTTTATCAAGCCTCCACTCCTGGGCCCTACTGTGTATAAACACAAACCTGTCTCCTGCTCTTACTATACTTTAACAATCTCCACTGAGTACAGTTTGTGCAGTCCACAGTTTGGCTGCTGCAGGGTCATTCACTGGAGCCTGTTTGACTCACAGGGTCCATGTGCACAAAGATAATGACACTCTTGTCAGCATTAGTCAACTGCCAATCGCACCTTCACTTCAGGTCAGCACTCCTGAAACATTTCACTTTGTATCCTGGAATGCGGCTAGTCTACTGTTTTACAGATCTTGTAGAAGCAACCACAGCCATGATGAGACTGTAAGTACAACACTCTTGTCATATCCAGAAGATACAGTTCCAGTCTGATCCTCCCTAACTTCTGACTCTTACAGTCTTTTCACTTCCTCTTTTGACATGATCCCCGAGCCTCTGAATGGAAGATGGATGATATACATGTCCCATTTCTCCTACAGCACTTCAGAGACACATATTCTTCACTATATTTTATACATATCTTTTATCTGATGAGGTCATAGAGTTGCACTAATATGTAAGTATAAAGATATGGATCCTAAGGGCTAACTGATATCATTTATTTTTATCAATAATAGTAGTGGGCTTAGTCATGGAGATTATGAGGACCATCTAAGAGTACTTGGAAACATTCATAGTTGTATCCATGTTTCCTCCTGTGTAGTTGGCCTTTAATTCAATGAAGAAGATGGTCTTGCTGGATATAGGCCATCACTGCACCCTTGCAAACATCAAGTACACTAGTCAATAGTACAGTTCACAGCTGCCTAAAAGCTTGATCATTTTTCTCCTCAGCAGCCAATATAGCACCTTCTGCTTACAAGAAATCTAGAAAGAAGCTTCTGGTCACTGCCAAATTCCATGTTGCCTTAACAATGTGTCATAATATAAATCTTGATCGTAATCAGTTTTATGATCAAGTTCTGTTGGCAATCAAGAGAAATAGTAGTAGCTTTATGGAAGTCTCTGGAGCACTACAACAAATATTATAAAGACCAGTATATTATATCTGGCACTGGAGTTACATTTGGTTACCTATCATTATTCTTTGGGTAGTATAATGCCATTTCAACTAATTTTTATAATATATGTTCATTTATGCATTATACATATGCATTTATAGGTTAAATGATTATTTCATTTATATATTATATATTACACAAATATTAATTTATATTTTATGTAGTGTTATATATACATATTTATACATATTCATGAATTCATATGTAAAAAATATATATGTATATATCTAAACAGTTGGTTTCTGTTTGAGATTTTCAAGTATCCCCAATATTATCCTTAACCTTCACTATAGCCTTTTGTTTTACTTTCCTATTTATCTGATACTTAAAATTTACCCACCATTCTCCTAGCTTTACCATGGCCTACTAGTTAAAATGATTCAGAAATTTTACACTGAATGAGTCAAATATGAATTTTTATACTTTTTTTCTTGATTTCGTATGCTTTTATACTTGGACACATACACACACTCACACACACACACAAAACACAGCCTTTTGCTCAACCTTTAGAAGAAAAACCAAATTATGATTTATGTTCCTATCCACACATATAAGGTGCTATATCATATTCAGTCTCAAATTCTGGACTAAGTTTCTGCTCTAATCCACCCAGAATGATATGAAATGTGGAATACTCTGAGCTATTTTCATTGACATACTTTTCAGATATTCGCCATTCATCCATTTGCACTGTGACATAGAAAATTAACCTCTTTATTGATCAATGACCTTTCTAACCTTCTCTACTAATAAAGTACTGGTTTGACTTTTTGGTAGAAGAATGGGAGTTATTAGAAAATAATATAAGACATATTTAAGAGTTTATGATAGGGTTTAATAAAAGGAGAAGCACTTAGGAAAAGGACAATATACAACTTAATGCATGTTAGTTGATGCTGTTTGTGGGAACACAGTATGGACCCAGGCTAACCTGGGACACTTGTGCTGCTGCAGAATCCTGGATGCTAGAAATAAATATGTGTACTATAACAGGAACACTTTTTATCTTACAGCTGGGTTCCTGAAATGCTGCTGTTGTTAATTGTCATTTAAATAAATATAAAGTTTGTAGCCCCATTAAAATTTGGGGGAGGTAAACATGAGTGGTGTTTTTTTTTAAATATTCTTTTCAACAATGGATTATCTGATAGAAAACTAGTGCTCTCAAAACCTCCTAAAATATATACAAATACGGAGGTGATCTAAATGAAATTGCAAAGTAACAATAGATATATAACTTGACCTGGATAATTTATACTAAATGAACCTTCCACTACCAACAATGGACTACAAACAAACAAATTATCAGCAATGAGTCCCATGCAAATCCACATACAAACAAGGCTGTTGGGTGTGCTATTTGTTGGTCTCCACAAACTGATAGCCTGGCCTCATTGCTTGAAAATAACTATATGATACACTGAACTTGGAGAATTTGACACAGTGCTACTGAGTGCCTTCATTAAGTATCAGTGTTCTTTGCATTGGAAGCCACTCTTCATGCTACCAAAGGTGCAAAAATCAACAGCAAACAAGTTAAGATAATATATCCAGAATAAGCTCTAGAACAAAAGAATGCATTTTAATTAGGGAAGTTCAGCAACAAGTAGGAAATTAAAGATATTACTCAACACAGTAGCATAATAACCCAATACCTCTGACATCGACACAGCTTTATGTGTTTTATTCATGTGAACTCATTCCTATTAATGTTTAAATATTATTGAGGATAATATGTTTTGTTTTGACTAATTTGGCCCAATAAATATTTAGTAGAGAATGTGATGAAATAAAAATATGATTTTCTAAGCAAAGATTTTTGCCAGCACTGTGGTTAAAATAGTCTTTCTGTGGATATGTAGATAAAGTCATATATAAACTTGAAGTGCTATGATAAAACATTTCTGAAAGCAATGTAGAGAGGAAAGATCATTATCCTAGGTCATAGTGCAGGAAGGGAAACAAAAACACTGACTTAGGCCAGAGGCATGGAAGCTGAATCTGAAATAAAGACCTTAGGAGAATTTGTTTACTGGGATGTATTTACTTATTTACCCATTCATTTCTTCATTACATCCTTCATTCATTTACTTATTTTGTACATATACAGTGTACTTTCTTATATAACCCTGAGTTTCCTGCCCAGGGTGGTACCACTCCCCACAACAACCGTTCATTAAAAAAAAAAAAAATACACCATAGTCTAGCTTACACCTAGGTCTTATGGAAGCTTTTCTTCAGCTGTGATTCCCTCTTTGTCATCACCTGTCTCAAGTTGAAGAAAAATAAAAACCAACCAGGACAGGGAGAGTTTACGGCCTTTATGATGCAAAGTCATCAAAATATGCAATATGCTTTTGGGTATATATTTATTTAAATACATATTACTGATTTCCTGTCAAGATTTTTAAACTTTGGAGGCTGACACTAAAACTAAGACAGTAAAAGATGAAAATTGTGAAGCATGTAAGTTTGCTAATTATATATAAACAAATGTATATGTGGGATATTTTCAGAGGGTTGAAGGAGAAGACAAAAGAAATATAAATAATTCAGACAATCTGTAAGATATTATTAAAGAATACATAATGAGCTTCTACCAATTGGAGAAGACTTAAGTTAAAGATTTGCATAAACTTTTAAGGAGTCCCCCATAGAAGAGAAAACATCTGAACTGCTTTTTATCAAATTAAAACCAAACAAAAAAGATGCTTATAGTTATTGAAATATCTTGATGCCAGTGGCCAATGTCATTTGTCATTTATCATGGTATAATTCACCTAAATTTTAGCAACAGTATCTCTCCCTGGAATTATCTGTGTATTTCAGGCAAGTTGAGTAGTATGCCCATTGGTTCTGCCTTTTTTAATTTTGATGTTCCAAGCATGCTACACTGTACTCAGTTTTTGTGCTTGCGTTCTAAGGATCAAAATCAGGTCTTCATGCTTGCAAGGCAAGCATTTTTTTATGAGCCATCAATTCAGCCTCCAAAAGAGGGTATTTTGATTAGATAGTGGGGAAACATTGGTTGCTGGATAGGACGAGGAGAAACGATCATTCACTTGTATTCTCACAGAGACGTTTGACAATGTTAACTGACCTTTTTGTGGGCATGCCTAAAGTAAATGCATCATTTATCTAATGAGTGATTGATGAGTTGCTGGTGAAAATCTAGCAGAAATTTTCCTCACATTCCGGAGTATTCCTGTTTCAGATTTAAGGCATAGAGTGATTTAAATTTTCACCAGTGTGTCAAGTAAGGCTTATCTGGAAAAGACGTTAGTGATTCATGCCACAAGCCTATCTTGCCGCTGGGGAAAAAAAAAAAAAAAAAACTTCATAATGAGGTACTTCTGCTGTCCGATGTAAATTCTTCAGGGAAGACTAGGCAAAAAGGCATCATGCCAAAATTCACACCCGCTCAGATTATATCTGGTCACACAATTAAGGACAGAACTGAGTTTATAAGATAAAGTTTTACCACCACAGGGAATGTTCAGGGAAAAACACTACAAGCAGTTCTCAACACAAATTGTTGAGCAGTTCTGACAATCACTTCATGTGACTGATATTAAAGATCAATGATACTTTAGATATTAAATTTCTAGCGTCTTTATTTAAAAGTCTTTAGGCACTTTTCCTGGAGTTTTCATGTGGCTGAAAACAAGTCTCTTTGTTCACAGACATGGCCCTGAAAATATCCCTTGTGTCAGGCATTTCCAAAATAGATGATTTTTCTCCAAAATTTCAAGAGCAGCAAAATAAAATACATCTTTGTGAGTCTTTAGCTCTGAATGAATTTTAAGGAGTATGAATTCTAGCTTTCATGCATTTAAATTTTACCTCTTCAAATCTTCTTTGTGTCACAAATGCCTGATATTCAACAAGAACAAAAAAAAAATCTGTGTATTGCTCTGGTCCTGTGGATCTTTAGCAGAGGCTAAAAAAGAGTCTTAGGTATGTATAAACAAAGTTATGTTCTTATAGAATTAGATTAATTTAAAGCTCAGAAAATTTGACTCCTGGAGGAATGGAAAAAAAGCAAAATTAATATTATCTATCTGGAGTAGGTTGGTAAACTGCAGTAATTTTCCGATTAATAAGGAATGGTAATCGACAAGGCAGCAAACAAAAGCTTTATAGCTAAGAAATCTATTAGAGGGTAATTAGGATCACATGGAGAGGTAGGGCTTCCAAATGAAACAAAGTGACCACTATCACATGAAAATGAACCTTTAATGAAATCCTATCATATTCATATGTAACAAACAGGTATATGAAATTGTGTATTTTTGTGTGTATTTCTCACTTCTACATGAAAAGAATAATAAAATAAATATATTATCTGGAGTGGTATAGATAGGCTCATAAATAATTTAGTGCTAGATTATTTGTAGTCAAAAACTGCCAATGAAAATATTAAGCTAGGACAGTATAGGCCTTATAAATAATAACATGAATTTATTTAATTTATTTATTATTATAATCTATTATTTTTATAAAATTCACATAACATTATTGTAACCTTGCAAATGTATGTAATATATGTAAATGTGTTTTCAAATCATATAAATATAAAATAAATATTGATGATTAATTTTTAAAGAAAAATTCCTGACACCATTTTGTACTTAAATTTTAATACACTTAAATAAAGCCAGGGAAGCAGATGGGATCACTGATGTATCGTTATCACTTTTTTCAAGACTACCTACACTGGAGCAGGACACCTACTGTAGTCTCCTCTTCCTTTCTATCTACCTTCAAACAGATCATGCAGACATTGTCCTCAAACCTTCTTTTCCAAACTTATCCCATAATCCTAGTCTCCAACACTTGCAGACATTCCCTGGGAACATCTGAGTAGCCCAGATTAGAGAAATAGGTAGGCTACCTCAGTTCTCTTTTCCCTCTAAAAGCAACACCCCAGTCTCATGAAAAGATCATTATCAGACAACCTACTCCAGTCTACCTCTTGACTCCAGCTCCAGTGGATCACAAAAATTTTCCTCTCCAAAGTTTCCTCCACCAACTCATTACTTTATCCCAACCCAAAACTCCAACAGGCTTTGACAGCCAAGCCAGACAGAAAATCACAAAGGTAGGCAAAACAGGTAGGCATACTGTAAGACTTTCCTCTACCTCCTATCCTTATATAATCCTATACTCCCAACAATAGCTCTGTAGGACACTCCATATGGTAGCCTCTCCATGAGTTCTCACCCAATTTCAATAGTATAAAGCTGATTCTGGTGGATACTCACCTTTGCACCATCATTTGTGGACCCTGTCAGCCTATGAGACCTGTCAGCTCTCAATACCAAAGAACAGATTTTAGCCATGAACTCCCAGGTGGCATACATATTAGAATCTGAGAAGAGTTCAATATGAGACAACACACAGCAAACACACTATCCTAAGGCCAAAGGGTGCAAGAAAAGCCAAGGAACAAAACACTACCAAAAAAAGACAAGGTAAAGTAACAGCACCTAGAATTATAATCTTCCTGAACCTGGATAGATGTGCAAATGTCAACCAGAAAACACGAGCAACAAGAGTCGTGGTAAAATGTGTGCATTAGAATTCAGCAACCCTTTACAGCAGGTCTTTAGTATTGCAACATAGTTGAGCACAAGTAAAAAGTCCTTAAAAAGGTTTTATGAATATGATGGCAGTCCTTGATGAAGAAATTAAGAAATGTCTTAAAGAAATCTATGAAAACACAAATAGTGAAAAAAAAAAAAAAAAAAAAAAAAAAAACCTAATGAAATAGTTCAAACCTAAAAGTGGATATAGAATCAATACAGAAAATCCAAACTGAGGGAAATCTGACAAAAAAAATTAAAAACTTTACAAAACCTCACCAACAGAATACAAAATATTAAAGATAAAAATCTTGGGATTTAAAGACACCTCAGAAGACATGGCTACCTCAGGCAAAGCAAATGTTCCATCTAAAAATTACCTGGCACAAAATATCCAGGAAATCTTAGAAAGTATGAGCAAACTAGGAACCTTATGTAAAACCAAATACAACCTTTCTGAAATAAATAAATAAATATATGCATAGCAATAAATTAATTCTTAGTGACATTCTGCTGTGCTCCTTATATAACTGTGAACTGTTCAACCATCATCAGAGAAGCATCTTTTTGCAGCAGATGTGGACAAATAGAGAGACCTAAAGCCAGACATAATGCCAAGTAGATACCTTGGAACACTTAGTACTAAGGAAGTTGTGTGCATCAAATTTCTAACCTCGAGGTCAACTAACCCAGAGAAAGATGAGAAATAGTGTGTCAGGGCAAAGACATTGAGGACCTAAAAACCAGAATCTCCGTTTCGGTAGGATCAAAGCTTATGTGAACTCAGAGAGACTAAGGCAGCATGCATGTATCTACACACCAAGTCCTCTGTGTATATATTATGGCTTCTAGTTTAGTGGTTTATGGTGTTTATGAATTTGTGAACTTTCAAGATTTTATTGCTTGTGCCTTCCTTTGGGTTTTTCTTTCCTTCTGTTTATCTTTAACATTTCTTATATGTTTATTTTTTATTTATATTATTAACCCATAGAAGTCTCTTTTTTCTGATGAGGGACAGAAAGGGGTAGATCATAATTAGAGGGGGTGGGGAAGAATTGGGAGGAATAAAGGGAGAACTAACTGAATAAAGAATATATTACATAAGCAAAACTCTATAAAAAACAAGAATAATGAATAAAAATGTAATATATTCATTCCAAATACTGTATATTAAAGTCACACAGAGAGAGACATACACACACAAGCAAATACAATTTTATATCAATAAACTGTACATTTGTGAAATTTTTACTTTTTGCAATAATCACCTTTTTACTGATTTTTGTTATTACCCTCTTTTCCAAAAATGCAATATTGTGTTTTTATCAGCCTTAAAAATAGTAAAACAGTCTGGTTTCAAATGTCTGTTTTACATTTCCATCCTATTACCTACACACTTCTATTACCTGTTCACAAGTCATATCTGAGGTTAATGCTAGCAAGAATCTAAATATTAACACATTTACAATCTCATTATGCCTTAATTCCAAATACCATTTCTGTTCAATTTTGATTGAGCTCTTCATGATTTAAATTAAGGTCATTACCACCCATTAAAGGATAAGAAAATTATTGGAATCCTCAGGTATGTGAGAATGAAAACTCTCACCTCAACAAAGCATTTTATTGGAACCCTAGGCATCAGTAAATTACAACCTTAATTGATCCAGTACAATGTTACATACCTTATCAGCTAAAAGTTTAAAGCTTGTGCCATTAGCCAAATTCATCCAGTTTAACATCTTGTGCACCAATAATATAGTATAAGAAGTTGTGATCTTTAGGACAGGATTTTACTATTAACAGGTGATCATTATGTCTGGGAACTGTGCCATTATCAGAAGAGATGTAGTGCTGTGATCTACTTCTATTGTCTACCATGTTAGGTTACAAACTGTTATTACTTAATAACAAAATGGCCTCTGACTGACATTATATCTAGAACTCCTTAGCTGTCTGTAATATAAAAAATGAATTTCTGAGTCTTTAAAGATATTATGTGTTCGTGTTGCATTATTAAATCACTACTGTTCTACAAATGCTTTCCATTTGATTATTTCTGGGCTAGAAGATCATTATGTCTTATCATTAGAAATTAATGATAACTGTTACATTATTCATAGAAGGATCTATTAGAAAAATCACAAAGAACTTGGTACAATCTAGGTGTTTTTAATCTTTGGCAGTTATACTTTAGAAAAATTCTATTTGAAAACCTTAACCTGTTGATTTATTACTAGTTAAAATGTAGGTGAAAATAGGTAAAATAATTTTTGCCATTTATTAGCTGAAAACTTAAACATGGTACATAACTTGTTGGCTACAGAATGGAGCCAGAAACTCATTAGTTCACCCTGCAAATAGTTTCTGATTCTATGATAAAGCAAACATGTGCTATTCTATGAACCTACAACTCTACCAAATTCTCTACATGTCAGCCTCCCAGAGACACTTCTACTTGGAATGAACAAATATTCTCTAAGTCTTTCTTAGAAGGGAGAACAAAACAGTGGAGGAAACACAAAGTCAAATAAAGGAGCATGGAGTGAAGAAAATATCTACAAAACTGCCTCACCTGAGAATTACCCCATATGCATCCACCAAACCCAAGCACTATTGCTGATGCCAAGAAGTGTTTACTGGCAGGAAGCAAACATAGATGTCTCCTCAGAGTTTCTCCCAGAGTTATACAGATACAGATGAAGATGCTTTCAGCTAACCATCTGACTGAACACTGGGAACCCAATGAAAGAGCTAGAGAATGGACTGAAATAGCTGAAAGGTTTACAATGTCATGAGAAGAACAACATCATCATCAGCCAAGGCACTGAGGTGAAGAGGGTGATTGGGAGATGGGGCACCTTCATGGAAGCAAGGTGAGGGAGTGGAGAGAGGGCAGTGGGCAAGGGTATAACTTTTGAAATGTAAATACAGAGAATGTCCAATAAAATTGAAAAAAGGAAAAAAATCACAGAGAATAAAGATTTGGAGTTTGGACAATACTGGCAAAGGAGTTGTCCTTGGACTAGAGAAAGTGCACTTATCAGAACACTGTATCTATTTTATTGTTCTGTTTCTTTGAGTAAGTTGAAATAATTGGGTAAATAGAACACATGAAGTATTGTTAAGCTTCTCTTTTTAGACTAATGTAATGTAAATTTCTCTATAGAACCTGCTAAAATTCAGATTATTACTTGTCAGTGTCAATGAAGTTCTGAATCCTGACTTATCTTAACCATCTCTCGTGGAAGTCTTCCAGAAGACTGAAGGAGATCATATTTAAGCAACTCATTTGTTGAACATTTGTTCATATAATCAGCAGTACCACTGAACAAAGTGAGGAGCAGATAGCATGGGAAGACAGTGTGCAGGCAAGAGAAATTCCTTTGACTTTTCTACAATAATCAATACAACTTAATGTAATATTACCAACTCATGAATTCAAATCTTTATCCAAGTCACAAAGACATTTTTAAACTTTTGAACTCAATTAAAAAATCAGTGTGCTTTCCAAAACTTTTCCAGGGATAAGAAATATAATCTGTTATTATTATTATCACTTGAATTCTGGCTGATGGCAATTATTCCTGTTATATTAGAACATTTACTATGTGGCAGAAGTTGGTTTAGGTATTCTTCTCATTTTAACTCTAATATTGCTAAATTTGTTTTGTAGATAAGTAGCATGTCTTCCATTTGTTAATTGTTAATTTGTTTTAAAGATTTATTTTTAGCTGTGGATCACTTTGATTTAAATTACAGATAGTTCTACCTAATCTGTAATAAAAAAATCTCTACCCACCTTTCTGTGTTGTAATTTTTTAATTTACTGTGACTAAATACTTGTGGAGAGCAGGTGTGTTGGCAGTCCCAAGATGGCGCTTGGGGCTCTGGCCAAGTCTTGTGAATAGCACCTGACATCCTCCTGCCTGCCCCAAGATTAGCCACTCCCACCGTGCGAGCTACACAGGCACACCCATGATGAGAGATCAGGCGAGATGACTCAGACCTATGAACTGCAGTCACGCAATATGGACTGAGGAGGTGGAGTTGAGAGAGGATAAAAGAGACTGCTCTTGGGAGAGAAGGGAAAGAGAAGGGGAGACAAAGAAATTTTCACATGCATGCTGCAGGTTCCTGAATAAACGGCTTTGAGACGAATGATGTGTCGTCCATCCTCTCCTGCTGGTCAAAGACGGTAGCGACAAATACGAAAAAAAAAAAAAAAAAAAAAAAAAAAAAAAAGCATTAAAGAGGAAGGGCTTATATATGTTGTGCAGTTTAGGTAAATATAGTTTGTAATGATGGTGAAAGAAACTGTATATTTGTCTGTGGCAATGAGTTGTTGCTCACTTACAGGTGAAATAAAAAGCAGAGAAAGATATGAAGTAGACTGAGCAGCGAATTTCAGGAGAAAATCAACAGCAACCCAATTTGTCTTGTGAGCTCTATCCCAACACCACGGCTCTGTGATATCCGTAATCACCACTTCCAGGTCTGGTAAAGATGTTGAAGTACACGAGCTTGTAAAGGACATTAAACACACACACTGCACATCTTCAAATCAAGTGGAGAACATTCCCTTTTAGAATGATATGGAAGAAGCTGTGACAACATGCTTGTAAGAAAGTGATTTTTCTATGAGGAAACAGAAGCACGAATGCCCCTCTTTACCTTTCTTTAAAAATGGCATACTATCTGATTTTATTCCAGTCCTTTTCTTCTGATACAAGCCACCTACCTTTGACCTTTAGGCTAACTTTTCATTTTATAAAATATATGTATCTGAAAGAAAAATATTTTCTGTCATCATACATAACTGAAATTAATATTTTCATCTCAAACTACAATTCAGAGATAACTCATATCATAAACATTCAATATTTAATCTATGTTTGCCAGCAATTAATATTAGTTCCATTAAGTCGACAGTTATAAAAATAAATAAAACCATCTTTGTCTTAAATCATTGTGATTTGAGATAATAAATAGAAAGATCACATGTATGTGTGTGTGGGGGGGGGGTGATGTCTGATTGCTGCGATTATTCCCCCCTGCCCCATTTGTAGGTTTTCTGCTCCAGAAATTCCCTAAATCTTAATTTTTTTTGAAATTTCAACTTTGCAGTGTTTATGTATTTTGAAATATTTTAAGTGATAATTTTCCAATTTTTGCCAAGGTATTTAATAATAGTAGACAAATAACCAACATGTAACTTCCTATTTAAAATTTTCAGCAAAGAAGGTAGATTAAACTTAAGAGAAGTTTCACTTTGTCTCCATAGAAAAACTCTCAAAGAGAGGCAGAGAGAGAACATGTTCATATGTTATTCAAGAATTAAGTAAATATTGTACCAGGAACTGACTTGTGAAAGATCAAAATGTTTACATGTATAATTCTAAAGCATCGATAGGAATTTCATACTCTGACATATTTTAAGCACGTCTGTGCAAGGAGAGAGAAGTCTAAAGGCATGACAGGAATTCTAAGTAAGGAACTGGATTGAATTCATGCCAGGTTCCTTTCAGTGAAGGCACAGATTTTGATCTTAATCTATAAAAAAATTCATTTCGTATTATTTAATGTGTTAGTACATAAAGATTGTTACTGGTTCATTTTGGAAGTTCTGTACCAAATTACAAATATGGAAAAAATGATTCTGGTTTACCAAGCTTCCCACAATGTCTCAATACCAGAGAAATTAAAAAATAATCATTGAGACTCTCTTCTATTTTTTAGTCATTCCATTTGTTCACATCTCCAATGATAACCCACTTCCCGATCACTCCGTCCACCAAAACCCCATCCCATAATATCCCACTTCCTGGTTTTCCCTCCATCAGCCCTCATCCACCCTCCTCTCTTACCTTTTCCTCTATAAGAGTGCTCTCCACCTGAAACTCTCCTTCCCCACCTCTCCAGCATCCCTCTATGCTGGGGTATCAACCCTCCCTGGAACCAAGGGCCTCCCTTGCCATTACTGTCAGGTAAGACCATCTTCTGCTGTATATATATTTGGAGCCATGGATCCTTCCAGGTATACTCCTTCGTTGGTGGTCTAGACTATAGAACCGGGTGATCAGGCAAGCCTATGTTATTCTTCTAATGGGGCTTCAATCTCCCTCATCTCCTTCAGACCTTCTATCAGCTCTCCACCAGATTCTCTGAGCTCACTCTGAAGGTTGGCTCCAAGCATCCACATCTGCATTGGTTAGTTGCTTGATCGTCTTCCTCAGGATCCACCACATTAGGTTCTTGTCTGCAAGCATCAATAATGATCAGCTATTCAGTTGATAGGTGTCTCTGTCCATACAGGAGACATTAATGTACTCAGTGGTTGAAAGTGCACACTTTCAGATTTACATTGTGTAGGAAGGGAGAGACAGGAGACTGGAAAGATGGCTTGAAAACAGAGAACCGGGTAATGTGAGCACAGAGACCAATAGGAAAGAATCAGGAAAACAGAAATGCTAGGAATATCTTCAGAAGGGGAAGAAAACCTGCATTTCTCTTGAAAGAAATGTCACATGGCCAAGTATTGTTTTCTAAATAAAGAATGGAGGATATGGGTAAATAAAAAGGGGGTTAGTGATATAAATAGAAGAAAACACATAGAATTGTGAAAGAATAAAATATCTATGATATATTGCAAATTTAAAGATTTCAGCCCAAATGCTGACTGACTGAACAAGGTATAAAACTTATCACTATTGTGATTTGCCCAGACTAAGTGTAATATGCCTGGTTTGTGAAGTTAGTCATCTTGAAAAATACAAATTGCATTTGGATCTGTATTCTGAATCATGCAAAGGAGTAAAATTTTATAAGAAATCTCCATGATCTTGCAATGTCTACTGAATGGGAAGGTGACGATGTCAGCTGACTATCTCTAATCTGAATGAGGTCAGTATAATCTTCATAAAGCCTTTTTCCTTCACTTGTCAATTGATACCACAGATAAGAAAGGTGATTAATCGCATGCACAATGTGGTTTCTTCATTATTTAAATAGTTATAATTATTTTCAGCCTGCAAATTGTTCACGTATGCTCATTGTTCAGGAAAGAGGAATGGCATATTACCTTGGAGGGTCTAGATTCTACACTGGTCCATTTGGGAAGTAATGGGCATGAACAGCTTTCATGGAATAACTTCAAGTTAAAAAACTTTGAGTTTTGAATGAAGAGGAGTCAGTGGGATGTAAGGTGAGGAGAAATTCATTCTGTAATGTTGCTTCCTTAAGAGCCAGGAGCAAAATAATGGAGCAATGTGATAGCATATGGGAAATACATTTGGGGAATATTGGTTTCATATAAACAGGTTTGCCAAATTTCTATCGTTTTATGACATTATTTTATTCAAAGGATCACAATTTGAAAGGAAGAAAAAAAGCAACAAGTATTTTAAAAGTGTATGCCTTCCCACCTGATCACTTCCTACATTAATATTCTAAAATGCAAATTAATTTTTAGAGGTTTTTTATTTTCTTTTAATTTTACTTGAAATCATTTTCAAGGGCCCAGTCTTAATGAAAACCATATACACCTTTAAGACTCAATCATCATTATTACGGAGTTAAGTCTGAGACAACACTGATTGCTTTAATGTGGCTTAATTTTGAACATTGTAGTAAAATCTTATGTGGCACATAAATGAAAATGCCTAGGAAGCTTTAGAACAGCCATTCAAGCATAGTTTCGTTGCTTCATCACATCTTTCTTTCATACCGGAGTTCCCGAATTCATTTAGGGCATTTTTTGACCAAATACATTTCTTAAGGTCTTTGTATATAGAAGACAGATGATCAGATGTTTTATTCAGGAAATTCATGTGTAGCACTCTTTTAGGCTTGAAGTACCTGACAATGACAGGGGAGTACAAAGGAATGTGAGTTCTCTACTTTTCAGAAAATTGAAAAATGTGTGAGTAATTTTATGATCCACACCAACTGGCCATTGGTACATACTTACAGCATGAGCAACATTAACCTCCTAAAATATTCTTATATACTTTTAAAAAATTTTAAAAACAGGGATAGATAGAAATGCCAACATGACATTGTAGCTGAACTAAAACTCAATATGACATTGTAAGTAGGTAATTGTCTTCTTCTCTATAATGAAAATCAGTAACATCTTGAAAGGAAGTACTGAGAATAATTATGTCAAATTCCATTTTTAATATGGTCCATTTGTCACCCAGAAGAGCATATAGTCTACATTTAGATATACACACATACATTTCATATATATATAAATATGTAGGTAGTCCACACAAACACACATATATGTATGTGTTTCATATATATACATTTAACCTTTATACAGTTCTCAAGACAACTTCTAGAACATTTTGCAAGTCTGAATTAAGGCAACATTTCATATATTCTATAGAACAAAAAATAATGTTAAATATAATTAATTAGTTTTACTAATTTAATTGACGGGAAATCTTAGAGAATTGACGCCCCCCACACACATATATAAATGTTTCATGAATAAAGTTTTATAGTTATCAGAAATATTTTTCAGTATATGTGTTTGAAGGTAATGTGTGAATGATCGTCCATGGGTATGTCTGGAAGCTATGGGTTGAGATTGCCTCTATTGCTTTCCCTCTTATTTTCAGAGCTTATAAACATCCTTGAGTTCATCTCTTTCTCCACCGTACAAACACAAAAGTTATAGGTGTATGTTGTCTCACTCTGTCTAACTTTTATACCAGGACTATGGATTCAAACTCAGATCTTCATTTGTGTGTGTGAAAACAAGTTTTCTGATTAAGCCAATAGTCTTAGCTAAAGAAACTTAGAGTAAATATATTTTATTTCCACAAATAGTTCTACCTAAATATCTAACTATATAACGTTCGAAATATACCCAAAAGATGCCCCACCATACTTCAAGGACATGTGCTCCACTATGTTCATAGCAGCCTTACTTGTAATAGCCAGAAGCTGGTAACACCCCAGATGTCCCTCAACAGATCAATGAATACATAAATTATGGTTCATTTATACAGTGGAATCAAATTTAGCCATCAAAAATTATTTTTCATACAAATAGATGGGACTAGAAAATATCATCCTTAGTGTGGTAATCTTGACCCAAAAGGACAGTCATGCTATGTATTCACTGATAAGTTGGTATTAGTCAAAAAGTACTGACTACCCAGGAAACAAGCCACAGACCATAAGAAGTCCAACAAAAAGGAAGGCCCAACTGAGGATGCTTCAAGTCCACTTAGAAAGGGGAAAATTTAATCACAGGAGGCTGGGGAAGGAGTGAACTGGGTGAGAGAGGGGAGGTGTGAGGGAAATGAGGAACAGAATCAGGTATGTTTATGGGAAAGGGGACAGGAGAGAAGGCCAGTGTGCTAAACAAATGAATGGAAATATGCAGCTTCTGGAGGTAGGAGGTAATGAAACCCTCTAGGAAGTCCTGGAGACCTGGGATGTGGAAGATTCCTACGACTCAATGGGGGTAATGTTGAACAGCCCTTCACAAGTAGGTAGGAAGATCCCCAAGTAAATACAGTCAAATATTTTGAGCCAGAGTTGTTCCTGTCTAAAAGAACTGTCAGTACAAAAATGGAGACGAGCCTGGAGGAAAGACTGTTCAGGAGTCAATCCAACCTAAGATCCACCTCATGGAGGCGCAGAGAAGGCACCAAGGCCTGACTATTACTGATGCTATGATGTGCTTACAGACTGGAGCCTGACATGGCTGTTCTCTGAGAAATCCTACCAACACTTGCCAGAGACAGAAACACATACTTATTCTCAACTGTCAGACTGGAGCCAGAGACCCTTATGGAGAAATTAGGGGAAGGATTGAAGGAGCTGTAGGTGGAGGTGACCCCACAGAATGACCAGCATTCTCAACTAACCTGGGTCCCTAGGAAGTCTCAGAGATGGAGAAACCAACCAGGCAGCATAATAGGGCTGATATGCTATGCGGCATCCAGCACATAGATAACAGAAGACTGACTGGTTTGGCTTCAGTGGGAGAAAGTGCACTTATCTGAAGTGATTTGAGGCCCCAGAGAAGGAGAATGCATGGTGAATGTGGAGGCACCTTCTCAGAGGCAAGGGGAAGGAGGAGTAAGATGAGGAACTGGGGGGGTGGGGGTAGGGGTGGGGGCTGGAGGAGGGGAAATGGCTGGAATGCAAAGAAATAAAATAAAAATAAATAAGATAAAACATGCCATTCATGTCTCTCCAGCAAACACTATCCTCAGACAGCTCAGGGTGTTTGGCTTATATTTTCTTAAAAAGAATGTTCAAAAAATTTGTGAAGAAATTAACACTGAAAATTGTACAACACATATAATAAATCTAGAAATATAATTGAATACTAAATATTTTTCAGGTAGGTTAGAGAATAGGATCAAGCAGAAGAGGACAGGAAATACAAGCATAATTCAAAATATATGTGCATCAAAATATGTTTAACATTTAATTATGTCAGTAGTGTATACCTAAAGTTGAACATTATTTTGAGTATTATATTTCATTAAGGGTATGCTGATTGTGAAGGCAGTGGTACTGTTGGTAACTATGAGGCCACTGTCTATTCTCTCTGGATTATATGCTTATTAACCATTCTGCTAATAATAAGTCATTAGGAATCACATTAACTCTACCGTGTATAGTTACATGAATGAGGTATCTAAAAAAGAGAAAAATAAGAAGCAATGAGGCTAGGGAGATGGCTCAGTGAATAAGACCATATGCTAAACTTCCAGAGTTTAAGGTTCAATTCCCAGAAGCCAGTGGTGGCTTTCAATTGTGGGTAACTTCAATTCCGCTTCGGTGCACATACATGCATTTAGTCAAAAAACACCCACAATATAAGATAAAAATTTAAAATCATATGTAAATATGTTTTGAAAGCAGTTTTAGTTTTCTCTCACTTTGGGTTTCTATTGCTCTGATGAATCACCATGACCACCAAGCAAGTAGGTGAGAAAAGTGTTTATTTGGTTTATAAGTGTGGATCACAGTCCAGCATTAGAGGAGTTAGGATAGGAGGACATACAAGCAGCAACCTGGAGGTAGTAGCTGATGCAGATACCAAGAAGGATGCTGCTTATGGGCTTGCTCATCCTGGCTTACTCAGACTATATTCTTATAAACACAAGAGTACCAATTCAGGTATGGCATCACTCACAATTAACAGAGTCCTTCCCCATTCATCAGTAATTAAGGAAATAGTCTCTAGCAAAACTATATGGGAACATTTTCAAATAAGGGTCTCTCATATCAGATAACACTATCTTGTGTCAAACTGACATAAAACTATCCAGCTCACAGCTAGTAGTTGTTAAGTTGTAATATATATAACTTCACTTATTGAAAAGTATATGATATTGATAACAAACTGAAATAGTAAAGGACTGTAAAATATATTCTACTTGTTATATATTCACTGATGGGGTTAGTATAAAATGATCAATGCCTTTATAATACACTTTATAATACACTTAGAGGCTTCAGTTTGTTCACTGGAGGACATGGGGTATCTACTAGTATTACACTGAGGTAAATCCAGGATACTCAGAATTGAAAGCAGTAAGAGCAAAGACAGAAAAATTAAAGTATAAACAAGCTTGTACACATACAAAGTGTATATAAAACCTACCATACACAGAGCAGTATGGCATACTAATGAGAAAGAAAACTGTCACTCACATGACCTGATGTATCTTTTCACGATATCTTCATTTATGCTGAAGTGCAATATATTCCAAAAGCTACATTTCTTCAGGATAAAAGACTCCCCAAGACTATCAGATACTCCCAGAGAAAACTATGATACCAATAGTTCAGTCACTTTTATAACTGATAATTTATGTCAGCACAAAATATATTTTGTCCAACGGTTGTTTTAACAACCAGAAAAAAAGGTAATGACTTTTAGCACCACAAAATAGTGAAAGGTGAAAGGCATGACAGTGAGAATAACTAGGGATCTCTGTGTGAAGTGTACAATATTTTAGTTTAAAATCTGCCAAAGGTTTCCTCTCCTTTTGTTTATCTTAATTTAAAATAATTCTAAACTGAAACCAATAAAATATGTATTATTGAGGCAGAACTTCTTGTGGACGTTGAGAAGACCAACCACACACAATAAAATGGAGATAGTAGCAATATTTACATATAAATTGAGTGAGAGACAGATGTGTTCACAGATGTGCTCTGTTTGCCTGCCTCACTTATAATCTTTAAACTAAAATTTTGCCTTTAAATGGCAAGAAAAAAGAAGTTGCTGTGTCTTTTCCATTATACTAAATGCCTTTCTTTTCAATGGAATTTTGTCTTTTAAAGAAGACCATTCACTTTTCGATTACTTGTTTAGAAATAAATGAGAATGATGTTGCCTTTAATTAATACAAAAGGCTTGGATCCACTTTTAAATGCAGCCCTGATCCATGTGCAGCTGGTTGAACTAGCTGTGCGCCCACAGAACAGGCAGCAGGATTGCTCTTTGTGAGTCCATCTTAATACTTGTCTTGTATAGTTTCATACTTTCTGGATATCACTGTGGCACTTCGCAGTGGACACCAAAGTACAGTTCCAGAATCTAAAAATGTCCGTAAAGAGAAGAAACTCCCAATAGTAAATAAAGGCACTTCACTGAGATTTTTGCGAATGTTAAAATACTTTTCTTATATCTGAAGGCTAAAGGAACATTTTACATTAGTGCACATTATCAAACACCAATATGATACACTGTGTATGGTGCTGTTATATAAAATCATGTGGTAAAAGTGTGTATATAACTACCTGAGTATTACAGAGGTATTGGCCCAGAAAACAATTTATGATATTAAAGTAGATATTTTCTTAGGGAATTAAAATTGGCAGTGAGTTTATACACACGCACACACACACACACACACACACACACACACACACACACGTTTTGAACAAACATGTGTCAAGAGACTGTAAATCTGATTATTATACCAGTAATGTTAACAATGACTGTCACAGGAACCAGCCTTCATAGTCTTAATTGAAATTAAAACCCATTAAACATTAACTCAAAATATATATTGGGTACTTGAATAGGAAATGGGAATTTGGTTTTCTGCTTATATATGTCACAAACACATACATGCACACAGACACAGTCATACACACACACAATTTTTTTTTTAAATTAGAAGAATTCTAAGGATAGCTCTAAAGAACCATGTTTAAAATTTATCTGAACAAATTTATATTGTCAGCAATGTACCTATGATTTATAGGCCTAGAATTTTGCTCTCCTTTCTGCTGACAAAATTTAACATGACATCTTTAAATAAAGCATCAATAGACTTAATTATTATTTTGAATTTGTTAAAATATTTCAGAAAAAAGTAGATGCTAATATTTATTTGAAATTTTTAATTAGAGTATTTCCCCTAATTAATTGTTTCCAATGAAATTAATTGCTAGCAGATAGACTTTGCCAATAATTCCAACTGGTTTAAAACTATTTTGTTTTCCATGTATTGGTAAAGGAGTAAAAATATATTTATTTGTGTGAAAATGGCTTTTTAGTGCATTGAAGCACTGTATTGCAACTGAAGTATACCTCTAATATGTTCCAATTAAAGGAAGTACTTTATATTTACTTTACTATTATTTTTTTAATTATTGAGATGGCCACCCCTGCTCAGTGCAACAATCCCATTATGAAAGAGGTGGGATATTGAGGACATTCTTTGCTGAATTGGCCAGAGATGGTGAGGTGTACAATGTTTGCTGCTCCTTCAAACACTTTTCCTATGCCTCAGACTTTCTAATAATAGTATTGACGTTCCTACAAATACCTAACCCAATAAACGTCATGCTCTTCTAACTTGCTCATGATGCTTACCTCTTGAAGGAACCAGGTGATGCAGTGCTTGATCATTATGGGATCTAATTTGCATATTTGAATATAATTATGGCATCACCAATCATCATCCATGTACAGTTGACTCTAAGTTTTCTCTGTTGACAACAGGTAAGATAATGTAAGACCCTGTAGAACATCACAGGGTACCTTCATATACCTAAAACATATTCTTGTGAAAGCTTTAAACCATTTTCAGGTTACTTATAAAAGCAAATGCAATGTCAATGTTATGTATGACAGTGTATTATTCAATAAATAATGGCAAGAAAAGTTACTATACATGTACTATATAAACCCATTTTTAAATAATTTGAATATAAAAAAGGAAAGCCATAATAGTGGATCTAAAGATATGATGTCCAACCTAGAACCCAGATATAGATTTCTGTGTTTCTACTTATATGTCTATAATGCTGTAAGAGAAGCATTGCCTTATTAAAAGATCAAAAATTTTTATATTCACTACTTCAACATGATTCCACTTTCAATATATCTGTCATTTAAATCCTCTCTATTTCCACATTAAATCAAGAGATCATATGTGTCTGTTTGTGTGTGTTTGTGTCTGTCTGTGTGAAAGAGTGAAAGAGAGAAAGAGGGAGAGAGACACTCACAGAGACAGACAAACAGACACAAGACAAAGAGTAGAGACAGAGACACAGAGACACACAGAGAAGCCTGCACAAATATATTTTTAAAAATAGTTATCTAAACATTAGGCTACCCAAATAATATGTGTGTATGTGAAAGTGTGTGTGGGGGGGTTGGGCTACTTTTGTTACACAATTATACTCATTTTAAGATTGTGTGTTCTTTATAGAATTGTTTCATGGCATACAGTGCTTTCATGTTCATTACTTTGGACAAAGTTTAAATACTCTTAGGACAACGGCAGATGAAATCAGGGAGACATAGTGTCGCTGACCTTCCTTTCATTCAATATGCAATTTAATTTCCTTGTAAATAATCTCTAATGAAAGGAAGTGTCCGAAGAAATGTCTGTAAATTTCCACTGTATTGAGTAAAAGTATCCAGCAATGAAAAGAGAGGCTTTTCCTTTGAAATTATTTAAATGCCTCACTTTAAAATGTCAAACAATGAAGAACTAGGCAATAATATAGAAGATAAAACATTTCAAAGAAATATTGTAAAGGCCCTGAAGTTACTGTTGATAGAGGCTTAATTTCTTCCATTGTAGCAACTAATCCATTCTTCATTAATGTTTAAAGAGTCTGCTAGGCAATTGAAGTGAATTGATTTTGAAAATGTGACCTATGTAGAAACTGTTTCACTTGTGTTGTTTCCTTGTTTTGCATTAAAATGTTGGGACACAGGGAGCAAAGCACTGAAATTTAAGGAGTGGATATAATACAACCAAGTCAACATTTATACAGTGTGCTCTTCTGGAAGCTCAGGGTGATTATAAGAAAGAATAAAAGAAAAGAAAGAAGGAAGGAAGGAAGGAAAAAAGTGGAAAAAATAAGAGAAGAAGATGAAAAGAAGGAAGGAAAGACGAAAGAAAGGAAGGAAAAGAGTGAAAAAAAGAAAGAAAGAAAGAAAGAAAGAAAGAAAGAATGAAAAAAAGAAAGAAAGAAAGAAAAGACAGATAATTGTAGTTACTTACCTCCTGAGGACATTTCAGTGAGCACTGACTGACTTGTTACACTATAAGTTACCTTAAAACTTCGTAAATTAAAAGAAGATCATTAACTGCTGGAGGGATGCGACATTCTTAAACTGTTGGGTGAGTTTGCTCACCACCATATGGAGATATGCAGGCATAGAAGAGAGCAGGGAAGGGACTAACACACCACCTAACCAGTGCAAAGGGGCCAGAAGCACTGGATTTCTCTCCCCAGTCTATGTTACTCATTTCTAAAAACAACTTTCTCAAAGACAGAAAGAAAATTAAAACGTGTTCTTTACATTCCTCCAAGCTTGTTCTTAAAATTTCTCTTCTATCCCAGGAGATGTTAATTATGCCCCATCAGGAGAATATAAGATGAGAGGAAAAAAATAGCTTCTCTCACTGCTGGGGGATAGGATCATCTCTAAGGGCAAATGCCAAAAGTCTATCCATAAATCTCACCATCTTACATTCCAAAATAATGGGCAGAGATATGTGTTTTTTTTTTCTTCAAACAGTGCCTGTCAATCCTACTCCCTTAAATCATCTTCAAAACATGTTATTAATTTGTCACAGTAAGAAAACTCAACACCCTCCCTAGGCAGTTAAGTTCTTCACTCTAAATCTCCACATAAAAGGGAAACGTGTCATTCCTTATTTCAAAATGCATCAATTAATCCTTGGTATAGAGAAGGGCAACTCTGACAGAAAGATTAACTCTCTTCTACCCACCATGTTGATTGCTAAAGCTTAAGTTATCACTTTAGTGATGCTGCCTGCGTAAAAAATGAAATTCCTACTTTAGAGCTCGAATTTCCTAAGTAGACAATATCCATGTGTTGGGATTTAAGCTGATTTCTGTTCAAATGAAATGAAAATAAATGTTTAGTTGTTTAGACAGAGTAGTTACATTTTAATACTCAATAGTCATGTGTCTAGCACATATATTGCATTTACATAAACAGATTGTGTTTATGACTAAAGAATGTATTTTTCAGATGCAACGATGAACAGGTAGCATCAAAATATTAAAAAGGCAACAGAGCCCATCAATGTAAATGAAAATAACTTTTATTTGGACAAGATAAGAAGGCAATTTAGGTTATTAATGTATCCCTCCATGAAAGGTCTCGACTAAGACAAATTAATTTAAAAAACACTTCTTAAAAATGATTTTTGGGCAGAAGTTTTATTTATTTATAATACTTTCATTTTAAAGTGTCTGTTTTATAAAAATATTAGAAACAAAAATTTCATTTAATGATAAGCAATTAATTTTATCATTTTTCTAGATGGATATTATTTTTAGCTAAGTTTAAAAATTAAGATTTTTATTGTTACTTTCAATACTACAAAACTCATAAAAGTGTGACATGTTATCAATATATCGATCAGAGGAGGCTCTGACACCCATTGTTTGTGGCTTGTCTGAAGAAACATAAAATCTTTAATTGTTCATCTTTATTTGCTTACTTCAGATCAGTCAGATATTTTTATAAGTAGGAGTTTTCTCTTCTTATTGTATATTTTGCTGAAATGACTCATTAGCAATAAGAATCACAGGTCTTATCACTAGTGTTCCTTGTCAATCTGTAAAACTTTTGGAAAGTTCAAATGCAAACATTAAAATTAAACTAGACACCAGTGGATCCAAATTGGACGAATAAGTAGAGCTAGAAAAAAATGATAAGCGCCATAGAAATCACTGCTCTCCTTTGGTATTTTTTTCATACAATTTTATTTTTTGTGCATTGCTTCAATTTTCATTTTACACAGTTTGTAAAGCAAAAAATATTTAAAACATGAAGCATGCTAAATAGGAAGATTTTTTCCAATGAATATAGGCAGAGCAGTTATTGATAAACAAAGGAGATATATACACATAGTAAAGTAACAGAAGACACAACAGCTTGCAAAACAAGAGCCTTTGAACTGGGACTTGAACTGTCTCTTTAGAATTGCTATGTTTTGCAACATGTGCTTTGGTCACATTTCCTGAAATTATATGTTCAAGGTCTTCTCACCCTCAAGGTCCATATCAAGGTATAACTTTGGATAATTTAGTCCTGACATGTGTAGCCATAGTCCTCTCTCTCTCTTGGTTCTCTCTTTCTCTGTCTCTGTCTCTCTCTGTGTGTCTCTCTTTTTTGTTCTTTCCCTTTCTCTCTGTCCTTAGCTCTCTTTTTGTCTCTTTGACTCTCTCTATCTTTCATGTGTGTGAGTTTAAGTATATTTTTGTGTCTTCATGTCAGTTGAGGAGATCAGAGGCAGGTGTCTCGCTGTTTACAGATATGTATGGCAGGTTGTCTGGTCATGAGTTTCTAGAGACATTTTTTTTAGTATTAATTCTGAATGAGGTCAATTAACTTACCTTCCTGAGAGCTATGAATGCTTAACTGAGAGACAAGAATAACAATCCCCCCTCATGGTAAACCTAAATAGCATAAACATCTTCTATATCATTAATCAAAAAACGTAATGTCAATGACTTTGTTAAATACTTAGCAAATATAAAAAAGGGAAAAAAGTAGTTCCCAACATGCTAGAATAAAGCTAGGTACCTAGTTTAAAAAAAAAAAAAAAAAAAAAACTTAGCAATTTCTTTCCTGCTACACAGACCTTTACTTGACAAACCCTCTTGCAAGTCCTATTAGCTTGCATTTTGAAGCACTATAATTATATTGAACTCTTTTAGATGAAGTTACTTACTTTTTCCAATAACTTTCAATTGAAATTGTCTTGTTTCAAGTAATTGCCATGTAATCTTTAGACGCCACTGCAACTAGGATTTGAATTCAATCGCTCTTTGACTCCAGTATTTCAAATTTTCCTACAGGTGTGGTGCACAAAGGGTCAGAGATACTAGCTCTTTATGTCAGCCTTAGCCTAAAGGTGAAGAAAGAAGACATTTTTTTAAGCAGCCACAATAAAAATAAAGGTGGTGGGAATGTACTTGTTGGTATTTTGTCTTTCAAACAGATTGCAAGAGCTGTTTACATTAGGGCTGATTTGAACAGATGGTTCCCCAAGATGTAAAACAAAGTGAATTTGATTATTCACCAAAACATGGAACTAAGTAATATAAGGTGCAATGTATATCTGGACCAGTTGGTTTCATTTAGCAAAAGCAAATGCTAGCATGTCATGTTCATATGTTCATGTACTTTACTCTGCCATCCAGTGAACACCTTTCAAACATCTGTGGCTATCTCAGAAGAAACCAGAAGGGAAAAGTCCATTGATCAATGATCCAAATCTCCTTAATGATGGGAGGCCATCTTGAGGATTTATGCTGCCTTCTATCTAGAGACAGCATCAAACCTATTTCTAAATTATGATGAGTTGGATCTGAAACGAAACTGGAATAAGCAAATTTAAAAAACTCTTTGAATGGTGAGTTATTATAAATTCACTATATAGATAGATTAACTTGGTATTTCAGTAGATAAAAAAACTTAGAACAAAATTACTGAAAAGTATCTGATGTCTTCTCAAAACCAAAACCAAAAGGAACAAAAAGAAAAAAAAAGAAAAGAAAATAACAACAACAACAAGACACACCACATGCTTCAGCTCCAACTCTCTGCTTTAAACTTCCCCAGAGCTCATCATTGCATACGAGATAAAATATAATATTCTCAAAAAGACCTTTAGTGTCTTCTCCAACCTTTTTATATGCCTCATATGTAATCTTACATCTCACATTTAGGTTCATAGTACGTGAAGGTCTTTTCACTGAGAGAATTAATTATGTGTGTGTGTGTGTGTGTGTGTGTGTGTGTGTTTTCTTCAGCCGAATGACAAGACACAGGTCCTTTGTCACTATCTCCCAGAAGCATGCCTGAAGCCACTTCATGAAGGTCACATTGTTCAGAGATCTGCTCACCTGTCTACGCATCCGTGTCTCTCACCTACTGGGATGTCGGCAAATTGCAAGTCAGTCTCTCTCTTGTATATATCCTTTGGTCAAACAAAGTCTGTTTTTTTGTTTGTTGGTTTGTTTGTTTTGTTTTGTTTTGTTTTTCCCAAGAACAAGATTCATCAAATTTCCACTAACCCACATCTCAGATCAACTTACCATCTCTTTTGTGTTTAAACAGCACAGAAGCACTGCCCTTCCAGTTTTATTTAGTCATTCTCGTCATACTACCATAACCAAAGACTTGCAATGTACCATAAATTGCCCCTGAAACTAATGATATTTTTTCTAAAATTTTTTTCTAATGTTTAGGTAAAATAAACTTCAAGTACTGACAAAAATATATTCATATAGTTTTATGCCAAAACACTTTTCAAAATCTGTACATATATCTCTGTTTTTTTTTTTACATAAATGTGAAAAAAAAAGAAATAAACTTCTGTAGCTTATATAATCAGGTTTAACACAGAAAAAAAGCAAAGATTACCCTGAAGACATCTAAGTTTGCAGCATAATTCAAGAGCTGTTCTTAACATTGACAACTGGTTTCATCTAAGATGGGGTGTCCACATGATTTGATAACAAAAGCATCCACTAATATTTCAATATTTCTAAGTAAAGGTACAGAAAGAACATCAAGGAACGTCCTTTACCCTAACTTGCATCACAAGTCTGTCTTCCAATCACAGTTAGGTTCATAATGGCATTGTGAGATCAAGAAACAAAGTTCTTATATTTTTTTTTCCTGTTATGTGTTTTTAAGAATCGATTTAAGATCTGGCTTCAGCATTTGAATAATTTTGTAACTAAGTATCTTGAAACTGTATAAAATATCAAGTATTAATTCCTATTTTATTTTTCTCCTTTAAAATGTGCCATTGGATAAGGGGAAAAAAAATCTTCTCATAGGAAGATGAAATAGTGTTGAAAGCATCTGCTGCATGTCTGTCAGAATATAAATTTACAATGAAGATCTTAGCTACTACCTTTGACTCTGTCCAGAGACTGCAATGCAGTCAAGGTTAGAGGGTCTGGTTTTATTAATCATAATTATTCTGTAAAATATGTCAACTCTCCGCCCCTCTCATCCCTTTTAAACTTTATCACAGACTTCTGCTTTTCATCACATGAGAACATTGCTCAGTTATGTTTATTCTCTAAATGAGTCAGTTAAGGTCACAGCTAAATTGACATAGGGGCAGAGAGGGGGAGGGGAGTGGGTCCAGTATCTCTTCTTCAGGGAGAAACAGAAAGGCTATTGTCTTCAAATCAGTAATTTGAAGATTCAAAATCGAAGACTAGCATGTTGTAGTATGTAGTATTTCATTATAAGAAAATTCTAGAAGACCCACCATCCAACATAATCTAAATCAGTGTGTTTTATTGCATTGTAGAACAAAAATAATTTTGAACACTTCCTTTCAAAAGAAAATGGATCATTTAAGAAATACACTCTGAAAGGATATAAAGAGGAAAATGTAAGAAGAAAATTATTTAGCTTAAAATTTGTGAAAGATGTTTTCTTTATTTGCCTTTTTATTTTTTAAAGAGAGAATCTTGCTCTTTAGCCAAACCTGACTTGATTTAAACTCATGATCTTTGAATATCACCCTTCAAATACAGAATACAGAGGTGCACACCATATTAACAAAGTACTATTCAGTGTTCATTTGAATTTTTTCTTCATCTTACAGTAGACATAAAAAACTATCTATTTTTTAATTGTAATTTTCTCTCATGTTAAATTCATACTAGAAAAATGCATAGAATTTAAAATATTGTCAACTTAGATAAAAAATAGTATGCTTTCAGAATGCTTGCTCAAAAATTAACAGGATTTTTATAATAGGGTTGTATTTGTTTTAAGGAAGAAACACAGAGTCCAATCAGTGTATGACTTCTAAAATTATAGATAAGAAAATAATTCAGTTATGTACTATGGTACAATGAAAGGAAAGTTGAGAAGACATCATTTAGATAGAGAAATCTAAGAAATACTGTGAGCCTGGAAAATAGTTGCTACTACTTAAGGATAAATAAAATTATTATCTAATACTAAATATAACATGGCATTTTACTTGATATACCATGAATTTGAGTTTAATATGAAATTTGATATAAATTATTTAAGGAATTTTTATTTATATGTAAAGCAACATATAGTTATAATTGCATATGTGTATGCCACATATTTGAAGGTGCCCAGAGAGTCAAGAAGAGAGTTTTTCACCTTCTGGAGCTGGAGTTATAGGCAGTTATGTACCACTGACCTATGTGCAAGGATTTGAACAGAGGTCCTCCAGAAAAACAGAAAGTACTTCTAGTAACTGAGAAATCAGTGTACAACCTCATAGATTTATTCTTGAAATAGTTTAACAAATAAGGGAACATTTTACCTAAAAAATATTTAACACTTGCATTTCATTAAAAGAAAAGGTTGATAAAATATGTTGGTCACTATTGTATTAAAAGAAATATGGCAAATATGTCTTATGAGTTGACCGAAGTTACAGAAACCCTCTAGATACTGATGAATTATTAAGGACATTTATGATTTATTTGTATCTGTGTTTCACAATATTCACATGTTGAATAGTTTTGACTTATGAGTTAAATAGACTAACAAATTAATAGGTAATAAATGAATAAAATGAAATGAGTTAATCCTGCCTGTTTTTCTACCTCTACTAATTCTTTGAGGAACAAAAAAGGAGGGAAATAGTGTTGCCCTGTTTACTTGCTCATGAATCAATAATGTGGAACTTTTCTGCAGTTCTGAGAAAGTTCAGAAGAGAACAAAAAATCCGTGTAGCTCATAAATATTTCTAAGTATATTACCTGCTTTGGAGTGACTTTCCTTTAGATGAACTTAAGGCATATACTTATTTTTACTATAATAAATCACTATCATTATCTACTTAATCATGTATACTCAAATCACTTTGGGATAAAGTGTCAATGACTACATAAAGAAGAACATTCTACACATAATAAAAGTTGCAACATTTTGACTGACATCATGCCTCAAGGGTAGAACTAAACTTGCAGGAAAAAGAAATACAGAAGGACTTTGTCTAGTCATGTTTTAAAGAGAAAGGAGACACATTCCTCCTTGATGCTGCTGAAATGTTTATAACTAGCTCTTGGCTATGTGTTTTGCTCTGGGACTGCACACTAGAGAGTGGTAGGTTCAAAGAAGTTTGCTCTTTTATGTTTATAGGACCCATAAGCTTTAAGTTTTGCATAGTCTTATATGTTGCAGCACTGAATAACTCTCACCAACCGGAATTAACAATATGCTGATAAAAATGAGCTTGTTTAACTTAATTATATCCACTTAAAGGTCAAATATAACAAAATGGTATTTAATTTATGGTAATGGTTTAATAATTGTGTATAAAGCATTAATATATCAACTCCAAGACTTGTCAATGAACATGTTTTTATACTTATTTTATATCACACATATCAAAAAATCTGGACATTAACAGGGAAATGATAATGTTTCTATATCATGAGTTAACACTTTGTCATTATAACGTTGGTGAACTAAAAAAGTCAGCATACTCAGGATATACAAATAAAATGTGAAAAGAGAACCAAAGAAATCTTCAAGAGGATTATTAATTAAATCATACAAATAAAAATGCACTGGTCATACACCACAGATATTATCAATGGTATATTTTCATCAGGAGACCAGTAATTTTGCTTTCCATTGAAATATGTTTCATTTTTCACAGTGTACATGAAACATTTAATCAGGGACTTTTTTCAGTAATAGCCCTATTATATACTTTGCAATATGTCAAACTTAATTCTTTGATATTCTGACAGAAATCTAATCCATAAAACTTATGTACACTTTGTATTGAGTGACTCTGCATCCTCTAGACTTTGCATATACTACACATTGACAAGAAACCTCACCAGTGTTCATTCAGCATCAATGGCTTTACTTAGTTCTCTTACAGTGTCGTCTTTAATGGGTCCCTACTGACTGTTGACATTCACTTTACTGGCACAAAACAAGGAGAGGCTGATCACCAAGCACAAGAGTTAGAGCAAGAGTTTCTTACCACTGCAAGGCAAGGTAAAAACCTATGGAGCGTAGAGACAGGATTCAGAGGCTTCTACAGTCATGATCTGTTTTAGTAATACAAAAATGTGACTATATCACACACAATTTTTTACCTATTCTTACACAGCCAATACTACAGATCTCACACCTGTCGTGCAAGAACAAATCAATTCCCAAAATGCAAAGCTGTCTCTTAGTAGCAGAGAGGTATCCAGTCTCTTGTCTTTTTAAACTACAACTTCTGAAAATGGATATAACAATTTGATGTTAATAAGTTACAGATCAACATACAGAAAATGACAGACAAAATTACAAGCCATGATGTTCTTGATAAAAATAATAACTTCATCTACAAATAATCAAACTGCATTCATTAGTTCAATGGGTATCTGTGAAAAAGTGTGATATATAATAAATAGATGTATAATGATGTACCATTAATATAAGAAATCAAGTTTTGTGAAATTGTGTACTTAATAAATTTATTGTAAGACAACTCAGTCCAATAAACCTCGCATTTCCAGATATGGCATTTCAATACTATACATGTTGGATATAATGCACTTTTTGAAACAGTTTGCTGGATTAATTTAATTAAGAGAGGTGAAAGGCTGCTAAAATTAGTTATAGAACAACCGATAAAAGAAATCCTTATTATTTCTGTTGATACGGCTATCAAAAGATTATCAGTGTTTTGAAATATTTTACAACTGTTGTCTATTCATAAAAAATGACATAATTTTCTGCTGGGTAAATTACTTGCCTTCCATCTGTTAAATCACTTCCATTAAACTGGGGAAGTCTAGCATCTAATATTGTATCTTGTATTTTGACCCCCACCTCTGTGTGTGTGTATGTGTTAGACTATAATTTTACACATACATTAGGAAATGAATGCTACAGTCATATGTAACATGAACGAAAAGATTTAAGAATAGTATTTCAAGGAACCTGAAAGTATAGATATCTCACTGATAAACTGTTTTATTTTTTGATATGCAGCAAATAGTAGAATTAAGAGATTATTTTTGTGTTTTTATGTTTTATGTACCTAAGGGTCCCATATTATAAATGTTCATCAATTATTATCATTTATATCATTTTATTGTAAGTAAAGTATAGTAAGATTAACAAGTTTAACAGGAAATCTTTTAGAAGTTGTAATTTGCACTTCTGTGAAATTGGAGAGTTTTTGAAACATTATTGCATGTGTGCAAACTTGGCTTATGTATATATCATTTGGGGGAAAAGTGTGTTTGGATTATTTGTTAACTTTATAAATGATATTTATCTAGATACACATTTGTTTGATATCTCCATTTTTAATCAAACTCTTTATGACATGATTGAGTCAGAATGCTTTCGGTATTGTAGAGATTGTCTTTCCTTTTCTGATGCTATTCTATACAGTTTCTTTACCATTGTTAAAATATCATTGGGATATTTTATTTTCTGTAATATCTTGGGTTTTGATCTTATATGTCCTGTTGTTGCCAATGTCATTATAGTGTGAAACTCTATATTGAAATACTTTAACACCCTTAGGTTGACACTTTAAGTGAGATATGACATAAAGTAGAAATGTCATTATTTTCCAAATTTACATTCTATGTTCCTCAATATCATTGATTGAAAAATCTCTCCTTTTTTCTCTTTTTTTTTTAACTTTTGATGAATTTTTATTTTTTTCTGTGCAAACATTATTTTATTTTATGCATGTTGTGTAAAAACATAGGTTAAAAACAATGAATTATCCTTTTCATGTCCTTAGAAACTTCACCAAGATCAATGAAACATAAACATGTGAATTTATTTCCACCATTTTATCCTTTACTTATTTCCCAGCTTGTATTATGTTAAAACCGTGTTGTTTTATCTATGGATCACTGAGGCATATTTTAAAACTGCATATTTTTGGTGTTAAAGATGTAGCCATAATTATTTTGTACAAGATTACTTTTACTATCAAAAAAAAATTTACTTGTATATGAATTAGGAGAAATTGTTGATGTCTGTGAGATCTCGCTAGTGACATTTGATAGGAATAATGTCAAATTTGTGTCTTACATTGGGTTGTAGAGGCATTAATTTTTTGTTCTACCAGAAACATCAGATATTTTCCCACTTGATTTTTTATAATTTCATTACAGAGCACTTTAAAATTTTTCAGTTGCAAATCTTATCTTCCCTTTTATTAGCTAATGATGCCATATTAGACTTTTAACTAACATATAACAAAAATTATAAACAGCACAACTGATGAACAAAGATGAAACAGTATCCACACGTTCATAGAAACAGGAATTCAACCTCAGCCTATTAAGGTACTTCTACACTGATTATTAACATTCATTTCTGGAATGTAATTATGGAATATCCCAAGGAAATCATTAATTTAATCTGTGACATTAACAGACTGCAGAAAAGCATATCCTGTATTTTTCCATAAAAATAAGAATCTAAAATTAGTGTACAAATAATTAACCTAATGGAATAAATAAATTGCTATATATGACAAGCCTAAGTTTAATATCATTATATAAATGTGAAAAATAATGTTCTTTCTTCTGAAATTATAAGGCAAAATACCTCTTACAATTTATTATGTACATTATTGTAAATCTCAGTCAGACCAATTAACCAGAATAATAAATAACATCCAGTAACATGAGAAATAATATCAAATTGTCCCTACAAGAGAGATAATATGACACTATGTATAGAAAACTAAAAATTCCAGCATAAAAACTTTATAATTAATAAACTGATACAGTTTATTTTTAAAATACAAAACAAAAATTATGAAACCAATGATAAACTTCTTAAAATTAAATTAAGAAATAATATATTTTATACTTGGAGAAGACTCACAAAGAATAGATATATTTAATAAAAATTTACGTATTTCTATTTGTTTATAATGTTAAACTATAAGATAAGGCTCTTTTTCCTTTCTATCATTATTTTTGGGTCCACAATGAATAAAAAAATTATTGACAGTTATTGTTAGAAATAAAAGAAAATCATATAATAATCAACGTTGTTGCATAAAATTTAAAATTCAAAAAATTATATTAAGAAAAATTGTTCAGCTGATATAAAGATTAACCTTGTTATTTAATTCAACAATTAAAGTGGCTGAATGTGTTGATATTCTCCAAGATGTTAATATAGAGATGCTCCTGAGTGAGGTAACCAGACACAAAAGAACACAAACGGTGTATATTCTCTAATAAATGGATATTGTCCAAAAAGCTCAATATGCCCATGACATACTCCACAGACCATATGAAAGATAGAAGTAAGAAAGACTAAGGAGTGGATGCTTCAGTCCTGTCTTAATGGGGGAGCAAGACGGTTGTGGGAGATGGAGAGAGAGGGGTCCCTGAGAGGGAGAAAGGAGGCAGGGGGAGGAAATAAGGGGAGCAGTATCATGAACTGGAGAGGTGAGAGATACAGAGGGTCAGTAAATCGAACAAAAATATGTCGCAGGGGGAATGAGGAACTTGAATTTTAAGGTCCCAGATACCAGGGAAATGTGAAGCTTCCAGGATCTAATGGAGGTGAGTTTAGCCAATATGCACAGAAAGGGGGGAGACAGAACCTGTTGCGATCACCTTCTGTAGATAGGCACGACCCGCGTCTGAGGGCCACCCACCCATTCGAAGTTTTTAACCCAGAAACGTTCCTGCCCAAAGAAGAAGCCAAACCAACCCAACACTGTTTCTACGGTCAAGGGACACTTGCTGAAAATAACGCACTGTGGTGGTTCCTTAGGTGATTCCGCCAGCAACTGACCAATGCAGATGTGGATGTTTGGAGCCAACATTCTGGGCTCAGGGAACATGGTGGGGGAGCTAGCAGAAGGATTGGAGAAGAAGAAGGGGATTGAAATCCCACTGGAAGAACAACATAGGCTGACCTGACCACCCAGTTCTCCCAGAGTCTAGACCACTAACCATGGAGTGTCACTGGAGGTTCCATGGTTACAGATACCTATGCAGCAGAGGATGGGAGGGGACTTTGGTCCAGGCCTTTATTGCTCCAGAAAGGAGGAATGCTGGAGTGGTGGGGCAAGAGAGTGTGAGTGGGTGGGGTAGCATTCTCATATAGGCAAAGGGGAGTGGGAAGCACAGATGTGGGATGGAGGACTGGTGGAGGAGTGACGCAGAATTAGGATATCATTGCTTTGGAGGTTGGTGGGGTGAGTCCCCAGGAAGTGGGATATTATTTGAAATGTAAACAAACAAAACGATTAATTCAAAATATTCTAAGAGAGGAGTAAACCCCTAAGAAGTGGGAAAATGAACTGTGACATAAACTTTTATTTGAGAGTACCTTAGCAGATGGCAAAGCAATTACAACTAATCTTCCAGGCAAACACTTGTTTCCACTTCTGAATTAAATAAAGATATTCATTTATGTTTAGTTTTCTTAGTGGCCTTGTTGTTGCTGCTACTGCTGGTACTGCTTTGTTGTAATATAGTCCCATTTTCCCAGACTCAGCCTAATGACATAGCTCGTGCTTTAAATGCCTTTTTGAACCAAACCAAGTGATTGTGGCAGTAACATGGATCCACATTACTATGAATCCACTGTGTCCAATATCATGCTTGTCATCAGTGCTTAATTTTTCCTGGGCATCTCTGATTAGATAGTCTGCAAATGGCTCAATTTTGTATTCTATGTTCCCCTTGTCATGAAACCATCTCTTTGCCTTAGGCTTCTATAAAGGTAAGTGCTGTTGTTTGCCAACAGTAGTTTAGAATAAAAAAGAAAATCCTTCCATCTTTCTTTCATGGTTTTCTATTTTTATGCTACTACATATTACTATTGGTTGTCTTGGAGTATAACATACACAGACCTAGAAATACAGAGAGACAGACACAGACACAGACACACACACACACACACACACACACATATATATACATACACACACACACACACACACACACACACACACACACACACACACACACATACCTGCACACACTGTACTGGTTCTCTTATCTGATAATAAAAACTGCTGTTGTCTGCACATGCTCTTATTACATTTGAATTAGTTATCCTAGTGCACGTAGCCCCTCTCTTCCCTCATATGTCTGTAACCAGCAAGTCACTGCTTGCTGGAGCCTTTTGAATTGGCCTCTTCTGTGTTAAAATCTGGATCCAAATAATTTTCCATAACTTGATGGACTTAAGAGAGATTTCCTTGACTGGCTTATATAAAGAATTTCTCTTTCCTCGGATTGCACTGTTTAATACTTCTCCTTGATTGTGGCTAATTCTTTAGAAACAACCAGACAAGTCTACCATTAGTGCATGGGACGTGGCTATTATTTCTTTTTATTTTTTTAAAGATATGTTTATTTTATGAATATGAGTACACTGTAGCTATCCGCACACAAACACACCAGAAGAGGGCATCAAATCCAATTATAGATGGTTCTGAGCCACCATGTGGTTTCTGGGATATTAACCTCAGGACCTCTGGAAGATCAGTCCATGCTTTTAACAGCTGAGCCATCTCAACCGTTTCTCCAGCTTTGAGTGCTATTTCTTTACTTCGCTATTTTCCAGACATATATTTCAAGAGAGTGTAACTCTATAAGAAATGAGTAAATGAATATAACATCCTTTTATGAACAACAGAACGATAGTTCATAACGTCAAAGCAAAATAAACACCAAAAATATACATGTAAATAGCAATTATTTTATGAAGTTACCGTGTAGCGATTAAGAAACATTTAAATTTCTATGTCATATTGAGCATGTGCTCACTGCGTGTCAATATATATGCACATGAGTGTTTTTATTCGGGTGTCAAGATAGATAATAGCTGTATTTCTCTAATTATTTTCTTTCTATGATTTTTGTGAGAAGACCTCTTAAGGACCCTAAATTCTGTGTACATAAATAGACTTGCTGATCAATAATGGCACAGTAATTTCTTCCCCATTCATGACTGACATTTTAGGCATTCAAATCTATTTTCATGTTTTTACATGAATTCTGAGGATTTGACAGGACCCTGGTATGGGTGTTCCCGGAAGGTTCTACCAGCACCTGAGCAATACAGATGCGGATGTACACAGCCAGACATTAAACTGAGCCTGGATATCCCAATCAAAGAGCTAGGGGAAGGACTTGAGGAGAGGAAGGGGATTACAATCTCATAGGAAGAACATTATCAAACCACCCATAGATCCCAGGGACTAAACCGTCCAACCAAAGAGTACACATGGAGGCATCTATGGTCCCAGATGTATATGTAACAAAGGATGGCCTTAGCTGTCATTGATGGGAGTGGAAGCCCTTGGTCTTGTGGAGGGCTGATATTTAAGCATAGGGAGATGCTATATCTATGACACAGGAGTAAGTGAATAGGTGGGATAGTACCATCATAGAAGCAAAAGGGGGAGAAGGGAGCTAGGATGGAATACTAGTGAGGGGTAACCAGGAAAGGGGATAGCATTTGAAATATAAATGAATAAAATGATTAATTAAAAAATACTATGCTCATAGGGCAAAAAAGTGGGTGTATGTGACCTAATTATATTTTTATTAAAATGTATAAAATACAAAAAAATTAATGAGACTCTATAGGAGAACACTAATTTTTCTTTGCAAGTGTATGTCCGTTGCATACAGCTTCTTTGGTTTAGAGTGGGATCCTATGTGCAATTCTCCATCTCAGTGGTGGGATCCATCAGACTTGAACCAGTGTAGGCCACAGACTCTGAGAATTGATACAAACATCAGTTCTGTTGCTCTTGGAAATTTCTATTTCTTTGGATTTATTCCTCCTTCTTGGCTCTTACAATACTTCTGCCTCCTCCATAGTTTGCGTGGCTATTGAGGTAGACTTTGATGAAGACAACTCAGTTTGCACTGAGGCTAAAAATCCTCCAGTCTCTGCATGTTGTCAAGGTTTTGGTCTATTTCTTAGTTCCCAATTACTGATGTGGAATCGCATTGAGTCTATTAACCATACTTAAGAATAGGCACATTACCAGGAGTATCTTAGGGATTTCATGGTTTATGCTAGTATTTCGTGGTTTCTCATTATTATTTTTGTTTTTATTTTGTGTTTGTTTGTGTGTATGTGTGTGTGTGTGTGTGTGTGTGTGTGTGTGTAGGGTGTGTGTGTATATGTGTTCGTGTGCACGTGTTTCTTCTGATTTTTATGTCCTGGTTGTTTGATTTCTTAAAAGAGTGAATAAGAAAAAGATTTTGATGTTGGATAAGCAATGAGTAGATTTGGGAATCTCTGAGAAGGTATTTGTGTATGAAAAATCATGGCCAGATTATATTGAAGGAAAAATATTGTTTTCAATTAAAAGAGACAAGAAAACAAAACAAAAACCCACACACAAAAAAAAAAAACTGTTTAACAACACCAATGCCATCTGATATGTCTTCTCATTGGAACATTTAAGTGTCCACTTGACACTTTTAAGTGTACCACTTACATGATATTTAAGTGCCAAAAGTTTTTGTATAGCTGACCTTTAGTATTAAGAAATATTATAGGTCAATTGTGTTATTTTAAATATATAATATAAAAATATATAACATATAATATATATAATATAATATATATAATATAATATATTATATAAAAATATATAAGAGTGGGTCCCCAAATATTGAGGTAACATGTGGTTTCATTACAGTGTCCGGTGGAATATTCAAGTTTAAATACATTTACATTGAGATCAGTGAATGTTGATAATCAGAAGCAGTAAATGTTCTTGTATTTTTTTTATCAAATTTTATGTAGAACTGAATGGTTCATCTTTTGTTTTCATTTGTTCTGAGAGTAGGGAGATTAATTGTAAGTGTAAGGAGAAACCGTAAAAAATTTACTCCAGTGGTTTGAAGCATAAAATATAACTGGTATAGATTTTCAAGTGATACATTTTTTATTTCATCAAATATTTCAATCGATTCCAAAAATAAGATACATCAATTTTGAATTGATATATTTGCACAAGTATGAATGATACACGTACTGACCTTTAAATCACATAAAACACACACACCTGAAAACACACAGAAAGACAAGAAACTGAGACATGTTTCTTACCTGGTGTGTTGATATCATTGAGTATGTTTACCCAGTATATAGTTATCTATAGTGGCATGAAGGGTAGTTTATATAAGCTTTTATATTGACTCATTTTAAAATTTACAAAAATCTTGTGTCACTTTCTTTATGTTGGCTTATTGTGATAAAGCATTTGAATCTGAAATAGAAGTTCCTGTTTGTTTTCACAGAAAATTATTCGATTCTGTTTGTTGTAGAAAATTTGGGCGAACTATATTTCACTGATCTAGAGATCACTGATTTTGTTATGGTAACATCAATGTGCATAGCACCTGGTGGTTTCCACCTGTGCCAATCCATACCAGGTTGAGTTTAAAAATAGATAAATGAAAGACAATAATACTAATTAGAGTCAGATACGATCACAACAAGAAGCACAAGCAATGTTTTTTATTAACAGTGCCTCAAGCATTATGTAGTGGGTACTCAATAAATATGAATTAAATAGTTATTATGCAAAATTTAAATTTGCTTTTGCAATGACACAGAATAACATGGGTAAAAATGTATTGCAATTATGTTTGTTTATCAGTTTTTAAATCTATTCATACAGGAGGTTTAAATTATCCTGATAATAAACTCCCTATCAGCATTTACCTTTGTACTTCTATTGCTTTCCAAATATCTTTTCACTGCCCTGAAAGAATCTCTCTTCTGCCTGAACACAAGAACTTACATGCTAAATTACATTTCCTAATACCTAAATTTAAGGTAAAACTTCATCAGATGCTTATATTTTCACCAAAGTGTTTGCAATATTTCTGAAATGTTTTACAATCTCTACTCTTCAAAGGAAAGTATTGTCTTTGCCTTCAATAACCAAGCATTTACTTTTTCTTGGAAATGTTTTAAGCTGGAAGGGGAAAAAAAGGTTTTCATTTAGAAATGTAAACATTTGTGCTATTAGGGTGGTACCAAATAAAAGTCTCACTGATTGCTTTAAATGAGCCATTTAGAAACCTTTGCCAATGTAGACACAGCCCGTTGGTATTCGACAATGTGTCAGAATGTTCCACCTTCTTTGGTGCTTTTGTAGATTACACCAGGGATTTGAGAAAATTGTGTTGGCATTTCGTCAGAAACCAGATGTTGTGCCTCTGCTGAGTTTTACATAGGAAAACAATGTATTATTAAAGTGAGTATGAACTTTCTGATCGAAAAGAAATACCACATCTGGCTTTTCAAATCAATGCCCGGTTCAAACCGATGGCAACTGTCTATACCATGGCCAGCCAACAGCTCACTACTGAGGGATGGAATTGAAGAGTATAGTTAAAAGATAATGTGGATTGTAAGACTGCACAAGAAATCATGGGTATCAGCCTGAGAGAGCTGGTCTCCCATGAGCACTGTCACTTTTAAGTCCACAGGGAAGACAGATATTTTTGCTCCAGTAACTGGCCAAAGATGGACCTGCTAGGAGTCTACAGGTCACAGGAAACTCAGCACAACTGGGGACAGGATCCTTTTAGTCTCCATTTGTGCCATGGAGTTGACCCGGATATATATTAGTGCAGACCTAAATCCCTCTGGCTCTGAGCTTGTCTCACAGATAAAAAAAATATATAGCCTAACTCCTCCAAGGACCCCAAGCTATCTCAATCTAAAGGAGCTTTAACTCTGCTCCTAAGAAGCCCTAAATACATCAAATTCCAGACACTGCTCTCTACCAGTACATAGGTATAAGGTCACACTCCTTGCTGTTCCAGAGTCTGCTTTCTGTACAAAACTGGAAGAAAGGGCATAGGACAGGCCCTTGGATATACAAGCGTGGCCTAGTAAGTTAACAGGAGATAAGCTGAAATAACTGCTTATCTGGCTACTGTAAACTGCTCAAATAATAGAAACTCACCACCATAGTGACATATCTTGACTGCCATTGCCATCTCCATCCAGGAGACCACGCAAATACAGACCTCTGAGACTATAGGGAAATGATTGGTCTGTGATTTGTGGGCTTTGCCATGATTTGTTTGTGATTTGTGGGCTTCATTGTGAACCCTATAAAAGTCATCCTGATTCTCCCCTCGGGGTCCCCAGCCCTCTACCCCTGTGTGGCATATGGTTGTGGGCCCCAGAGAACTTGGAATAAAATTTCTTTTGCAGTTTGTATCAAGACCATTTCTCATGAGTAATTTGGGGTGTTGCCTTTCGTGAGTTGGAGCATGGACAACCCTTGCTTTGAGGGTAGAAGAATCCCCAGTCTGAGGGTCTTTAAATATGAGTGCTGACAGACTCAAGGTCAGTGGCTCACAGGCTCACAGGCCAGACAGGCTCCAGTCAGAGCAGGAGAGACCTACTTACAACAGAGATAAACAAATTGCAAGAGACAAGCACAAGAACCTAAGTAACAGAAACCAAGCCTACTTAGCATCATCAGAACCCAGTTTTTCTACTACAGCAAGACCTGGATACCCCAACACACTAAAAAAGCAAAATATAAATTTGAAATCACATCTCATGATGATAACAGAGTATTTGAAGAAGGACATAAATGAATATCTTAAATAATTACAGGAGAACACAGGTAAAGAAGTAAAAGCAATTGAAGAGAAAACAGAAAAATCCCTTAAAGAATTACAGGAAAACACAACCAAACAGTTGAAGAAATTGAAAAAAAAATCCAGAATCTAAAAATAGAAATAAAAACAACAACACCAACAAAAAGATAACACAAAGGGAGACAACCCTCAATATGTAAAACCTAGGAAATAGATCAGGAGTCATAGATGCAGCATCACCAACAGAATACAAGAGATAGAAGAGAGAATATCAGCAGCAGAAGAGACCATAAAAAATTGACACAATAGTCAAAGAAACTGCAAATGCAAAAAGCTCCTAACACAAAACATCAGAAAAATCTAGGACACAAAGAGAAAACTTAACCTAAGGATAATAGGTATATAAGGGATCGAAGATCGCCAACTTAAAGAGCCAGTAAACATCTGAACAAAATCAAAAAAGACTATTTCCCTAACCTAAAGATGTGGTCCTGAAGAAGAACCATAAAGAACTCCAAATATAATGGACCAGAAGAGAAATTCCTAATTTCATATAATAGTAAACACACCAAATGCATAAAACAAAGAAAGAATATTAAAAGCAGAAAAGGGAAAAATTAACATAAGAAGGGAGACCTATCAGTATTACAGGAGACTACTCAACAGGCACTACTAAAGCTAAAAGATCCTGGGGAGATGTCATACATATTCTAAGAGAACACAAATGGCAGCCCAGGCTAATATACTCAGCAAAACTGTCAATTATCATAGATGGAGAAACCAAGATATTCCATGAGAAAAAAAAATTGCACAATATGTTTCCACAAATCCAGCTCTACAAAGGATAGTAGATGGAAAATTCCAAAACAAGGAGAGAAATTACATCCTAAAAAAGAGCAATAAATTAACCCTCTTTCAACAAACCCAAAAAAAGATACAAACATATATCCACCTCTAACAACTACAATAACAGGAATCAGCAATCAATTTTCCTTAATATCTCTTAACTCTATGCAAGCAAGTGAAAGATCTGTATAATAAGAACTTCAAGTTTTTGAAGAAAGAACTCAAAGAAAATATTAGAAGATAGGAGTATCTCCCCTGCTCATCAATTGGCAAGATTAATAGAGTAAAAATGGTCATTTTGTTGAAAGCAGTCTAAAGATCCAATGTAATCCCTATCAAAATTCAAACTCAGTTCTTTATAGTATTAGAAAGAGCAAATTTCAAATTTATTTGGAAAAACAAAAAACCCATGAAATGGAAAATATTCTCAACAATAAAAGAATTTATGGGAGAATCACCATCCCAGACCTCAGGTTATATTACAAAACAATAGTAGTAAGAACTACCTAGTATTGGTACAGAAATACTTTGGGTTACACCTGTCAACATTAGTTTGAAGTATCTATTCATGACCACAAGAGATACAGAATCATTCCCCTTTGTTAGATATATTACAAAAATTGTATTATTCAAAAAAATACATATCAAACATTGATTTAGTTTATACTTAATGTTAAATAGTAAATATAATGGTGAGTTATTTAACATGAAAAATACTTTTCTGTCAAACTGTTAATTGTATTAGAATAATGTCTACCTAATTTTCTAAGAACTACATAAATCCCTTAATTGAAAAACTAAAAAAAACTGTTCATTTTGTATTTTTATTCTTGATCATTAGAAAATTAAAAGTTTGTATTTTTATTTTTCTTTAACTAAATTATTGATTCATTGATTTTGTTAATGTTGGGCTTTTTCTATACTTGTTTGCAAATATAAACACTGCATTGTGCAATAATTAGTAGAGCTTTCATTCAGAACATATTATTCTCTCTACAATGTCCTCTCTTTTTCTTCTATCAATTATATATTCGACTGCATTCTATCATTCCTTATTCTCCCAAATAAACAATTGAGCAAAGAACAAAGCAGCTCACTTATCTTCAGTGCTGTATCAGCTATACTAATTTCTCAAAAATAAAAAAACTTAATAAGACCTTATGAGAGACAGCTCAGCATGTAAGGTAGTTGTTACATAAGTATGAAAACTTGAGGAGTGGGAGACCTAGGCTGCAGGGGAGCAGAGGGATCTCTGCGGAGTGCACACAGAAAGGGCACCCCCTGCCCTGACCTGCCCTGTCCTCCCCGATCCAGTGACCAGGAACAGATCTTAGGAACTTCTGTTCCCATCCGGAGACGACTTCAGGACACAGAGCAGAGCCTGGCCCAACCACCAGCCAGAAAGGCGGCTCGTACAGGCTGAGCTACTGTGACCTGGAACAGATCTTAGGAACTTCTGTTCCCACCCGGAGACGACTTCAGGACGCAGAGCAGAGCCTGGCCCAACCACCAGACGGAAAGGCGGCTAACAGGCTGAGCAACTGGTGAGTGGGAGACCTAGGCTGCGGGGGAGCAGAGGGATCTCTGCGGAGTGCAAACAGAAAGGGCACCCCCTGCCCTGACCTGCCCTGTCCTCCCCGATCCAGTGACCTGGAACAGATCTTAGGAACTTCTGTTCCCACCCGGAGACGACTTCAGGACACAGAGCAGGGCCTGGCCCAACAGCCAGCCGGAAAGGTGGCTCGGAGAGGCTGAGCATCTGTGACCAGGAACAGATCTTAGGAACGTCTGTTCCCACCCGGGGGCGACTTCAGGACGCAGAGCAGAGCCTGTCCCAGCTGCCACCCGGAACCTGGGCTGCTGGGGAGTAGAGAGATCTCTGAGGAGTGCACACGGAAAGTGTACCAGGGACACAGACCAGATACAAGGGAAAAGCAAGAACATATCACTGACAACAAAATGGCAAGAGGAAAGAGAAAGAGTATATCCCAAGGAAACCAAGACAATCTAGCAACACCAGAACCCAGCTCTCCGATAGTAGCAAACATAGGAATTCCAAACACTCCAGAGAAAGAAGACACAGACCTGAAAACATGCCTCAAGACGCTGATAGAGTTACTTAAACAAGAAGGGAGGAAAAGCAAAAAGATTCAGAAGCTTTTAAAGAAGAAACAAGAAAAACACTCAAAGAACTCAAAGAACAAGACAAAAACAGAACCAAAGAAATAAAGGAATGGAAGAGGGAAATTAAAACAGAAATTGACACAATAAAGAAAGCGCTAAAAGAGATAACCCTAGAGTCAGAACACCAAAAAAAGAAATCAGGAGTCACAGAAGCAAGCATTTCCAACAGATTACAAGAGATCGAGGAGAGAATCTCGGGGGCAGAAGACAACATTGCAAACATAGACAAAACAGCCAGAGAAGATGCAAAAAACAAAAAGCTCCTAACCCAAAATGTCCAGGAAATACAAGACACAATGAGAAGACCGAACCTAAGGATAATAGGAATAGAAGAGGGAGAAGAGTATCAACTAAGAGGCACAGTAAATATCTTCAACAAAATCATAGAAGAAAACTTCCCTACCCTCAAGAATGAGATGACCACGAGCATAAAAGAAGCCTTCAGAACTCCAAATAGGTTGGACCAGAAAAGAAATACCTCCCGACACATAATAGTAAAAACATCAAGTGCTCAAAGTAAAGAAAGAATACTAAAAGCAGTAAGGGAAAAAGGTCAGGTAACATATAAAGGCAGACCAATCAGACTCACACCCGATTTCTCAACAGAGACTATGAAAGCTGGAAGAGCCTGGACAGACATCATGCACTCCTTAAGAGAGCACAAGTGCCAGCCCAAGCTGCTATACCCAGCAAAACTATCAATCACCATCGATGGAGAGACAAAGATATTTCAAGACAAATCAAAATTCACACAATATCTGACCACGAACCCAGCACTACAACGAATTATAGGTGGAAAACCCAATACAAGGAGGGAAAATACAGCCTAGTAAAAACAAGAAAACTCCTAAACAAGAAAACTAAAGAAAAAAACACAGACACAACTCAACCCAAAAAAGCAAAAATGGCAGGAAACAGAAACAATTATTCCTTGATATCTATTAACATAAATGGTCTCAACTCCCCAATAAAGAGATATAGACTATCAGACTGGATACATAAACAAAATCCAGCCTTTTGCTGCATACAGGAAACTCATCTCAGAGACAGAGACAGACACTATCTCACAGTAAAAGGGTGGGAAAAAAACTTCCAAGCAAACAGCTCCAAGAAGCAAGCTGGAATGGCTATTCTAATATCGAATAAAGTAAATTTCCAACCAAAAGTTATCAAAAAAGATAAAGAAGGACACTTTTTACTCATTACCGGGGAAATCTGTCAGGAGGAACTCTCAATCCTTAACATATATGCTCCAAATAAAAAATCACCCACATTCATAAAAGAAACTCTACTAAAGCTCAAAAAATACATTTCACCCCACACAATAATAGTGGGAGAATTTAACACCCCACTCTCACCAATGGACAGATCAGGGAAACAGAAACTGAACAAGGACACTGCAAAACTAGCAGAGACTTTGAACCAACTAGAATTAATAGATATATACAGAACATACTATCCTAAAGTAAAAGAATACAACTTCTTCTCACCACCCCATGGCACCTTCTCGAAAATTGACCACATAATTGGACACAGAACGAGCCTTCATCGATATAAGAAGATTGAAATACTCCCATGCATCCTCTCAGATCACCATGGTATACGGCTGGTCTTTAACAACAACAAAGACAACAAAATGCCCACATACACATGGAAACTAAACAACACTCTGTTAAAGGATAGCAGGGTCAAAGAAGAAATAAAGAAAGAAATTAAGGATTTTCTAGAATTCAACGAAATTGAAAACACAACATACCCAAACCTATGGGATGCAATGAAAGCAGTATTGAGAGGAAAACTCATTGCCCTAAGTGCTTCCAAGAAGAAACTGGAGAGAGCTCACATCAGCAACCTGACAGCACAGCTAAAAGCACTAGAACAAAAGGAAGCAGATATACCCAAAAAGAGTAGACGGCAAGAAATAATCAAAATTAGGGCAGAAATAGACCAAATAGAAACAAAAAAAAAACCATTGAAAAAATCAACAAAACAAAGAGTTGGTTCTTTGAGAAAATCAACAAAATTGATAAACCCCTAGCCAGACTAACTAAAGGGCAAATAGAGAGTATCCAAATTAACAAAATCAGAAAGGAAAGTGGTGACATAACAACTGAAACTAAGGAAATTCAAGAAATCATCAGATCCTACTATAAAAACTTATACTCCACAAAATTGGAAAATCTGGAGGAAATGGATGAATTCCTAGACAGATACAAGGTCCCAAAGTTGAACCAGGACCAAGTAAACCATCTAAATAACCCTATAACACCTAAAGAAATAGAAGAAGTCATCAAAAGCCTCCCAACCAAAAAAAGCCCAGGTCCAGACGGGTTCAGTGAAGAATATTATCAGACATTTATTTGGGATATAACACCAATATTCGCCAAGCTATTCCAAAAGATAGAATCAGATGGAATATTACCCAACTCATTTTTTGAGGCTACAATAACCCTCGTACCTAAGCCACATAAAGACCCTACAAGGAAAGAGAACTTCAGACCAATCTCACTTATGAACATTGATGCAAAAATACTCAACAAAATCCTTGCAAACCGAATCCAAGAACATATCAAAACCATCATTCATCATGACCAAGTAGGCTTCATCTCTGGGATGCAGGGATGGTTTAACATAAGGAAATCCATCCATGTAATCCACCATATAAACAAACTTAAAGACCAAAATCACATGGTCATCTCACTAGATGCTGAGAAAGCATTCGACAAAATCCAACACCCCTTCATGTTAAAAGTCCTGGAAAGAACAGGAATCCAAGGCCCATATTTAAACATAATAAAAGCAATATACAGCAAAACAACAGCCAACATCAAACTTAATGGCGAGAAACTTGAAGCAATCCCACTAAAATCAGGGACTCGACAAGGCTGCCCACTCTCTCCCTACCTATTCAACATAGTACTGGAAGTCCTGGCTGGAGCAATTAGACAGCAAAAGGAGATCAAGGGTATACAAATCGGAAAGGAAGAGATAAAAACATCACTCTTTACCGATGACATGATAGTGTACTTGAGTGACCCCAAAAATTCCACCAGAGAACTCCTACAGCTGATAAACAAGTTAAGCAAAGTGGCCGGATACAAAATTAACTCAAACAAATCAGTAGCCTTCCTATACTCAAAGGACAAACATGTGGAGAAAGAAATTAGGGAAAAGGTACCCTTCACAATAGTTACAAAAACTATGAAATACCTTGGTGTGACTCTAACTAAGGAAGTAAAGGACCTGTATGACAAGAACTTCAAACCTCTAAAGAAAGAAATTGAGGAGGATCTCAGAAAATGGAAAGATCTCCCATGCTCATGGATTGGAAAGATCAACATCTTAAAAATGGCCATCCTACCAAAAGCAATCTACAGATTCAATGCAATCCCCATCAAAATTCCAACCCAGTTCTTCATGGAATTGGAAAGATCAATGTGCAATTTCATATGGAATAACAAAAGACCTAGAATAGCGAAATCCATCCTCAACAACAAAAAAACATCTGCGGGAATCACTATCCCTGACCTCAAGCTATATTACAAGGCAATTGTGCTGAAAACAGCATGGTTCTGGTACAGAAATAGGCAAGTGGATCAATGGAATAGAATAGAAGATCCAGAAATGAGCCCTCATGTATATGGTCACCTGATTTTTGACAAAGGAGCAGTAAACATTCAATGGAAAAAGGACAGCCTATTCAGCAAATGGTGCTGGTCCAACTGGCACTCAACATGCAAAAGAATGAAAATAGACCCGTTCTTATCTCCTTGTACAAAGCTCAAGTGTAAGTGGATTAAAGATCTCCACATTAAACCAGATACACTGGAACTATTAGATGAGAAATTAGGGAAAACCTTAGAACACATAGGCACAGGAGAAAATTTCCTGAACAAAACACCAATGGCTCAAGCTCTAAGGTCAAAGATTAACAAATGGGACTTAATGAGATTGCAAAGTTTCTGTAAGACTAAGGACATCGTCAAGAAAACAAAACGGGAACCAACAGAATGGGAAAAGATCTTTACCAAAACCACATCAGATAGAGGCCTAATATCCAAGGTGTACAAGGAACTCAAAAAGCTAGACACCAGAGAATCAAATAACCCTATTAAAAAATGGGGTACAGAGCCAAACAAATCTTTTTCAGTTGAGGAACACCGAATGGCCGAGAAACATCTGAGGAAGTGCTCGACATCCTTAGCCATCAGGGAAATGCAAATCAAAACAACCCTAAGATTCCACCTCACACAAGTCAGATTGGCCAAGATCCAAAACTCAGATGACAGCAGATGCTGGCGAGGCTGCAGAGAAATAGGAACACTTCTCCACTGTTGGTGGGGTTGCAAGCTAATACAACCACTCTGGAAATCTGTCTGGCGATACCTCAGAAAATTGGATATAGTACTACCTGAAGACCCAGCTATTCCACTTCTGGGCATATACCCCAGAGACACTTTAATACACAACAAAGATATATGCACCACAATGTTCATAGCGGCTCTATTTATAATAGCCAGAAGCTGGAAGGAACCCAGATGTCCTTCAGAAGACGAATGGATACAAAAATTGTGGTACATATACACAATGGAATACTACTCAGCCACCAGAAACAATGACTTAACCAAATTCTTAAGAAAATGGCTGCATCTAGAGAAGATCATCCTGAGTTAGATAACCCAGTCACAAAAGAACAGACATAATATGCAGTCACTGATAGTGGGATGCTAACCCCAGAGGCTTGCACTCCCCCAGAAACAACTCACAGACTGTATGAAGTCCAAGAAATAAAGAAAACAAAAACTATACATATATTCACAAAACAAGAAGACTTTGACTATTTCCATGTTGCGTTTTGTTTTGCATGTACTTTACGCTTATTGCAACTAGTACGTTTTCAATGCATACTGTCAAGCCCTTGAAAAAAATCAAGTACTGACTAAAAAACATATTCACATAGTTTTATGTAAAATTTATTTTAATGTCTGAAAAAACAGTACTGACAAAAATGTATAATTTTAAGCAAAAAATGTTTAAAATCTTTAAAAAAAAAGAATAATTAAATTAAACTAATTAAATTATATAATATAAAGTTATGCTAATATAATTTCAGTAATGAAATATATCAATATGTTCACTGGCCTTAAGTTTAGAGACCATATATTATAGTTCATGGAAAAAACATTAAACCTCTAAAATAAAAGACTTTATCTTTATTGTGCTTCGAATATCTCTATCCTAAATGAATTAAAAATCACAAGTTTGAATTAACAGAAATTTAAAGAAAATTTAACTTATACATTTCTAAGGTGGAACAATTATCTTTAATAAGGCCGACATTGCTGTCTATATTTAATATTAAATGTTGTTTTTAAAAGTAATTTTAAATAAACATTTATACATTCATTTCACAATAAAAAAAAAGAAAACTTGAGACGGTATCTGTGCATTCATGCAGAAAATCAGGTATATAAATGCTAACTCTAGCACTTGAGAAAGGTCAATGGGCTTGGTTAGCTACCAAAGACAACAAAGTTGATGAATTTTAATCATATATATATATATATACATATACATATATATGTACATGTATACACACACACACATATATATACACATATATATGAATAAATCATATATATTTATATATATATGAATTTATTTTCTATCTTGAGATGTGTGTTCATTAATATTCACTTAGTGTAAAAGAAAAGAAGTTTCTAGACAAGACTCCCTAAGCCCCACTAAATGGCTGTGATTTCTATATCTGTTTTAGTCACCTCCAAGGTGGAGCCTCTCAAAGGACAACAATGCTAGGCTTCTGTTCATAAGCATAGCACAGTATCATTATTATTATCAGGGCATGTTTCTTGCCCATGGGGTGGCTTTCAAGTTGGCCATTCCTTTAGTTTTTACTCCATCTTTCTCCCTGTAAATCTTGTAGGATGCATTTTGGGTCAAAGGTTTTGTGAGTGAGTTTGTGTCCCTGTCACTCCATCCTGAGTCATGCCTGGCTACAAGAGGTGACCACTTCAGGCTCCATATTTCCCACTGCTAGGAGTCTCAGCTGAAGTTCCCCTCCTAGATTTCACATAGCCTCCACAATCCCAGGTCCCAGTAAGTCCTTAGAGATGCTCCCCAACTGTACCTCATCCTGAAGGTTTCTATTCACTCCCCTAGTACTCCCTTCCTGGGTCTCCCCACAGCTGATCATCCCCTTTTGTTACCCTACAATTCCATTTCCTCTCCAGTTTCCTTCTTCGCTCCCCTCACCTCCTAGGACTATTTTATTTTCTCTTCTGAGTGAGATCAGGGAGTATTATGGAAGACTGATGAAGGACAGGAGGGAATAAAAACACCAGGAAGATCAATGGAGTCAGCTAATGCTCCCAGAGACTGAACCACAACCCAAACAGTAGGCATGGGCTGATCCTAGGCAACCCCCACATTTGGGCACATAGGAAGCAGATGTGCAGCTTGGTCTTTAAGAAAATTCCCCAGTAGTGGTACTGGGGCTGTCCCTAATCCTGTTGCCTGCCTATGGGCTGTGTTCTTCTAACTGTGCTCTCCTCTCTGGCCTCAGTGGAAGAAGATGTACCTAGTCCTTCCATGACTGTGTCATGGTTGCTTTGTATCCGGGGGTCCTTTCCCTTTCAAAAGAGAAGGGGAAGGGAGAATAGGTGACAAGTTATGTGAGGAGGGGACAGGAGAAAAAGAAAGACAGTGATAGGGATATAAAAGAATGAATAAATAGATAAATAGAAAAAGAAAAGAAAAAAAACTTGCATAAATACATTCAATAAATATTAATAAAACTTTATGAAAATTAACCTTTGCTGTTTCAACAATCTGGGTTAGTTCTCAATCGTGTCATGTGTTATATGTTCCATTGAACACTGGAAATAAAAATAACATTATACAAGAGGAAGCCTTATACAGGATCATAATCATTTTCTCTCTCTTTAGTTGGTGAATAAAAATAAATTTTACAGTAATTCATGCACACAAAATAATACCTTCTGGAAGGCTTATCACTAAAAAAGAGACTAAAAAAATAGAACACAGAAAAATCGATCAGTCTTAGAAGACTGTCGCACTCCAGCGAATCCTAGGGGTAACAGATTGTGTCATTGGTACTTTGAACATTAATAGCAGTTAATTAAAACCCATGTTCAGGAATGTGTTTGTTTTATGGGTGCTTTGGAAAGGTTAATTCAACTTCACTCTACTAAAAACATCCTGAGAGAGACGATGGCCCAGAGGATTAATTTGGAAGCAGTATAGACAATATGTTAACAAAGATATAATTTATAAGTTTCTCTTATCTGAAGTTCTCATGTACTTCATGCCCTAGAATAATAGAGAGTAAAAATGAATTCTGCAGTTTCAAAATGAGGCAAACCATGATTTCGAACTGCACCCTGTGAGACACAATCGAGGGGCCAAATATTACTAAGTAGAGCAATGGAGTTTTACTTGATTTTGCATTAGGCTACCTAACTTATAGGCAGGATTATTTAATATAATTATTCTTAACCTTAGACAGAAATATGTGATTTTGTGACACTGCCTACAAGTTTCTCTAAACAACCCCAGAACCCAGATGAATCCCTATCCATTCTTTGTAATTTTAGGTTAAAAACATATTGTTATTTTGTTGTTGTTTATTAATGTACCTATATACATGCAAACATACATGTGTGCATACATGTGTGCATGCATGTGTGTTTGTGTGTATAAGTTACCTACATATGTGACTGTATATAATATATGTGGATGCTCTTTAAAACTGGTAAAGGAAACTCTTGAATTAAAATTAGAGGTGGTTATTGACCTCCAGGTTAGTTCTAGTAATTCAATTCTGGGTGTACTGGTAACCACTGAAACAATTTTTCTACTCACTCCTGAAAACAGCTTTAGGACACTATATTTACCCTCTGTTCTTCAATAAACACACACACACACACACACAAAGCAGGGGAGTTAGGGAGGGAGGGAGAAAGAAATAATGAGAGACAGAGAAACAGAAAGAGACATGCCAGCCAGTTTAAAGAGATACTAAAAGGAGAAAAAAAAAAAAAGATGTGAAGAAAAAAATGTAGGAAGTACCAGTCAGCTGTACTTGCTACCAAAACACACACAAACACACACACACACACACACACACACACACACACACACACACACACACAGCTGCTTCTCTGTCACTTCTAGTTCCCAATCTCTGCTCACTTGACTTCATTAACAATAAATAAAACATCAGTAGTTTCTGCCTTAAATATTTTTTGTTCCTAATAAATTATTAGGGCATATCAGATCATTTTATTCTAAGTATTTAGCGATAACAGAGTAATGATGTAAGTATACATCAGGAAAGATGTTAACAACATTTCATTGAACAATACATATAATTTATACAATATTCTCACAGATGTGAATATTTTACTTGCAGTAAACCTGTAAAGAAACAATACATGCTTTAGCATATTATGGAGAAGATGTCAAATGGTTTACCATCAATTTTTTTATCCCATTAATAGGATATTTCTCTGATATAGCCATAAATTCATAGATATAAAATTTTGCATATATATGAAGCAATGTTTTATTTGTACTGATGGAAAAAATAGTTTGCATTTTTAAGAAAAAAGACATGTTTCATAATTACTCCTGTTATCACAAGCATTCTATAAATTAGGTGTAACATGGACAAGCATCTTGAGTTTATCATATTGATTATATATGATCAGGAGAGAACAGACACTGATTAAATATTTTTCTCGTTTTCCATTTAAATTTAAATTATTTATTTTGTTATTGATGCTACCAGAAATGATAAAGGTAAAATTCTAAACTCAAAATATCCGCTGTTAGTTGCCATCTGAGGGATTTATTCTTTATGACTATAAGACCCTGTACAAGGCTTTATCCTTTTGCATTTTTTTAAAAAAATCTAGACTCCATAGTGAAATGGCATAGATAAAATGTCAACCAACAGATTGGAAAAAGATCTTTCCCAATTCTACATCTGATAGAGGGATAGTACCTAATATATACAAAAAACTATAGAGAATAAAATAATCCTATTAAAAATGGGGTACAGCGCTAAAGAAAGAATATTCATCTGAGGAATATTGAATGTCTGAGAAACACCCAAAGAAATGCTCAAAATCCCCATATATCAGGGAAATGAAAATCAAAACAAGCCTGAGATTCCACCTCACATCAGGCAGAATGGCTAAGATGACAGCAGATGACTGCAGATGTTGGCAAGCATGTGGAGAAAAAGGAGCACTTGTCCACTGTTGGTGGGGTTTAAGTTCTTGCAACCACTCTGAAAATCAGTCTGGTGCTTCCTCAGATAATTGGACATAGTACTACCCAAGGACCCAGCTATACCACTCTTAGGCATATACCCAAAAGAAGCTCCTAGATATAACAGGGACACATGCACCACCATGTTCATAGCAGCCTTATTTTAATAGCCAGAAGCCGGAAAGAACCCAGGTGTCCTTCAACAGAGAATGGACACAGAAAGTGTTGTACATGTACACAATGGAGTACTACTCAGCTAATAAAAACGACTTCATAAAATTCATATGCAAATGAATGGAACATGAAGCTATCATCTTGAGTGCTATAACCCACTCACAAAAAAACATTCATAGTATGTACTCACTGATAAGTAGATACTAGCCCCAAAGTCTCAGAATACCACAGGAAAAATTCACAGAAGCTATGAAGCTCAAAAAGAAGTAACGGCAGGAAGTGGATCCCTCAGTCTTTCTTAGAATGGAGAACAAAACACCCATGGGAGGAAATAATGGGACAAATAAAGATGCAGTAATTAGAGAAAGGACCATCTATGGGCTGTGTCACCTGAGGATCCACTCATATGCTGCCACTAAACCCATGCAATACTGCTGATGCCATGTAGGGCTTACTAATAAGAACCTGCTATGGATGCCTCCTCAGAGGCTCTGCCAGAACCATACTGATACAGAAGAAGATGCTTGCCGCTAACCATTGATCATGGGGACCCCAATGAAGGAGCTAGAGAAAGAACTGAAGGAGCTGAAAGGGTTTGCAACCCTATGGGAAGAACAAAATTGTCAACTAACCAAACCTACCACAGTTCCCAGGGACTAAATCACAAACCAATGAGTTGTTATGAAGAAAACCAGGGCTTCTGGTGCATATGAAGCAGAGGATAGCACTCTCTGGTATAAATGGGAGTAGAGGCTTTTCGTCCAGGGAAGGCTCATTTACAGTGCAGGAAAATGCTTTGAGGTAGAAGAGGATGGCTGGGAGAGAAAGCACCCTCAGGGAGGCAATGGGAGTTGGTGGGGAATAGGATTGAGGGAAAGGGGATAACATCTGAAATGTAATTACATAGAATATGCAATTTAAAGACCACTTAAAAATAAAAATCATAAAAGATCAGTGCATAGGGAATCAAGAAATAGGAGAAGAGCCTTTGTTTAAGCAGAATTTTCATCAGATATGTGGGATTAAAAGACTTTCATAATGTTTTCTGTGCATGGAGGGAGCAGATGCTTATGCAATATTAGGTTTTGGTGGCTAGTGAGCTGCCTTTGATAGAAAAATAAAGCCTGATACATTAACAAATTAAAAAACAAAAACCAAGGGCTTTATCTTTTTGCATTATTTTTTACATTAAAATGTATAAATATATTTTTCCTGTAACTGATTTTTTAAGAGGTTTGACAGTATGCACTGAAATCTTACTAATTACCATAAGCATGAAGTACATGTAAAACAAAACATGACATGGAAATTGTCAAAGTTTTCTTTTGTGTATAGATGAAACAATGATTTTTAAAATCATTATGTGCACTATTTTTATATCCTGACTCCATAGTGATATCTTTCCAATAACTATATTTTTAACGTGTATATGCCTGATCATTTATTCTTTGATGTTGCACTCCCTGTATCACCATAAACATATATTTGGTTCCATGAACAAATATTTGAATCATAATGCAATGATTTGAAAGGTTTAGATCAAGCTTGCTTTATAAATTGAAATTCTTCATTTAATTAATTGACAATAATAGCTCAGCATGAAAGTATAGTAATTAAGAACAAGTATTTATAGTTAGGAATTTGATATTCTGATGTACATTTTCTGTCAAATCTGGCTGTTAGCACTAAATTACTATATGTCTAGTACAAACTAAGTTTCAGTATATACTTCGAAAGATGAATGATTTGCAGTTATCAGGTAGCTTTACATACAGAAAATATTTGTTAATTGTGAGAAATGGTTATTGTTTCTTAACAGTGTGCCCTGCATATCCTGGCATGATGTGTAACTCAACATGCCACATTTCTCTGGCAGATCTGGGTACCATATCTTTTGATTCTTAGGCTCTAATCATATTTATATAAATAAAATAATATCAATATTTTAATAAATTTTAAGAGTCCAAGTAAATCTTCAATTTTGTGACAATATATGTTTACCAGTTTACCTTTAAAATGGTTTATTATGCAGAAAGAAACCCACATCTTATGAGCTTGAAGTACAGCCATTCTCACTGAATGTTCAGGTATTTACCATGCAAACATCTGTCACACAAATTAATATTTCTTCTCTACATTCTGCCCATCTGACCTGTGAATAAAATTTGGTTTTGTTCACTGTTTGTATGATTTCAAAAAAGTTTGGAAGCTTATATGTGAGTTATTTTCACTTTGATGCACAGGGTTTGACATAGAAGAGGCATAAGAAATTGTGACTGGCATTAGATAGCAAGCTCAGAAATCTGCTTTCTTGCTAAAGGTGCTGACTCTGGCCTCAGTCATTTACATGCTACAGTACTTAGTCAAATTACCTAATTTTATCTGCTATAATTTCTTCAAAATAAAATTAAAATTGGTGCAGTATATAAGTGATCAATTTGATAAGTGACATAAAAAATTATTGGGGGGTAACTCATAATAAACATGTCTTCTTCTTTTGTAATAATTATTTTTATTACAACTTTATGAAAAAAAAAACCAGCCTCTTCAAGAAATGGTGTTGGTCCACCTGGCACTCAACTCAGCATGCAGAAGAATGAAAATAGACCTTTCTTATCTCCTTGTACAAAGCTCAAGTGTAAGTGGATCAAAGATCTCCACATTAAACCAGATACACTGGAACTATTAGATGAGAAAACAGGGAAAACCTTAGAAAACATAGGCACGGGACTAAATTTTCTGAACAAAACACCAATGGCTCAAACTCTAAGGTCAAAGATTAACAATAGGACTTAATGAGATTGCAAAGTTATTGTAAGGCTAAGGACACTGTCAAGAAAACAAAATGGCAGCCAACAGATTGGGAAAAGATCTTTACCAACCCCAGATCTGATAGAGGCCTAATATCCAACGTATACAAAGAACTCAAGAAGTTAGACACCAGAGACTCAAACAATACTATTAAAAAATGGGGTACAGAGCTAAACAAAACGTTCTCAATTGAGGAATGTTGAATGGCTGAGAAGCATCTAAGGAAGTGCTTGACATCCTTAGCCATCAGGGAAATGCAAATCAAAACAACTTTGAGATTCCACCTCACACCAGAATGGGTAAGATCTAAAATTCAGATGACAGCAGATGTTAGCAAGGATGCGGAGAAAGTGGAACATTACTCCACTGTGGTGGTTTTGTAAACTGGTATAACCCCTCCGGAAATCACTTTAAAATTTCTGTTTCTTAAAATAAAGCTGTTCAATTAAAAAAAAAGATACATGTACAGATATTAAAACCATGTTGGCATAAAACTATATGAGTATATTTTAGTCAGTACTTGATTCTTTTAAAGGTTTGATAATATTGATTGAAATCTTACTAGTTACCAATGCATAAAGTACATGTAAAACAAAACATAACACAGAAATAATCAAAGCATTCTTGATGTATATGGATTAAACATAAGGATTTTTGAATACCAAAAATTGCCACAAGGCTATTATGCAGTAACTGACCATTGGATGCTAGCCCGAGAAAGCTCTGAATACCTCATAAACAATTCAGACCACATGAAGATCCATACAAAACAAAACAAAACAAACAAAACAACAAAGGTCAAAAAGTGAAATCCTCAGTCCTTCTTAGAAAAAAAAATAAGTGTATAGCACCTTCTTAGAGTGTGGTAACCTGGACCTTAAATCATTAATCATTCAAGAATTAAGAATATAACCTTGTGGCAATTTTTGTTATTCAAAAATCATTATGTTTAATCTATGCACGCCAAGAAAACTCTGACTGCTTCCATGTTATGTTCTATTCTCTATATACTTTATGCTTATTTATGGTAAATGGTAAGATTTCAATGCATAATATCAGTCTTCTAAAAGAATTATGCACTGACATAACTATTTTCATATAGTTTTATGTCAAAATGCCTTTAAAAATCTGTACATATATCTCTCTTGGAAGAAAGGAAAAGAGAAATACAATTCTGTTTACTCTTAAGAGTAAAACCAATATTGCTCTTTAAAGCAACTATTATTACTGTTGCTGTTCCCTATTTTACATTCTAGTTTGTGATCATGATAATAATATCACATTTGCCTGTTTGAAGCATGTTTTCAATTATTTTGTTTGATTTTAAACTAAAGTTTCAAATTCATTTTTTTTTTGTTTTATTTTTGTTGTTTTGCTTTTTAAAAATTGAACATTTTTTTCTCTTTTCTTGAACTTCATAAGGAAGAAAAAAAGAAACGAAAAAAGCGTTGTGTTTTTTTTTAATTGAACAACTTTATTTTAAAAAGCAAAAATAAATGTGCAGACTTTAAAAGCATTTTTGCATAACAGTACATGAATACATTTTTGTCACTACTTGATATTTTAAAGGATTGATAGTATGCATTAAATCTTACTAGTAACAATGAGCATAAAATACATGTAAAACAACATGTAACCTGTAATTAGTCAATGTTTTCTTGGTGTATAAAGATTAAGCATAATGGTTTCTCATTTTCTTTTTTCTTTTTATTTTGGCCTTTGTTTATTCTTGAACTTCACACAGTCTGTGAGTTGTTCCTGGGGTGTTCAGAGCTTTCTGGGTTTAGTAACCCATTATCAGTGGCTGCATATTAGGTCTGTTCTTTTGTGACTGGGTTATCTCACTCAGGATGAGATTCTATAGATGCATCCATTTTTTTAAGAATTTAGTTAAGTCATTGTTTCTGATAGCTGAGTAATACTCCATTGTGTAAATATACCACAATTTTTGTATCCATTCATCTACTGAAGGACCTCAGAGTTCTTTCCAGCTTCTGGCTATTATAAATAGAGCTGCTATGAACATTACAGTGTATTTGACTTTGCTGTATACTGGATTGTCTCTGAAGTATATGCCCAGAAGTGGAAAAGCTGGACCTTCAGGTAGTACTATGTCCATTTTTCTGAGGAAATGCCAGACTGATTTCCAGAGTGCTTGAATCAGTTTACAACCCCACCAACAGTGGAGAAGTGTTCCTCTTTCTCCAAATCCTCAACAGCATCTGTTGTCATCTGAGTTTTGGGCCTTGGCCAATCTGACTGGTGTGAGGTGGAATCACAGGGTTGTTTTGATTTTCATTTCTTTGATGGCTAATGATATCCAGCACTTCCCTTGATGCTTCTCATCAATTCAATATTCCTCAAATGAGAACTTATTGTTTATCTCTGTTCCCCATTTTTAATATGGTTGTTTGATTCAATTGTGTCTAGCTTCTTGAGTTTTTGTATACCTTGGATATTAAGCCAATATTAGATATGGGGTTGGTAAATATCTTTTCCCAATATGTTGGTTGCTCTTTTGTTTTCTTGACAGTGTCCTTAGCCTTACATAAACTTTGTAATATCATTAAGTCCCATTTGTCAATATTTAACGTTAGAGAACTAGCCATTGGTATTCTGTACAGGAAATTTAGTCCTGTGCCTATGTTTTCTAAGGTTTTCCCTACTTTCTCTTCTAATAGTTTCAGTGTAACTGGTTTTATGTGGAGATCTTTGATCCTCTCGCACTTGAGCTTTGTACAAGAAGAAAAGAAAAGTTCTATTTTCATTCTTCAGCATATTGAGTGCCAGTTGGACAAACACCATTTGTTGAAGAAGCTGTCCTTTTTCCATTGAATGTTTACAGCTCCTTTGTCAAAAATCAGGTGACAATATACATGAAGGCTCATTTCTGGATCTTCTATTCTATACCATTGATCCACATGTCTATCTCTGTACCAGTAACATGCAGTTTTTAACATAATTGCCTTGTAATATAGCTTGAGGTCATGGATAGTTTTGTTGTTGTTGAGGATGGATTTCGCTATTCTAGGTCTTTTGTTATTCCAGATGAAATTGCACATTGGTCTTTCCAACTCTATGAAGAAGTGGTTTAGAATTTTGATGGGGATAGCATTGGATCTGTAGATTGCTTTTGGTAAGATGGACATTTTACAATGTTGATCCTTCCAATTCAGAATCATGGGAGACCTTTACATCTTTTAAGATCTTCTTAAATTATCTTCTTCAGAGTCTTGAAATTCTTTTCATACAGATCTTTCACCAGCGTAGTTAAAGTCACACCAAGGTATTTTATATGTTTTGTGACTATTGTGAAGGGTATCTTTTCCATAATTTCTTTCTCTGCATGTTTGTTCTTTGAGTAGAAGAAGGGTACTGATTTGTTTGAGTTAATTTTATATACAGCCACTTTGATGAACTTGTTTATCAGCTGTAGAATTTGTCTGGTTGATTTTTTGGGGTCACTTAAATACACTATTATGTCATCTGCAAACAGTGATTTTTTTTTTACTTCTTTCTTTCCAATTTTTATTTTTTATTATTATTATTATTTTTTTTGATTTCCATTTGCTCTCTAATTGCTGCGACCAGGACTACATGTACTATGTTGAATAGGTATGGGGAGAGTGGACAGCCTTGTCTAGTTCTTGATTTTAGTGGGATTACTTCAAGTTTCTCACTTTTATGTTTGATGTTGGCTGTTGGTTTGGTGTATTTTGCTTTTATTATGTTTAGCTATGGGGCTTGGATTCCTTTTCTTTCCAAGACTTCTATCATGAAGGCATGTTGAATTTTTAAAATGCTTTCTCAGCATCTAGTAAGATGACCATGTGGTTTTTTCTTTGAGTTTGTTTAAATGGTGTATTACGTTGATTGATTTGCATATATTAAACCATCACTGCATCCAGGGGATGAAGCTTACTTGATCATGGTTAATGATTGTTATGATGTGTTCTTGAATTCAGTTTGAAAGGATTTTGTTGAGTATTTCTGATTCAACGTTCATAAGTGAGATAGGTCTGAAGTTCTCTTTTTTGTAGGGTCTTTGTGTGGCTTAGGGACTAGAGTTATTTTCGCCTCGAAAAATGATTTAGGTTGTCTTCCATCTGACTCTATTTTTTGGGATAGTTTGGAGAATATTGGTATTAGGCTGTTAGTAGCTCTATTTATAATAGCCAGAAGCTGGAAAGAACCCAGATGTCCTTCAGAAGATGAATGGATACAAAAATTGTGGTACATTTACACAGTGGAATACTACTCAGCCACCAGAAACAATGACTTGACCAAATTCTTAAGAAAACGGCTGCATCTAGAGAATATCATTCTGAGTGAGATAACCCAGTCACCAAAGAACAGACATAATATGCAGTCACTGATAATGGGATGCTAACCCCAGAGGCTCGCACTGCCCCAGAAACAACTCACAGACTGTCTGAAGTCCAAGAAATAAAGAAAACCAAACAAAACAAAACAAAAAAAGTCTTTATACAACAAGAAAACTTTGACTATTTTCATGTTACATTTTGTTTTACATGTATTTTATTAAGTTTTCAATGCATACTATCAAACCTTTAAAAAAATCAAGTACTGACTAAAAAATATATTCATACAGTTTTATGTAAAAATTATTTTAAAATCTGAAAAAAGTACTGACAAAAATGTATCATATAATTTTATGCAATCAATGCTTAAAATCTGTACATTTATCTTTGTTTTGTAAAATAAAGTTGTTAAAAAAAAGAATTCTGCATTGATTAAAATTGAACCTTGGGTTTTTTTTTTGGGGGGGGACCTTTTGATGACTGCTTCTGTTTCTTTAGGTTTTATGGGATTATTTAGTGGCTAGTATATGCTTTCTCCAGTTTCCTTTTGGAAGCTCTCAGAGCTATGAATTTTCCTTTTAGTATTGCTTTCATTGCATAGGTTTGTGTATGTTGTGTTTTCATTTCCATTATTTTCAAGAAAATCCTTAATTCTTTTTTTATTTTTTCTTTGACCATGCTATCATTAATAGAGCATTGTTCAGTTTCCATATATATATACATAAACAAAACCCAGCATTTTGTTTTATAGAGGAAACTCATCTCAGAGACAAAGACAGACACTATCTCAGAGTAAAAGTTTGGGAAAAAAACTTTCTGAGCAAACGGCTCAAAGAAGCAAGCTGAAGTGGCCATTCTAAAATCAACTAAAGTAGATTTTCAACCAAAAGTTATCAAAAAAGATAAGGAAGGAAACTTTTTACTCATTACAGGGAAAATTGGTCAGGAGGAATTCTCCAAACTTAGCATATATGCTCCAAATACAAGAGCATCTATATTCATAAGCGAAACCCTACTAAAGCTCAAAAAAATACATTGCTCCCCACACAATAATAGTGTGAGAACTCAACAACTCACTCTCATCAATGGACAGATTATGGAAACAGAAACTAAAAAATGATGCAGTGAAACTAGCAGAGGTTATCACCCAATTGGAATTAATAGATATCTACAGAACATGTCATTCTAAAACAAAAGAATACATATTTTTCTCAGAACCTTACAGCACCTTCTCCAAAATTGACCATATAATCGGTCACAAAACAAGTCTCAATACATATAAGAAGATTTAAATACTCGAATGCATCCTATCAGATCATCATGGTCTAAGGATGGTCTTTAATAACAACAAAGACAAAAATGCCCATATATATATATCCAGTCTGATAGCTTATGTCTTTTGATTGGGGAATTGTGCCCAATTTATGTTAACAGATATTAAGGAATAGTGGTTGCTGTTTCCTGCTATTTTTGCTTTTAGAGGTAGAATTGTGCCTGTGTGTCTTTCTTCATTTGGTTTTCTTGCTTAGGTATTTTCTTGTTTTTACTAGGATGTAGTTTCTCTCCTTGTATTGTGTTTTCTACCTATAATTCCATGTAGTGCGGGGTTTGTATTTAGATATTGTGTAAATTTAGTTTTGTCTTGGAATATCTTGGTCTCTCCATCTATGATGATTGTGTGTTTTTCTGGGTATACCAGCTTGAGCTGACACTTTTGTTCTCTTAGGGTCTGCATGATGTCTGTCCAGGATCTTCTAGCTTTCATAGTCTCTGTTGAAAAGTCAGGTGTGATTCTGATTGGTTTGCCTTTATATGTTATATGACATTTTTCCCTTATTACTTTTAGTAATATTTCTTTGCTTTGGGCACTTGGCGTTTTGACTAATATGTGTCGGGAGGAATTTCTTTTCTGTTCCAACCTATTTGGAGTTTTGTAGGCTTCTTTTATGCTCATGGTCATTTCATTCTTAAGGGTAGGGAAGTTTTCTTCTATGATTTTGTTGAAGATATTTACTGTGCCTCTTAGTTGATATTCTTTGCCCTCTTCTATTTTAGGGAGCAGTTTGTGCTGCACCCAAACATGGTGCAGGATTCCCGCCGAGAACTCAGCAAACAGAGCTGTTGCCCAGCCAAGAGACTTAATGCGCATGCACCACATAAGTCACAGCCCACTCTTGGGGCACGTGATTGAGCTACAGGAGGATGCACCAATCAGGTAGCAACATGAGTCTCCTAGGCATGTATAGCAGTGCATTTTCTCCCCCACGTAAGGAGAAGAGGAAGACAGTGGGGAGATTGCGGGAGACCCCACATGGAGGGATGGTGGAGAGGCACCACGTGGAGAGAGACTTGGTAAAAGAGATTGGGGGAGGTCCCGCGTGGACAGAGACTGGACAGAGAGATCGCTCGTGGGGGACTGAGCTTGAGAGGTCGTCCAGACAGTAGAACTCGGTAGGGAGTCCCCGGCTCAGAGAGAAGTTTCCTGCTCAAGAAGCCCCTGCTCAAAGTGCTGTTCAATAAAGGTTATCTGCAGAAGAAGCTGTTTGTTTTGTTGCACGCCTGTTCCTAGCGGCAGGAAGCGTGGGCGCGTGACATTCTATTCCTATTATCCTTAGGTTTGGTCTTTTCATTTTGTCCTGAATCTCCTGGACATTTTGGGTTGGGTGCTTTTTGGCTTTTGCATCTTCTCTGACTGTTTTTTTTTTTTTTTTTTTTTTTTTTTTTTTTTCTGTTTTCAATATTGTCTCTGGCCCCTGAGATTCTCTCTTCCATCTCTTGTAGTCTGTTGGAGATGCTTACATCTGTGACTCCTGATTTCTTTTTTAGGTTTTCTACCTCCAGTGTTGTTTCTTTTAATTTTTTTTTATTGCTTCCATTTCCATTTTACATTCCTTCTTCAATCCCTTCATCAATGTGGTTCTCTTTTCCTCTAGTTCTTTGATTTCTGTTTTTCTTGTTTCCTCTTTAAAAGCTTTTATTTCTTTATGCTTTTCTTCCTGTTCTTGTTCAAGGATCTCTATCATCATTTTGAGGCATGATTTCGGGTCTGAGTCTTCTTTTTTTAGAGTGTTTGGCATTCTGCTGTTCTGGGAGAGCAGGGTTCCGGTGTTGGCAGAATGTCTTCGTTTCTCTTGGGTAAGTTATTTTGCTTTCCTCTTGCCATCTTATTGTCTGTGATTATATGTGGTTTTGATGTTTGTGATTGGTTCCTGTCTCTCCTATGTACCTGGCCTGTGTCACTGGATCTCCACTCTTCTTGGAGGCAGATGGCCTGAGCATTTGTTCTGCATGCAAGTGCCCTCTGGGTGAAAACTGAACCTGTATGGCAGAGTTCCTGCCTCCCTGAATTATTGGGGGGGGGGATCTTTCTGCACACTCTACTCAGAACTCTCCACCCCTCGGCTACTTACAGTGCAGTCTCACCAGGCCTGAGTCCCTGCATCTCTGCTGTTTTTATTGGCAGATGGCCTGAGCACCTCTTCTGTACATTGGCCTGCCGGATTGAAACCAAGTCCCTATGGCAGAGTTCCTGCTCCCCTAAAGCAAGAGGAGCAGGGGGCGTGCTTTCCGGGCACCTGGCTCAGACCTTTCTGTGCCTAGGCTATTTGCAGTGTAGTCTCACCAGACCTGTGTCCCTGGATCTCAGCTGTTCCTGGTGGCAGATGGCTTGAGCGCCTGTTCTGCAGGCATGGGCTCTCTGTTTGAAAACCAAGTCTCTACAGCAAAGTTCCTGTTCCCCTGAACCAAATGTCGGTGGGGTGCAATCTTTCTGGGCTCTTAGCCCAGTCCTCTCTGCACCCCGATTATTGGCAGTGCAGTCTCACCAGGCCTGCATCCCTGGATATTAGCCAATGAAAGAGTACAGAATACCCAGGATAAAAATACACAGAACTCAACAAGGTTAACAAGCCTAAAGTTCCAAATGAGAATCCCTCTTTCAGACTTGGGCGAAGAAAGCAATCACAGGAAGGGGTAGGGATGAAGAGATCTGGGTGCAAAATATAACAGGGAGGTGAAGAGTGGAACATGATTAGGTATTTGGTATGGGAAACAGGACATAAGCCTTGAAAGCCAGCAGAAAGAATGAAAACAGGAAACTTTGGGAGATAAATGGTAAAGGGACCCTCTGGAATGTACCAGAGACCTGGGACGTGGGAGACTCTCGGGACTCAGAGGGAAAACTCCTATATAAAATACCCTACAGTGAGGAAAAGGAAATTTTAGAGCCCACCTACTGCAGAAAGATAGGGCATCAACTGAGAGATGGGGTTGCCATCCAACTGTCAAAAACGCTGACCCATAATTGTTCCTTTCTGAAAGAACTGCAGGGACAAATATGGAGAAGAACCTGAGGAAAAGGAGGTCCAGCAACCAGCCCAAATTGGCATCCAACTCAAAGGGAGGTCCTAAGGATCTGACACTATTACTGAGGTTATGTTGTACTCACAAAAGGGGTTATTATGACTCCCCTCTTAGAGACCCAACAAGATGCTGAAAAAGTCAGATGCAGATATTTACACCCAACCAATAAGTAGAAGCTGCTGAACCCTTTGGTTGAATTAAAGGATAGCTGGAAGAAGCTGAGGAGGAAGGTGACTCTGTAAGAGGACTAGCAGTCTCAACTAACCTGGACCCCTGAGATCTCTTAGCTACTGGGCCACCATACAGGCAGCATAAACCAGCTTTTATGAGGCCATCAACACATATACAGAAAATGACTACCTGGTCTGGACTCAGTCAGAAAAGTTGCACCTAACCCTCAAGAGACTGGAGAGCCCAGGGAGTGGGGAGGTATGTTGAGGTGGGGGCGGGGGATGGGGACATCTTTATGTTGACAGGGTGGGGAGGTATGGAATGTGGAACAGTCAGAGTGTGGACAGGGAGGGGATAAAATCTGGAGAGTAAAATGAGTACATAAAACTTAAATATTATAAAATCAAATGTTTTACACTTATATTTGGATAAGTTATTTTTTCTTGTATTGTTAATATTAAACAAAGTGAGCAAAGAAAGACAATATTTGGACAAATGCAAAACAAATTTATTTGTTGACAAAATATTAATTTAAAATATATTTTAATAATTTCCTTATATTTTATTTATACCTTTTATGTTTATCACATACCTTCTAGTTCTCCAACTTCAAGCATTTGTATAGATACACTGAATCAAATTTGTTTTAATTATGTACCCACAGTAATGGAATTATCCACCTAAGTATGATCAATTTACCAGGGTCTACAACCTAGAAAAATTGTCTCTCTTCTCTCTCTCTTTCTGAAAACTCAACTGGATACATACACACACATACGTGTGTGTGTGTGTGTGTGTGTGTGTGTGTGTATGTGTGTGTGTGTGTGTGTGTGCATACATGTATGTATGTATTATACAGTGGGTTATTTCTTAAGTAAAACAAAACATTTCTTAGTCATCATTTTCTATATTTTACAATTTCTAGGAGACTAGAGGAAATGGTTAAACATCAGAGACCTCACAATAAAAAGAACTCTTAGGAAAAGAGAGACCAGGTTTATTATAGTAAACCATGGTTCTGTTCGTTTGACTTTTATTATAAGTTCTACATTTTATATCAAGGAACAAATGGAATTACTTGTGAGATGTAAAATTGTATTGACATGGAACACGTTAAATTTCAAAGGAAGCCTGGGTTGTGTTTAACAGTGTGCATCAGAGTTCCACTTACTCTTGCTTCTGTTACTTAGTTTGAGCAGCTTCTTTCATGACTTGCACTGTTGTAGGTGCTGGGAGAGTCAAAAATCATCATAATCCCTCTGCTCCTAAATTATGTTTTTAACCCTGGGAGCATAAAAGATGGAAATAGTTCACTAATGAGCAGAAGATTCACGTGAGCACCACAGAGGAAACTATAGTAGAAGGTGGAAGAAAGTACAGGTCGTATGTCCATGCATGGCATCTAATGGGATGTTCTATACATTTTTGTAAATAATGGCAGGGATCCAGAAACTTTGTGAGCTCATAGGTAAAATCTAATGAATAATTATTAGTAAAGGACATGAAGAAAACTTCTGTTTGTGAACCTCCCCGTTGTGGAAGTATCTGCTACCTCAGTTTGTTTTGTAGTCAGAACTTCCATGGCCTTCCACACTGGTATTCTGTGAGTCAAAGGACTAAATTTTATCTTTCTTAACCTTGTATAATTTCTAAAAACAATGACTAATGCAGGAAACTATTTCTGTTAACAATTAAAACTTTGTTCCCATTAGTTTATTCACTTTTATTCAGACTGTACTTTTCTTCTCCCAGTCCCTTTCACACAGTTCTGACCCCCATCTCCCTCCCTTTCTCCTCTGAGTAGAGGAAAGAACACCCCTGGTTAGTAATTTACCCTGACACTTCAGTCACTGCTGGATTGAAACATCCTTCCCTACTGAGCTCAGACAAGGCACAGCAGTTAGGGGAACCGGATCCACAGGCAGGCACTGGTGCCAGAGAGAGCTCCCCTGCCTTCAGTTGTTTGTATGGGGCACCTGAAGTCCCAAATGTGCATCTGATGCATATATACTGTGTGGTGGCAGGGGAGGTAGATCCATTCATGTCTGCTCATTGGTTGGAGATTCAGTCTCTGGAAGTCCATAAGGGTCAATGTTGGTCTTGTGGCGACCCTGTCCCTTCAGCATCCCACAATCATTTCCCCAACTCCTCCACAAGAATGCCCCAGGCTCATCTAATGTTTGGTTGTGAGTTTCTGCATCATCACAGACAGGAGCCTAGCTTAACAGTTAAATTGTACAAAAGGTTTCCTCTTCAGGCTCATCTTTTTTGGATCTGGACAGAAAGGACTTATAAAATATATTTTTTACTTCTCATGGCTCTTGTTTTGCATTTATACACTCAGTTATACATATGAAATATAGTTAGAAATTGGTCCCTTAGAAAATACCCCATTATTTGTTAATCTGAAGCAACATTGGAGCCCTCAAGCTATGTTCAGTCAGTCTATAATTAACTTTTACTTTTGTCCATCGTTAGATAAAAATAGTTCTTGTTTCTAAACCATTATTGTTTATACTTTCTTGGTTTAAACATGCAATCTAAATCCAAAGAGGTTTTAACATGAAATACTCTGAATAGATCTACCAAAAAAAAAAAAAAAAAAACCACATAATCTGGGCATTTTATCATTATGATGGCCTATGTGTCTTTGATCTCTGACATAAGTTAATTAAGATCCATATAATATTCTCCTTCAGTATGCATGTGCACACTCATTGTTCTTCAGATAACATGACCTCTTATTCCCCTTAGCTTCCCTTAACTAATAACTAGAAGTCCTGTCTTGTGTTGGCATCTCCTGCTGCTATAGTCATCTCAAAGCAGCTAGTTTTGTTTTATTCTCAGGGCTGTTGGCTTGAAAACAACTAGAGAAATTTCACATCATTTGTCTGGCTCTTTGAACTGCCTTAGGCTTTGTCAAACAAAGTTAAAATACAGTTATGGTAGTTTGCTCACAGTATCGTTTAGGGTTTCTCATAAATGGTCTTCTGGATTGTTTGTTCTAAGTCAGAGAGTCAAAATAAAAGGATTTTAAAAGGATGAGCTTCTATGAAGTCAAACTTTGAGGTTTAGTGAACCAAAGTTTATATATATATATATATATATATATATATATATATATATATGTGTGTGTGTGTGTGTGTGTGTGTGTGTGTGTGTGTGTATGTGTGTGTGTGTGTGTATGTGTGTGTATGTGTGTTCTTTTTCCTTTCTCAGTTTCACAAGGAACTTACATAGTATCCCTACAACTTTTAGAAATTTGCTTACTCTTCTTCCCACCTAACTAAACTAATTGGAGTTGCAAAAGTTACAGCAAATAGCAGCCACAATGACCACAGAATGAGATGAAGTGGCCTGTGGTCAGTAGTGATTCATTATGCCTGAGTTTTGGAATTAAACTTAATGGAGGGGAAATGGGTAGCTCATTACGAGTGGCTGCCATTTTCTCCATTGATTTGACCACACTGTTAAACACAGATAGGAATATATTTTCCTTAAAATTTGTAATTTATTCCAAGCCCTTGTTTGCCCAAGTTTATATGAATTAAGTCTACTGTAAATTTTCAGCAGACTTTTAAAAATGAAAGATGATTGATTGAAGTATTGAAGGTAAAAGAAGGATGTTGAACACATATGAGGTAGAAAATAAATCAGACTCTTTAGCATGTAATAATGAAACTATATTATGTATATATAATATCTTTATTTATTGCATTTTGTTACATTATATAATATGCTTGTATAATTATATAATAATTTGTATAATTATAAACATAATGCATTATATTTATATATAATGTAAATATAAACTTAAAAATCTAGTTAAAAAACACTGTATATGTATTAAATGTACTTTTGTAGATTCTATAAATTTAGCTGGGGGGCATGTCTCTCTGTTCTATGTGTTAAAATTAAGACATTGAAAAAAGCATAGAATTTTAATAAAGTTAGGAAGAAAATATTACTACACTATGCTAGAGAGATGACTTCTTGGGTAAGCTGTTTGCCATGCAAATATGAAGTCCTTGGTTACCTATTAATCACTGTGCATTTTGTCTCTTGTCTAAAATATTAGCACTCTATGGAACACTAAAGATGTTTTGAGCAACTTCTTAACCTCAAAACCTAATGGAATGAGTGAGGTTCAGTGAAATACCCTCCACCAAAAACAGAGAAATAAACTACCAAAGATGGATACCCACTTGAAAAAAGCTCATGTTATGTTAACCTGTAATATCTGCACAGTCCTACATGAGTGTCTGCAGCCTCACACAATGATCCAATAACACATGCACACACATGCACACACGTTTTTACCCACACCATTTACAAGAATCTTTTTGTTTAAATTATTGGACATTTTTATGTATCTATATTTGAAATGTTATTTTCTTTCCTGGATTCCCCTCCAAAAACCTCTTACCCAATCCCCGTTCCACCTACTTCTATGAGGTGACCCCCCATCCACCACTTCCCACCACAACCTCCTGTCATTCCCCTTCACTAGGGCATTGAGCCCTCACAGGACCAAGGGCCTCTTCTTTAACTGAAGTCAGACAATGTCAACTTCTGCTACATATATGGATGGAGCCATAGGTCTATCCATGTGTACTCTTTGTTTGATGGTTTGTCCCTGGGATCTTTGTGGGGCATGGTTAGTAGATAGTGTTGCTTTTTCTATGGAGTAGAAACCCATTCAGCTCATTCAGTCCTTTCTCTTCTAACTCCCCCATTAGCGTCCCTGTGCTCAGTCCAATCGTTGTCTCTGAGCATCTGCCTCTGTATTCGTCAGGTTCTCATGAGGCAGCTATAACAGGCTTCTGTCTGCAAGCACTTCTTGGCATCAGCAATAGTGACTGGGTTTGGTGTCTGTATATGGGACAAATACCCAAGTGGGGTAGTCTCTGGGTGGCCTTTCCTTCTGTTTCCGGAGGCATGGGTTATATACCCATACACTACAAGTCTATTTAAATCTTGTTCATTCTATTTTTAATTTTAAAAAATGAATGTTCATGGACATTCAACTGCCGAGCCTTTTTCATGCCTCATACCTCCACTGTGCAGGCTTTGGTTAAATGGAAGAACACTATGAGAGGCCAGTGGCATAGAAATGACCCGATACTCATATGAGGATGAGGTTACGCTTGTCTTTTTTCACAGGAATAAAATGGGGCACGATGGCTGCCAGAAAGGTTGGTGCCACAAACAGAACAACCCCACCCTCCTGATGGTTAACTTTCTGATAATCACAGGTCCGACAAATGGTTAAGTTTATGTTCCTGGTACACCACTCATAAATTCAACAGTGTGATCCCATATGATATAAACATCCTTAAAACATTTAGAACACAACAGTTCAGAACAATTTACAAAGTTGGGATTTCATGCAGAAGAAACATTAAAATACCCTGGTAGCCAATAGGAGTAAGAATGGCCTTTCAGATCTTCTCAGAGTATAGTTAGAACTCCCCCTTTCATATTTGCTGCATTACACTTTGTTATACCATTCTAGATAGATTTCTTTCATTTGTTTCTTTCCCCAATACATAGTATGCAGAGAGTGTATTTTGCATTGGACATCATTCTAATGAATCATCTTGCATAAGGAGAAGAATTTAGTGAAAGTGTTTTTATACTTTAGTGTAAACAGAGGCTATAGTTTTATGGTACACCAAATGATTATAAGTGTCAAGAAGAAAACTTGAGGTTGGGCAAAGATTGAAAGAGTGGATGGCACATGTCTCTTCCCTGTATACTAATCACACTCTGGCGAATAGAAACAAAGCATTGCTTAGGTGGAGCAGCACAATGGAGAATTCTCCTGAGATTGTAGGTCCTTACTGTAGCAGATCCATTTCACCTTTACAAGCACACAGATATGGATATTTATGCCACACAGCTGCTAATTACATGTGTCTTTCCCAGGATAAATTAAATGTGGGTTTGACCTTTGCCTTTTTCTGTGCTTCATATTTCAATCTTTGAAGCACAGTGTATCATTTTTTTAAGTGCATTCCAAATCTCCCTCTGGTGCAAGGGGTGATATTCAATTACATTTGTCAAGTTTTTGCATCTGCTTCTGGCAGTGCAACCGTTAGTAGTAATGTAAATTCACAGTCTTGACAATTATCCATTCTCACATCATCTATGCAGAGAGCAGTAGGCTACATTTCACCAGAAAACATGTGATTTTTTTTTACAAAACCCGTTGCTTCTACTCAGGTCATTATAGAACTTTGGAAGAAATGAAGCATCATGTCGTAAGGTTGTTCTCTGTTTTCACATAACATCCAGATCTCCCAGGTAACATGAAAAATATTTGTGCTTGAACCCACATCCAGAGTTGAGTTCCACAGGATTGATGAGACTTGAGTTTTTACAGTTTTGAAATTATCGCAAAATGATTCTATTTCCTAGGCTAGGAAAATGAGAACTTCAGATGTGGCAAGAAACCGCCATCTAACCTACAAGCTCTGGAGAAATAAAACAAATCTCAAACCATATCTCAAAATGTGGTTCAATATCAACACTTGTAACAAAAACACTCATCAGTTGTTTGATAATTCACATTCTGAATGCATTGCCCAGGTGTCTTAAAGATGTTCCCTTTGTGAAAGCTAAGTAGAGAAGTCCAGAGGAGAAACATTTTCTTTGTTCCAGAGTCAGGCAGCTGGCTAAAAGATAACATGGTTAGATGTCAGGCTTTCGACTTCACCCTCTTGATTGTTTCTTTGAATATATTAACCCTATACCATAAAGGACTATAGATCTTATAAATGTGAATCTTATAGATTTTGTAAATTATAAATATAAATGTAAATAAAATCCTTGAGTCAAAGTGGAAGAAATCATGCACAGACTACTAAATAAAAGAAGAAGTAAAACTCAATACAGCTAAAGACCTTAAGCAAAGAGTACTGAGAAGTTAGTTATACCTTAACAGCCATATAGAAATTTAATTGCCATAATGATCTTGCTAATATCTTTAGTGAATTAAATGCTGACTACGTAATGAGCTTCCTCAGATTCCTACCATATATTTGTTGCTTTTTTTCTAACTTTTGATTTTCTATTCCTCATTTTAAAGCAGAATAGAAAATAAACATTTAAAAGTACTGTCATAAATTCTGTGTACCATAATAGAGCTAGCTTTGATAATTTTCATTCTTTGCAGAGCTTATTTGATTTGTGTTTCAGTATTTGTATAGTCTAAAAATCCATTGTAATCAAAGAAAATGCCCAGATGAATTCCTTTTCTAATATATGGTTATCTAACCCTGTTTATTATAACATCAAAAGCAAATAGAATGAAAGCAGATGGCCTTGTTATCAGTGACTGGTTCTGACAGCATTGTGTATGCATGTCAAATCTTTAAGAAGAGACTATTATCATTCATGAACAGAGTTGAGAAAATAATGAAAAATAAAAGTCTCCCCAAAAAGAGTCTCCTGTGTTTGTCTTGGGTTACCCTATTTAAAATGAAATAGGTGTATCATATGCAATATTTCAAAATCATAAAGTTTATCTTTCCATGAAGGGTCAGTGTTTGGAGTCTATTACAGATCATTTGACAAATGCTGAGCTGTGGTTAATTTTAAAAAGCCATCAGTTCTCTAAATCTCTGATGGGCTTTTAAGGTATCCTTTGTCAATGCAATTAATATAATCTATTTGCTTTAGCCTAAGGCAGACTCTTCAAACAAGGGCCAAAAGCAGCCACAATCTTCAACAAAATACCACAAAAAAACTGTCTCTAGGTCAGATACTAAATTCTTCTCCACAGGTACTACTAAAGCCAGGCTTCCCCAGTTCAAATCCACTCTCAGCAGCAAAGTCTTTAGTATTGTTACTAGGATGGGCTACTAAGCCTCACTTATATTAGTCCAACTGATTTTTAATGTCCCAAAATTTACAGTATTCCAAACCAAGATGATGGTAGGCCTATCTTAGCAATATACCAGTCATTATTTTCTGCAAAACCTATAGCCAGACATATTCTTCAAATTAAAAATGAACATTTCAAAGCTTATACTAGCAGAGGATGGCCTTATCAGTCATCAATGAGAGGAGAGGTCCTTGGGAAGGTTCAATATGCCAGTTTAGGGGAATGCTAGGGCAGGGGATGGGGGGTGAGTGGGTGGGAGACACTCTCATAGAACCAGAATGAGGGTGGATGTGATAGGCAGATTCCAGAAGTAAAACCAGGAAAGGGTATAGCATTTGAAATTTAAGTAAAGAAAATATCCAAGAAAAAAATAGAAGGAAAGCAAAAAAGCTTAAACTATTCACTTGTTGATTGTAATGAGTAATTTTATCTTACTGTCATGCAAAAACAAATAGTATGTTTTAGGGAATTTTATGTCTCCAGGAATGAAAATTACTAATATGTTATAGTATGTAAATATATTGTAATTATAGAAATTATTATTCCTGTTAATACTATGGGTCCTACTCCATTTCAGAATCAGATATATGATATATATTACACACACACACACACACACACACACATATATATATATATATATATATATATATATCTTATATAAAGTGTTACTTTTTAGCATCTGTCATATACAATGTCTAATATAAGCTATTTAAACAACAACTTACTATGTTAATATGTCCATTATGACTTTTGAATTTTCACACATAATGCTCTGAGAAATGTTACCTCATTCTTAAAGAGCAAGTGACATTTTAGTTATATAAGTCATATATTTTCCAGCCTGACTACAATATGCAGAACTCTAGTGGCTGCTTTGTGTAGTCAATAATGTACAGATATTAAAGTAAATAAAAACCACAAAGCAGTACTTCATTCATTGCTTTCTTTAATTATGCATCCTAATAGGTGTTGGAAATAAAGAAAGAAAGAGACTTAATTATACTTCTAACAACCTAAGGCAGAGAAACCCGCCACAGAAAAATGGAAACTGGAAACATGACTCAGTGAGATAAACTGTCTGAGTTTCAAGCATATCTTTGGACCCCAGTAGCATATAAAAGAGTGGGTATGCTAGGGTTCTGTGATCTGAGTGCTGATTGGAAGAGGTTGGTAAACAGTCTAAATATTTGGTAAGATGAGAGGGTAGAGACCTTCAGTCTCAAAAATTCATGAGGAAAGCAAGAGAAGAAGATACTCATTGTCAGCTCCTAGCTATCATACACATATGAACATGAACTCACATACCACACACAAAAGCAAAACTAAATAATCAAAATGACAGTTCTATAGTATTTTGCATTGAAACAAAAGAATTCTAACTCTCAGAACAGGGAACAATAATAATAATATAAACCTTGGATCCTTCAATTATAAATCTTATACATTTTATATATGTTTATAACATACATTTACACGGATGACTCCAATGTATTGTTTAATATTTTATATACTATTTCTATAAGACTGTAACAATTATTTGCATTTGCTTTTATCATTTTACTGTATATCAGATGTCGTTGCTTCGCAGACACCTCAAGGACAAAACAATCATTCTGAACTGTGATGCTAGAAATTCGTGAGCTAGAATCCTGTGTAGAAAGAACACACTGCAGAAAGCACAAAAAGACCTAAAATGATTTTCAACGTTTCTCAATATTTGGTCACATTTTCATCCTAAAAGCCCATTTCTGAGATATTTGTAAGCAGAGTGGGTATGCTCTACTAATGGCAAGAACCTCTCAAATAAACTAGAGAGCTGTGCTGTTATCCTGATAAGTATAATAAGCATCAGCAAACTCTGAGTTTTGTGAGGCAACATTATCGTTTATTGTCAGTGGGTAAGTGCTACTTTCAGATTAGGTTCTGTACTGGTTTCTAACATTCAAAGTTCTCACAGTGATGGTGCCCAGCAGCATATGTCTTCTTCCTCACAGGAAACATTAAGATACTTACAGACCAGAAATGCATATGGCCTGTTAAAAAAGTTAGAATAATATGGAAACTAGGATTTCTCTGCTAACTAAGATTCTGTGCTGAACTGTGAAGAATCATCTTTGGAAGTTAAGAATAGATGTGGAGTGTCTTTTCACTTGGCTCCCTCAATACAGTGCTCAGAGGAAGGATGAGAATAGCAGTATCCAACACTATCACTTTGAGCTGACTTGTGCTATCTATGAAAGTGTGTGAGTCAGATTACATCACACTATCACTACTTATTGAGTCATAGACCCAGAGGTTCTACCCAGACAAAGGCAGTGCCATTGGGTTTTCCTCCCTTGTCTTGGCAAATTTTTATTAAGGAAGAGTTGAAGTTGCTGACATAAAGTTTCTTCCAACATACAATTTTTAATGAATGATTATTCTTAAAAAGAAGGGTCTTCATAAGTAGCATTCCCTTGTGTATGGAAACTAACTGAATGCCAAGGAAGTATGATCAGCTCATAATGTTAATTGTCTCCCTTTCAAAAATTAGTATATAGCCCCTATGTTCAGTAAAGATTTAGTTAGCTTTGGTTCTGACTGTGTACATCTGTGAGCGTATACCACATATGTAGTGATGACTGTGGCATCCAAGAGATGGCTTCAACTTCTCCTAGAACTGGATTTAGTGATGCTTCTGAGGTGCTTCCTGAGTTCTGGGATCAAAACAGCCATCCCATATGATAGCACTTGTGCCCTTAACTACCATCAGGTATCAAAATTAATATCTTATAAAGCAATCAAAGTATCCTGTTGTGCCTGTATAAGAAAATTCTGATTGATATTTAAATATAAATACTTGAAGTATAACACTTGAATGCAACTCAGCAATCAACTAAATTGACAAACAGAAATGCTAGGTGACAAGGCCTTTGTAAAACCTCTATAAACACATGCATAATTTCAATTAGTGCTTTTTAACTGACCTTCAGCATTCTCTGGTTAACTTTGCCATTACAGAGTATCTTTCCTGGATGCAAATGTCCTTTTGAGCCCATACTGCTTAGAATATTTTCCTTGTATTTGTTTCATGTTTTGGCTTGTATCATCCCAATAGAACTTTCACACACTGTTATTACATCCCAATATGAATGATACAGCCCTAATTCTACCCTTCTAATTTGAGTAATATCTATATATTATATGTACACATATTGCCTGTGTTATAATCTGCATACTGATCATATGTTTAATGTATTTTATAAAGTAAGTTATTGTGTCTGCAGCAAATCCAAAACAGTCCATCCTTTACTTAAAAGGAATTTAGGACAGAAACTCCTAAGCATGCCTTTGTATATGTCTCATTGCATTGTTTTCTGTCACTTATACTTTAATCTGAAGCAGCCATTGAACCTATGAGTAGAAAAACATTAGCATTATCAAATGTAAAAATATAAGTTCTGAATTAATATTTGTTTGTCATAAGCTACCCAAGTTTTAATCGGGTAGTTTTAATCAGGTAGTTTTAAGATGAAGAATTCTAAATGGTCTAAAAACTCAATATGTAACTTAAATTTGACATAAATGATAATTTATATAGAAGAACACACTTACTCTTAAATCTTGATATTTTTGAGAAAAACATGTTCATATAAAATTAAATATCATTGAAATAATTAAAATTGTAAGACCAAATAAACGTATTTGAAGTTATGTATTATTAGGACACAAATGCCCTTGTTTGAATAATGTGCAATAAAATTTGTGAGGAAAGTTCACATTTGCATATCAATGTAAAAAAGAACAGTTATAGAAAAAATCACCCGTTCTAAGAAAGGAGAACAAAATTCTTTAGAGTAATATTGGTTGACTAAAATCAATCATTATGAATACAATTTGGTTGCATTTTCCACTCATACATAAAAAGTAAGCAACAAATTCAAAATATCTTTAGTCTGCCACCCTATAGTTTTTCATGTCTATGTTTTTATTCTTTGTTGTTGTTATCATTCTTGTTGTTGTTCACTAATTTATTTGCTTACATTTTAAATATTTTCCCACTCCCTGCTCCACTCTCCTGCAAGCACCCTCATCTCTCCCATTTGTCTCTAAGAGGCTGCTCTCCCACACAATCACACATAACCATCTCAAACCTGTAGCATCCCGCTTATCTAGGACATCATGTCTCCAGAGAACCAAGTGCATCCCCTTCCACTGAGGGCAGAAAAGACAATCCTCTACTATATATGTAGGATGAACCACTGACCAACCCCATGTATGCTCTTTGGTTGATAGTTAGTCCCTGAGATCTCTGAGAGCACCAGTTAGATATTGTTGTTCTTATGGGCTTCTAATCCTCTACAGCTCCTTTACTTCTTCATCCAACTCTTCTATAGGGGTCCCTAGGCTCAGTCCAATTATTGGCTGCATCTGTTCTAGTCAGGTGTTGGTAGAACCTCTTTGAGGTCAGCCATACCAGGCTCCTGTGTACAAGCATATCTTGGCATCAATAAAAGTGTCAGTGTTTGATGTCTACACATGGGATGAATCACAAGTTGGGGCCAGTCTCGGGGTAGCCTTTCCTTCAGTCTCTGCTCATTATTATCTCAGCATATTTTTTAGACAGGAAATATTTTGGATCAAAAAACTTTGAGCTGGGTGGGTGGCCCCTTCACTTAACTGGATTCCAAGTCTCTATACTGGAGGTGCATTCTTAAATTTCTCTTCCTCCATTATTGGGCATTTAATCTAATATCATGCTCATTTCATCTCCAGGAACCTCTCACATCCCTGATACCTGGGACTTTCTAGAGGTTTATCTTGCTCCGCTCCCAAAAACACTGCTGCATATTTCTATTATTTCTCCTGGACCTCTGGGCTTCTCTCATGTCTCCCCCTGATACTGCATTCTGTCTGCTCCCCTCTCTCGATGCCATGATTCTGTCATCCTCTCTCTGTGGGACGGAGCATCCACACTAGGTTTTCCTTCTCGTTATGCTTCATATGATTTGTAAGTTGCATCATGGTTATGTCTCAGTTAAACATCTCAAAAACAATTTCTTCTTTGTTCTCATTTTCTTTTCTGTTTCACCTCCTCATTTTTTAGCTATGGTACATATTATCAGAACCTAGACATTTTTTAAATAAGCACTCATTGTCTTATAGCATACCCTTGTGTTTTGAATAAAATTTGAATTTTTAAACACTAGATTAAGTTCTACCTCTGTTTCTTAATTTTAAAGCATATTTAGTAACATATTTTTCACACCTTTTGAGTTTCATCATATAATTTCACTACCAGACTTTTAAATATTCTGCAGACAATTAAATACTTGGAAATTTTTCATGTCTTTACATTTATAAATGATGTATAAGATTCTACTTGATTTTCCATCTAAATATATATATATATATACACATTTACCAAAATCAACATAATGAGACATATTATTTTTTTAATTCATGCACTAATAAAAAGTGTCTGTCTTAATACAAGAAAAATAAATTTTATCTAATGAAAACATTCTGCCTGACCCCATGGCTCCCAGAAGATAGGCTTGTTGACATAATGAGATAGCAATTACTCGATGACATATATTTTAAGTGAATCTTTAACATTTGGCTAAAAGCAATATCTTAAAACACACGTATATTCTTCTGCCTACTTTTTTACTTATCACTTTATGTAAAGAAAGGGATATATTTACAAATTTTAAAGATATTTTAGCAAAACATTAAATAAATATTTTTGTCAGTAATTAATTCCTTTAGAGTTTTGATAGCATGCATAGAAATCCCACTAGTTACCATAAGCATGAAGTACATGTAGGACAGCATATAACATGGAAACAGATTTTTTGCTGGGTATAGATTAAGCTTAATGATTTGTGACGAGCAAAAATTGTCACAAGACTATTAGCTTAGCTCTTAGATTATTAATCATTTAAGGTCCAGGTGTCACACTCTGAGAGTATTCTATACAATTATATTTTTCCCTAAGAAAGACTGAAACTTTTATTTATTTATTTATTTATTTATTTATTTATTTATTTATTTATTTATTTATTTATTTATTTATTTTTGGCCTTTGTTTGTTCTTGAACTTCATAGAGTCTGTGACTTGATTCTGGGGTATTCAGAGCTTTCTATGGTTAGTACCCAATTATCAGTGTCTGCATATTATGTCTGTTCTTTTGTGACTGGGTTACCTCACTCAGGATGATATTCTTTAGATGCATCTATTTTCTTAAGAATTTCATAAACTCATTGTTTCTGATAGCTGAGTAGTACACCATTGTGTAAATATACCACATTTTTTGTATCCATTCATCTACTGAAAGACATCTGGGTTCTTTCCAGCTTCTGGCTATTATAAATAGGGCTGCTATAAACATTGTGGTGCATGTGTCTTTGTTGTATGTTGGAGTGTCTCTGGGGTATATGCCCAAAAGTGGAATAACTGGGTCTTCAGGTAGTACTATGTCCAATTTTCTGAGGAACCGCCAGACTGACTTCCAGAGTAGATATACCAGTTTACAACCCTACATACATTGGAGAAGTGTTCCTCTTTCTCTGCATCCTCGCCAGCATCTGCTGTCATCTGAATTTTTGATCTTAGCCATTCTGACTAGTGTGAGGTGGAATCTCAGGGTTGTTTTGATTTGCATTTCCCTGATGACTAAGGATGTCCAGCACTTAGGTAGATACATCTAAGGCATTGAATATTTATCAGTTGAGAACTTTTTGTTTAGCTCTGTACCCTATTTTTAATCGGATTGTTTGATTCTCTGGTATCTAACTTCTTGAGTTCTTTGTATACCTTGGATATTAGGCCTCTATCAGATGTGGGGTTGGTAAATGCCTTTTCCAAATCTGTTGGCTGTTGTTTCATTGTCTTGACAGTGTCCTTAGCATTATAGAAACTATAAAATCTCATTAGGCACCAATTGTAGATATTTGACCTTAGAGCTTGAGCCATTGGTGTTCTGTTCAGGAAAATTTCCCCTGTGCCTATATATTGTAAGGTTTCCCCTACTTTCTCTTCTAATAGTTTCAGTGTACATGTTTAATGTGGAGATCTTTGATCCACTTGCACTTGAGCTTTATAGAATGAGATAAGAAAGGGTCTATTTTCGTTCTTCTACATGCTGAGTGCCAGTTGGATCAACACCATTTGTTGAAAAAGCTGTCCCTTTTCTATTGAATATTTATAGCTCCTTTGTCAAAAATCAAGTGACCATATATGTGAGGGTTCATTTCTGGATTCTCTATTCTATTTTATTGATCCAAGTGCCTATCTCTGTACCAGTACCATCCAGTTTTAAACACAATTGCCTTGTAATATAGCTTGAGATCAGGGATGGTGATTTCCACAGATGTTTTCTTGTTGTTGAGGATGGATTTTGCTATTCTGGTTCTTTGTTATTCCAGAAATAATGCACATTGCTCTTTCCAACTCTATGAAGAATTGGTTTGGAATTTTGATGGGGATTGCATTGGATCTGTACATTGCTTTTGGTAAGATGTCCAGTTTTAAAATATTGAATTTTACAATCCATGAGGATGGGAGATCTTTTCATTTTCTGAGATCTTCCTCGATTTCCTTCTTTAGAGATTTGAAGTTCTTGTCATACAGGTCCTTCACTTGTTTAGTTAGAGTCACACCAATGTATTTCCTATTTGTTTGTTACTGTTCTGAAGGGTATATTTTTTCTAATTTCTTTCTCTGTATGCTTGTACTTTGAGTAGAAGAAGGCTACTAATTTGTTTGAGTTAATTTTATATCCAGCCACTTAGCTGAACTTGTTTTTCAGCTGTTGAAGTACTGCGGTTGAATTTTTGAGGTCATTTATGTACACTATCATGTTATCTGCAAATAGTGATGTTTTTCCTTCTTCCTTTCCAATTTGCATCCCTTTGATTTACTTTTGCTGTCTAATTGCTCTGGCAAGGACTTCCAGTACTATGTTGATTAAGTAGGAGGAGATTGTGCAGCCATGTCTAGTTCTTGATTTTCGTAGGATTGCTTCAAGTTTCTCACAGTTAAATTTGATGTTGGCTACTGGTTTGCTGTATAATGCTTTTACTACGTTTAGTTATGGGTCTTGCATTCCTGTTCTTTCCAAGTCTTTTAACATGAAGGGGTGTTGAATTTTGTCAAATGATTTCTCAGCATCTAGTGAGATGACCATGTGGGTTTTTTTTGGGGGGGAGCTTTATTTATATGGTGGATTATTTTGATGGATTTTTGTATATTAAACCATCCCTGCATCCCATGGATGAAGCCTATTTGATCATGGTGAACGGTCATTTTGATGTGCTGTTGAATTTGGTTTGCAAGGATTTTGTTGAGTATTTATGCTTAAATTTTCATAAGTGAAATTGGTCTGAAGTTTTCTTTCCGTATAGGGTCTTTGTGTGATTTAGGAACAAAGGTTATTGTGGCCTTGAAAAACTATTCAGGTAATGTTCCATCTGACTCTATTTTGTGGAATAGTTTGGAGAGTATTGGTAATAGGTCATTAATAAATGTCTGATAGAATTCTGCACAGAACCCATCTGAATCTTGGGTTTCTATTGCGGTTGGGAGGCTTTTGATGACTCCTTCTATTTCTTTAGGTGTTATAGGATTATTTAGATGGTTTACATGGTCCTAGTTTAACTTTAGGTTTTGGTATCTGTCTGGGAATTCATCCATTTCTTCCAGATTTTTCCTTCCTTGTAGAGTATAGGCTTTTGTATTAGGATCTGATGACTTCTTGAATTTTCTGTTTCAGTTATTATGTCTCAATTTTTCTTTCTGATTTTGTTAATTTCGATACTCTCTCTTTGCCCTCTAGTTAGTCTGGCTAAGGGTTTATCAATCTTGTTAATTTTCTCAAAGAACCATCTCTTGGTTTTGTTGATTCTTTGAATGGTTCTTCTTATTTCTATTTGGTCAATTTTTCTCTGAGTTTAATTATTTCTTGTTGTCTGCTCCTGTTGGGTGTATCTGCTTCCTTTTGTTCTATAGCTTTCAACTGTGTTGTCATGTTGCTAGTGTATACTCTCTCATTTCATTTTGGAAGCACTCAGAACTATGAGTTTTCCTCTCAGTACTACTTTCATTGCATCCCATAGGTTTTGGTATGTTTGTTTTGATTTTCATTACATTCTAGAAAATCCTTAATTTCTTTCTTTATTTCTCCTTTGACCATGCTATCTTTTAATAGAGCATTGTTTAGTTTTCATGTGTATATGGGCTTTTTGTTGTCTTTTTTGTTATTAATGACCAGCCTTACTCCATGATGATCTGAGAGGATGCATGGTAGTATTTCAAACTTCTTATATCTATTGAGGCTTGTTTTGTGACCGATTATATGATCAGTTTTGGAGAAGGCCCCACAAGGTGCTGAAAAGAATGTGTGTTCTATTCTTTTAGGATGAAATGTTCTAGAGATGTCTCTTAATTCCAATTGGTTCATAACCTCTGCTAGTTTCACTGGGTACTTGTTCATTCTTGTTCAGTTTCTGTTTCCATGATCTGTCCATTGAAGAGAGTGGGATGTTGATATCTCCCACTATTATTATGTGGGATGCAATGTAGATTTTGAGCTTTATTAAGGTTTCTTTTACAAATATGGGTGCTCTTGTGTTTGGAATATTTATGTTAAGGATTGAGATTCCCTTCTGATAATTTTTCCCTGTAATAAGTAAAAAGTGTTCTTCCTTATTAATTTTTTGGAAGCTTTTGTTTGAAAATCTCCTATATTTGATATTAGAATCGCTACTCTAGCTTGTTTCTTGGGTCTGTTTCCTTGTAAGTTTTTATTTCCCCAACCTTTTACTCTGAGATAGTGTCTGTATTTATCTCAGAGATGAGTTTCCTGTATGCAGCAAAATGCTGGATTCTATTTATGTATCTAGTCTGTTAGCCTCTTGTGATCTTGTTGTCTGTGGTTATATGTGGTCTTTTTCTCAGTGATTGGTTCCCATCTGTCCTGTTTACTTGGCCTGTGTACCTGAATCTCCTGCTGTTTTAGATGGCAAATGGCTTGAGTGTTTGGTCGGCATGCAAGTGCCTTCTGGGAGGACACTTAGTTCCTATGGCAGAGTCCCTGCTCCCCTGGACTAACCGAATGGATCCACCTTTTGTGCACTTCTAGGCCTAGCTTCTCTGTACCCTGGATACTCACAGTGCAGTTTCTCCAGGACAGTGTCCCTTGATATCTGCTATTCCAGGTGGCAAATGTCCTGGGCATTTGGCCTGCATTCGATGGCTTTCTGGGCAAATACCAAGTCTCTATTCTAGGGGTCCTGCTCTCCTGAATCAAACAGGGGGCTGCTCTTTCTGTGTGTTTAGCACAGACCTCTCTGTTACCTGGCCAGTCATGGAAAAGTCTCACCAGGCCTGTGTCCCTGGATCTCCACTGTTCCTGGTGGCAAATGGGTTGAGCATTTACTCCAAATGCATGGGCCTTCCAGGCGAACACTGTGTCCCTACAGCAGAGTTCCTGCTCCCCTGGACCAACTAGAAGACCATGCCTACTGTGTGCTTGGCCTAGCCATCTCTGTGCCCTGACTACTCACAGCTCAGTCTAGCCAGGCCTGTGTCCTTGGATCTATGTTGTTAAGTTTGGAACAATGAGAATTCTCTCTCTAGCTAACACAGATATTTCCAAACTTGGATATATTTGTTCTTCCATATCTTTGTAAAAGCTATTAATTTCCTTATTGGTAAACTTTGTATACCTATGATAAATATGTCTGAATCATGCAGTGCTAAGACCATTTTGATCTCTCTGTGCTAAATGCTTTTTCCTCTGACTCTATTACACAGAACTTCCTGTGAGGCAAATAGACAGGACCAGCTTACAATTTTTATTCATTACCTTTCTAAATACCTATGCTCTGTGAAGAAAATAACCATGTAATTCTCAGAATGAAAAGTGATAAGGTAGGGCATTTTAGGAAATAAAATCCAACAATAGGAAACAGAACAGAAGTTAGATAAAGAGGGAAAATCTGGGGAGCAGCACAACAGAGTGGGACAGAGAATAATTTCATGGATTTTTCATTCAAGCGACCGAATGCAGTTAAAGACATAGATATACTCCAAAGGAGAAAGTCTTCATCACCTAGAGATTTCTGAATAGCAGGAGAGAAACTGCTACATGATCTACCAAAGGAGGCTGACTCCTGGATCTCTCATTTCATCTGTGTTAAATACTAACCACTCAGAATGTCACACAAACTTGTAAACTAGTCAACATAAATAGGAAAAACCAGATTAAATTATTTCAAGCATGTTGCTCTAAGGAAAGTGACAGCAGTAACATAAATAAATTATATTTTTCATACAATGTAATTTTTAATTTGTATTGTGGGTGTGTTTGTGTGTATGTGTAATGAATCTATTAACATGTGCAGTTGTGTGGTTGTATAATTGTGGGTGTGCAAATGTAATAAGGCTACTCTTGCAGATAGGTTCTATTCTTCTCCCTTTAGGGTCCAGGTATCAAGACCAGTTCAGTCTGTTCTGAAATCTAGTCATTTCAACAACTGTGTCACGTCGTACAGCTATTTTGGGGACCATATATAACATTTAAAAAATGAGTAATCTTTTCATAGTGAGTATGAGTATTGCAAGGACTGAGCTGGTCTTAAACATTATATTCCCTGATGATTATTTTAACTTCAATGAAGTCTTCTTGTCTTCAAGGTAGGTAGGTTGTAAGGGACAGTGAGTCAGTGAACAGCAATGATATCTTATCTGGAGAAAAATCAAAAAGAATAAACAAATGGTTTTAAAAATTAACAGTTTGTGATTCATAAACATTGATTCAAAATTAATATTTCTTTCAGTTTTAGGGGCTGGTCCCAGGTCTTTAGAACATGCTGATTTTGGCTTGTTCTTGTCACTAAGTTCCAATCCCAGCCCAAAGCTAAGAAGTTCATATAGGACATTTTGTATGTCTTTAGGCACCTTTGTCTTTAAAGGAAATGTTTTGCTGAGGATGTGGAGGTGCTCATCAGGTAAGCAGACTGTAGCATGCATGTTATAGAGACATGGACAGTTTCAATCTCATCTCTCTTCTTGCCCATCTTTTCTAGCATCCTGATCTACAGTTATGAGGGTATACTTTTGAAACTCACTGTATCACATTTAACAACTCTTATAAGTAATAAAACTCTAAATAAAATTGCAGAGTTTGGTGTGAGCAGATACTTCTCTGAGCTACAAAAATTCTGAAAAAATGTAATAAACTTTGCCACTATTAAATTCTTCCCTCAGAAACTTTGAATTGAAGATAAAAGGATTTATGTGACTATTTAGGAAACACAAGGTAAAAACCAAAGATTCTTTCTATGATATTCTACTTCTCATATGTGTAGTGAACATCAGAACTTATCAGTTTTCTAAAGACAAGGCACCTTTTGCTCTGTTTCAATACTCACGTTTACTAAGTTTGGTTAATTCAAGCAGAAACCATGTAACTGCATTCTGACAGTAAGGCTACGGGGGTGAATATCCAAAGGATATCAGCCATAATGGAAATTTCCTATCACTTTTTTTTATCTGTTTTAAATACCAACAGACATTATGGAGACTATGGATTTTGTTTATTTAGGTTTTGTGAGCAATCGTCTCAGGTAGCCCAGGCTAACAATCACATCATCTATGATAGAGGACAACCTTGAAATTCTATTTTTTCTGCCTCTTAAACCTTTAGTGACCATAGACATTCACCATCATTTCTGGATTAAATGGTACTGAGATCAAACAGAGGGCTGTGAACATAGTGGGCAAGTATGTTCTATCTATTGAACACTATCCACAGCCCAGCTCTTTCACATTTTCTTGGGTTCACCATAGCATTCTGAAAGCCACAGCATCATGTCTGACAAATGCTAAGGACTTTTAGTTTTAACATGAAAAAATAATTCTCTACTTGCTCTGTATCCTTCATCAATTATGCTATTAAATTCTGGCCGTCTACGTTTACAAAAAAAAAAAAAAAAAAAAAGAAATCATAGGTAATAATAAGAAACAGTAATAAGAAGGGACTTGGAATCTCCAGAGGTGATTAATAACTTTGCAATGCAATTTGTGTTATAGGGAAAAAAATGAGAGCTAGTAATATTAAAGCCCCCATGGATACAATACCAGCTACTTCTCACAGACAATGAGATGTGTGTAACAACCAAGGGTAACCTGATAATGAATAAGAGCGAAATCTGACATTTTAGTAAAAACTGCATATTAGACTAAACTGAAATCACTAGCCTATTAGCTCTGCTGTTTCAAAGAACGTGTTGAAGCTGCCTTCACCAAAACAAGCAAGCCCCCTTTTGCTTCCCTGGCACGCTGTAGTGCCTCCTGGTTGCCAGATGCATGTGGTACTTAATCTAAAGCTAAGGCGTTGAGAACCACAACAGATGGAACTTAGACAACCGATAAGAGCTTCAGAAGAACTCAGACTAAACTTCAGCTCCAATCCACAAGCAAAATTTCCTGAGGTATGAAATCCATGTGCATATATATAAGCATGTGTCACACTATTGAGTTGATTGGTTATTTTGTGTAGAAAAAGAAAATGAAATTCAAATAATCATAATGTCTGTTTTTTTTTTTTCAGTAGGCAAGATAAAAGCACATATAGTTGATGCAGTTACAGAGTTGTCTAGGTACAAAGATTCTCTAAAAACTTGCATCAATTACCTTCATATATAGAAGTATTTTTGTAACAAATATCATAGCAAAAGCTGACAAGACATTTTAATCTGTTAATTTAGCATACATATTAAGAACACTGACTTTGAATCAAAGTTCCAATATAATGATTTGTTCAGTAAATTAAAAGTTGTGCCTTAAGTTTTTCATTTATATTAAATTTAGCTGAATCAAACTGAAATGACTAAAGATTTTTTTCATATAAATATGTGAATATTCAATGTAACATTTTAACAAAATGTTATTTTAACTACAATAGTCAAATAGGAAATATGTAACTCCTTTAAAGAAAAAAGTGTTTATGAAATTGACTGACATGCTAAAGTATTTATAATGATTTTCCCTATAAAATGATTCAGATGAATATTTCTGATAAATATATAAATACTTTATTTCAAAAAATTAATACAATCAAATTTTCTTCTTTTGAATTAGAGATATCCCGATATAATGTTCCAATAATAAAAATCTTTCTTCTAATATGCTTTTCACAGCACCAGGGTATTTGTTATTTTTTTTGAGACAAAGATGCACTATGTGCATTGGCCTGGAGTGGAACTTGGTGTGTAGACCAGGTTGGTTTTCAGCTCACAGATAGCCACTTGACCTTGCATTGAGAATGATTGAATTCAAACTATGAATCAATCTCAATATTTCTGTTTTTATGTTTTTAAATATTTTCTCTGAGGTAACATCTTTATAAAATCAGCTAATCTAAATAAACCTAGATATGTATATCTATATCCAAAAAAACTATTGAATCAAATCTACCTTTACCAAAGAAATCCTGTACCCTATCTCTTCCAACAAGCACTAACATGTACACACACACACACACACACACACATATGCACATATGTGTATATATATATATATATATATATATATATACATACATCTGTAACACTATATATACATATTCTATGTGTATTGAATTCTTACAAGTTTTTGTGTTATTGTGGTTTTTGGGAGAAAATAATTTTTCCTTACTATATTCAAATGAAGTGAATATTTTGGAAGAATTAGTATTTTTCAGGATATCTTTGATTATTCGTGTAGGCAAATGCATTATTTCTCTCTCTCATCTCACAGAATTAGATACCTGTGTAATAGCACTGGTAGGAAATCTGTGTAATTCCACTGGTAGTGGTACATGGAAGTTGAAAAAAAAAGTCTACAATGAGAGGGATTAAGTTTAAAGAGTCAATGTCACTGTAAAAATATGATTATTGATGTCCCTTTAAAGCTGAAGAACGCTGTATCTAGACTAAGCCTGTCTTTCATTTCATCACTATTACAGTTTGTACCATTCATAAGAACCCCGATGAAAGCTGCAAACTTCAGAAGTTCTTGGAAATGGCATGCATATGATTACTCAGTCCAGGTTTTCCTAACTGTACACCCAGATAAAATATTTCACCCTAATGATGCTCCTAGGTTCTAGCTTGGATTCTCTAGGTGGCTTCAGGAGGATCAGTGTAAAGGATATTTTTTAACTTCTGTTAAATTTGATTTTTGTTTCTTCTCTAAAATTCTCTGCTTGTAGACAGGCTTTTCAGTTTTGTGCTTTTGTTTCCTCTCTGATGCATAGCGCTTCTTTGCACCCAAGGAACCAGTGTGTTAGAGAAATGAAGAATCTTAACTGTTATATCACCAAGCTACTTGTCTCAGAACTTTGAGCTGTAAACACAGCATTTCATTAACTTTTGACTGAGAGAAATGTGGCAAAATATAGAATGTCCTAAACTTACCTTCCAGCTTTTTATTAGCATGTGCCTTGTGATTAGGTCTCTCAAAGTCTTCAAAGAAAGGAAACTTAATCTGGGAACCCATGGGCCACATAAGTAAAAAGACCTCTTCAACATTTCCTAAATAACTAGAATCCAGCTCTTAATCTAATACATAGGCTGTCACAAAGTGCAGCCATACATCACCACCGAAATACACAGTTCACACTTATATAAACTCTCACATTGTCCTAAGATGAGATTCTAACCCCGTGAAATGGAGATATGCGACAGTGGGAAAATTGCTTTATCGGGTCCATTATTTATTTTTATAATGGTTTGATGGAAAAATACTAATGGATTGATGCAATACTTCATTCACTTTGAAAATAAGACATCTTGTCCAAGAAAACTGAGAAATTTCTGAGACTGATTATTTCATGAATTAAAAAGTGAACACACTTGATATAAATTATTCAGAAGAAAAGGAGAGTACAGAGATTCAAGGGAAAAGAGCTCATTGTGTTATGCATGTTAGAAGAAACAAGCGCCCCATCTCTAAATGTGTATATTTATATCAATGATGATAACTTAAAAAATACTATTCTTTTAAGATCTAAATTTTCAAACTCTTAATATTTTCCAATTGCTTTTTCACGTGATTTTTACCATTTAGTTTCTTAGGGAACTTATTCAAACCCACACTTAATAACCTTGATAAGAAAGAAACATGTTTCAGCCATATACATAACTGTATAGTGATGCAAGTCATCTTAATTCCCTCTCCTTCTGTTTTATGTTCCTTCAGGGGACAACAATTCTAAAGGCTTAATTCTGCCTTAACTGGTGAAAGTTGAATTGCCCTGCTGAAGGCTGGTGCATTCTTCCTCTCCTTGGTGGTCAAGTATAAAATTCCTATACACTTTTGAAAGTAAATCATTTAAAAAGTGTTAGTCATTTGTGTCCAAAATGTCTTTTCTTACAGGACTGAGTTAAACACAGGGGGATAGATAGGTTACTCTTTCCAAAAACCCACTAAAAGGCATAAAATCACACCAAATGATATGTCATTTTACAGATTTCTCTCTTTAACACCATTTTCCCAAAGGCTGCCCTGGTAGTTAAATCAGGGGAAGGAAGTATGGTCAATTACTTAGAATGTGAGAGAAAGAAGCTCAGAGATCACCACAGGGCTCAATCAGGTTTATTACCAGAGAGTGAGTAATCGGGATGCTGCAGGTTTGATGAGCCCCCAAGTAACCTCTCTATGGATGCCCAGCTAATCTGGCTCAAAGCCCAACATGTTTTATTCTCAGTTCCTCACTCCCTCTGCTTTCCAGTAATTCCCAAGTTCCCCATTCTTGCCTGATTTAGTCTTTATAATAAAACCAGGGTTTTAGGCTTTGCTTGGCATGTTCCTGGATGACTGACTCTTCAGAACTCACACTTTCCCATTCTCTCTGGTGATGTAAAGTCACTCTGAATGCATTGTACATCACAGGTCAATAAAGCAAGTGTGAAAAAGCTTCTGGTGCCCAGAGCTTTAGACCTTTGATCATGAAGGAGTTTCGAAAAGGCAGGAGAACCATTTAACCCATGACAGAATCCTCTGAGCCAATGAAATGACCGTAGCTGTGTATGTGGAAACATGTCTAAAACAATTTCTTTTTCCAAACCAATCACTATAAAAATGAATTTGTTCATCATTTTAGTCTGTCTGTGTATTCAACACACTTAAATAATGAACCTTGGTCTAACACAGCAAATGATGTTACAGAGCTTCTGGACTGGATCATTTTAGATTCCACAAACCCAGCATCACTCTAATGGGACCTTCCACAACATTAAGTCTGGCCCCTTCACCGATGAGGACTACAGAAAATCCATAACCAGAGAAAAATATGGGGTTCTGCAGGGGACAGTATAAATGCCTCACGGATTTTAAGAGCATATTTATAGCATTTCTTCCACTTCTTCCAACCTTACAAAAGAGGAACCAACTGAAGAAATGCAGCCTTGCTAATACAGACCTCCAGACTAATCAACTCCAGTTTCCTCATTCCTTTGTGTCTGTCAGAAGTTTGATGATTATGTTAAAAAAGAGTTTCATTCCACTCTGGAGGAGTTTACTAAAAATAAAGAACGCTTATTCGGATGATATAGTGAACGTCCTCCCTCATTCTATTTCTGTAGCTCTCAGTCAAAGGCTATCTGAATTCATCATTGTGAAACAAGAAGTGTTGACCCCAAAAGTAGAACATAAGTCCCACAGTTTCCCTCCCAACAAAGACTTCTAATTGTGTACAAAGATGGCTAGTTATGCCTTCATAATGGTAGGATGGAGACTGTGATTTTAAGGGATATGTATAATTGTCATTAAATGTCATCTTTATAATTTCCTGACCATTGCAAAAACTTCATGAAAAAAAAGTTTGGTGTGGATAATGGCTGGAACTAATGTCACACTTAAAACAATTAAACTAAATAATTTTCAGTTTTAAACTATTTACTGACTTTAGAGGATATAATTAATGAGGCTGCAGAAATTTGGGTATCAGATAAATAAGATAAAGTCCCTAAAATATGTTAATGCATTTAACTATACTGAACACTTGGCCATAAGGACAGCAACCTTGCACTCAGATGTAAATTCTACACAAGGCAAAAATATAATTGTTTTATAGAATGTATTTCAAGATAGTAATACATATGTTTTGTGAATAATTAAAGAATTGGATCATTAAAGAACTAAAATCATTTGAGTGTGATCCAATGTTTTATTTTCATTTTTCTATTATGTTAGTTTAAGAAGACAGGATTTCACTGTGTAGCACTGACGATCCTGAAACATACTCTGTAGACAAGGCTGACCTGAAATTCACAGAGATCTACCACCCATATGCTAGGAGTAAATATAGGTGTGTGCCACCCTTGATGGCTTTCTGTTTTTATTTTTAAGATACTTTTTATATAGTCTTTTGTGTGGTTATTATAGGGTGATTACATTTTAAGTCACTTTCTTTGAATTAGCAGTTTAGACTAAGTCTCACCAGTTGAAAAATGTCTAGCTTACTTATTGATCCTATAAAAAAATGTACCATATCACATCATTGTCTAAATTACATCAGTAAGTCACGATTTTCTGATCAGTAAACTTCATGTCCCTTAGCTGAACTTACGGCACAGTTCTCCATGATTAAAACAGATATGTACAAATCTTAACTTTAGAATCGTTTCTTTGACTCAATCAATATAAGGACTATTGTGCTCATAGTAGACAAATTGTATTTTTTTATTCATAATCAGAACCCCATAAGATTACACCTAGAGTTTTAAATAAGACAACTCAATCACTGAGATACATCTATAGTCTCATGGACTACTAATTTTCAAGTACTAATATCATAAAATTTTCTTATTTAAAAAATGAAATGAAAGAAAGATAGAGTGTTATTTTACCATGTAAAATCACAGAAAACACAGACACACAGACACACAACACAAACACACACATACACACACAAATCAAACATATCACACACACACACACACACACACACATACACACACACATATAAATCAAACATATTGTCAACCCATTCACTGATATCTGCGCTGAAGAACTTTGAGAAACAAATACCTATTGAGGGACCCAGGATAAAACATGTTACAACAGTAAAACTGGCAAAGACAATGCACAAAACTCTTCTGGACAGCAAAAGTCATCCCCTGCAGTTTCTAGGACAAGCCATGCTCAAAGAGAATCATCATTTTCTTTGCGGTTTCTCACTCTGGTAATATTTCCTTTCACTTAAGCTTCACTCTTACTAACCTTCAAAATCTTGCTGATAGGAAACTTTTTACAAGCACTCCCTGTTGCAGAGAAAACTTCTCTCCAATTCAGAAAGTTTTGTGTGTAAACTTCAGAATAATACATCCAACTAGCTCAAGTTTCTTCTACTCAATAATAACCTTATTTATAAATAGCTGTATATATATATATATATATATATATATATATATATATATATATATACACTTCACTTAAGTTGGAAGGTATTGTGATTAACAAAATTAATTGTTTTTGCATTCAGACAGAGATAGACAGTATTAATGTATAGACAAATTAAAACAAAAATATATTAGGTAAATCAATATATAATTAAGATATATTTCAGGACCCAAATATATATTAAAAACACTGGTGCACACTGTTGCATTTTCTGTAGATGTAATAGAGTTGACCTGTGAGAGAAAGGAAGTGGCATGTTATTCTAATTTCATTAGACCATAATTCTAATAATGGGAAAATATAAGTCTCTGAAAATAAGCAAGATGTAAGAAGCACTTTTCAAATGTTAGATGGACAATTTTCTAGAGAAATACTAGGTACTAACATTAATCAGGATCAGATAAACAATCTAAACTACCTTATAACCCCCAAAGAAATAAAAGCAATCATCAATTACCTCCCAAAATAGAAAACAAAAAACAAAACAGAACAACAACAACAAAAAAATCACATGAATTTAGTGCTGAATTTTATCAGACATTCATAGAAGACCTAATACCAATACTCTCTAAACTGTTCCACAAATTAGAAAAAGAGGGAACTTGACCCAACTCATTCTTTGAAGCAAAAATTACACTTATTTCTAAACCACACAGAAAGCCTACAAGTAAAGAGTACTTTAGACCAATTTCCCTCACAAACATTGAAGAAAAATAAATAATACTCAATAAAATTATTGCATACCAAATTCAAGAATACATCAAAATAATCATTCACCATGATATAGTAGGCTTCATTCCATAAATGCAAGAATCGTTTAATATATGGAAATCTACCATCATAATTCACTATATAAACAAACTAAAAAAAAAAAAAAAAAAAAAAACACACACAAGATCATCTCTTTAGACGCTGAGAAAGCATTTGACAAAATTAAATACCCCTTAATGTTGAAAGTCTTATAAAGACCAGGAATTCAAGGCTCATACTTAAACATAGTAAAAGCAATATACAACAAACCAGTAGCCAACACCAAAGTAAATGGTGAGAACCTTGAATATCAGCTACTAGAAAAGGGTGCCTACTGTCTCCCTACTTATGCAATATAGTAATTGTAGTACTAGCCAGAGCAATCAGACAGCACACAGAGGTCAAAAGATACAAATTTGAAAGAAAAAAGACAAAATATCAATATTTGCAGATGGTATGATAGTATACACAAGTGACCTCAAAAATTTTACCTGAGAATTTTTACATCTGGTAAACAACTTCATCAAAGTGACTGGATATAAAATTAACTCTAACAAATATGTAGACTTCCTCTTCTCTAAGAACAAACATGCTGGGGAAAAATTAGAGAATCAACAGCCTTCACAATAGTCACAAAAACTATTAAATAACTTGGTGTGACCCTAACCAAGCAAGTGAAGTATCTATATGACAAGAACATCAAAACTGAAGAAGAAATTGAAAAAGATCCCAGAAGATGGAAAGATCTCCCATGCTCATTGTTTAGAAGGATCCACATAGTAAAAATGGACTCTTGCACAAAGCAATCTACAGGCTCAATGCAATCCCCATCAAAATTCCAACTCAATTCTTCATAGAGGTAGAAAGAGCAATTTGCAAATTCATTTGGAATAATAAAAAGACCAAAATAACAAAAACTATTCTCAACAATAACAGAACTTCTGGGAAAATCACCATCTCTGACTGCAAGCTGTATTACACATCAATTGTAATAAGAACTGAATTGTATTCGTACAGAGGCAGGGAGGTAGATCTATGGAAAAGAATCAAATAACCAGAAATTCACCAAGATACTTATGGTCACTTGATCTTTGACAAATGAGCTAGAAACATTCAATGGAAAAAGGACAGCCTCTTCAACAAATAGTGCTGGTTCAACTGGCCATCACCATGCAGAAGGATGGAAATCAATCCTTTCTTACCTCCTTGTACAAAGCTATAATCTAAGTGCTTCAAACACCTCCACATAAAACCAGGTATACTGAAACAATAAAACAGAAAGTGGGGAAAGCTTAGAAAATATAAGCACAGGGAAATTTTTCCTGAACAGAACACCTATGGCTTATGCTCTAAGATCGAGAATTGACAATTGGGACCTAATGGAATTGCAAAGCTTCTGTAAGGTAAAGAAAACTGTCAAACAATTAAAATGGCAAACAACAGATTGTGAAATGATCTTTATCAATTCTACATCTGATAACAGGCTAGTATATAATATATACAAATAACTCAAGAAGTTTGACTCTAGAGAATCAAATAATCCTGTTAAAAAAGGGGATACAGAGCTAAACAAAAAATTCTCAACTGAGGAATATTGAATGACCGAGAAGCACCTTGCTCATTGTAACTAGTAAGATTTTAATGCTTACTATCAAAAATTTAAAATAACCAAGTACTGACAAAAATGTATTTGTATACTTTTATGCAAAAATGCTTATAAACTGTACATTTATCTTTTTTTAAAAAATAAAGTTGTTCAATTAAAAAGAAAAGAAAGACTAAACATCTTTAGTCATCAGGGAAATGCAAATCCAAAACAACTCTGAGATTCTACCTCACATCAGTAGAATGACTAAGATCAAATCGTATATGACAGTAGGTACTGGTAAGAATGTGGAGAAAGATGAACACTTATCCACTCATAGTGTGGTTGTCAGGTGGTACAACCACTCTGGAAATCATTCTGAGGGTTCTTTAGAAAACTGGATATAGTAAGACTTGAGTACCCAGCTTTACGATTCCTGGCCATATACCCAAAAGAAGTTCCAACATCTAATAATGACACATGTTCTACCATGATCATACCAGCCCTATTTTTAATAGCCAGAAGCTGGAAAGTATATAGATGTCCTTCAGCAGAGAACTGGATATAAAAATTGTGGTATTTTACACAGTGGAGTACTATTCAGCTATTAAAACAATGACTTCGTGAAATTTCTAAGCAAGTGGATGAAACTTGAAGCTATTATCCTGAGTGAGGCAACTCAGCTATGAAACAACTCCCATGGTATGTACTCACTGATAAATGGATACTAGCCCAAAAATCTCAGAATAACCAAAAAATAATTCCTAGAATTTCTGAAGCTCCAAGAGAATGATGGTCAGAAGGTAGATGCCACAGTCCTTCTTAGAAGGGAGAACTAAGGAAATAATGATACAAATAGAGAAGCTGGAATTGGAGAAAAGATCATCTATAGTCTGCCTCACTATGGATCCATCCCATATGCAGCCACTAAACCCATGCACTATTGCTGATGCCAATAGTTCTTTCTGGCAGGAATCTGATATAGATGCCTCCTCAGTCCCTGCCAGATCTATACTGATACTGAGGAGGATGCCTGCAGCTGAGCATCAGACTGAACATGGGGACCCCAATGAAGGAGCAAGAGAAAAGACTAAAGGAGCTGAAAGCATCTGCATGCCCATGGGAAAAACAAAATGATCAACTAACCAAACCCACCATAGCTCTCAGGTACTAAAGCACCAACTAATGAGTTTTTATGGAGAGACCGATATCTCCAGATGCCATATGCAGCAGTGGATATCATTCTCTGGCATCAGTGAGAGGAGAGGACTCTGAGCCAGCAACGGCTAGATTTCCCCTTGTAGGGGAATGCTGAGGTAGGAGAGGTAAGTTGGGAAAGGGGCTGGGTATGGGATTGGTGGAAATGGACGAACAACTGAATTGCAAATAGAGAGAATATCTAATTTAAAAAAGAAAAAATCCCAACAAACAAAAATAAAGTTTAACTTATAAAATTTAATTCACCATACTCTACACAGATCACAACATGTAGTTTTTTTTTTTTTTTTTTTGCCTTAAATATTCTTACCGATATATTGACGAAGTTGACATTGTATTAACATTGCACATATGAATTGTAAATTTGATAGATTTAGTTTGGCGCTGAAACATATCACATATATTAATACACTGAATTTATTTATGTATGAATGTTTCCTTTTTTTTATTCAATTTAAGAAGGCGTCTCTCCTTTCTATTTCTCCATGTGAATATATTTGCATCCTGTTTCTCATTCCCTTGGTACACTCGTATTTGAGAATTTAAAAATGTTAACTAGATTTTTTCAAAAAGCAAGACAGGTAAAAGAGTCATCATAAAATTTCACAAGTCCATCTGTTAGAATTTACTCTCTGGCCTGGAGGCATAGAAAACATAGGCAAAGGTTAAAGTTCAATTTCTATGCAAACTGGCAAACTGTTTCACCAAGATGAAAGAAAGAATGTATTGATAATTTAGTGTCAGCTTTAGGGTTAGGTAAACTTTAGCTGGTTTAGGAAAGTAAAATTTAGCTGGTGAAAATTTAGTGAGTTTGATGACGTGTGTGCTAGTATTGGGAGGTCACTGTGCTGACCAAACACATTAGAAATACCCAAGTTTTTGGAGGACAAGTCAGAATATGATAGGATATTGCTAATGTTAAAATAAGCAGCTGAAAACTCAACAAAACTACAGAATTAAAAAACCAAAGTAGAATCTTGGTGAGAGAATCCAGGTGTATCTTACTGCATACAGACAACCAGTAAGAGCAAGTAAATTAGAACCATCATATTTGCAGAATGATGCTTTACATTCATGTGGTTGTGTGGGAAATGAGAAAACCATGATGTCCTCTTACAGAGTTTAGAATTTATGTTTGATGTCCATGTGACGACTTCTAAACAAGTAAGAGAATTAAGCACAGTCCAAGGAAAAGTTAGACATCAGAGTTTGCAAAGTAAAATGTGTCACCTGATTTGGTCGAATAATGATAGAAACTGAGGAATTTCAAACCAGTGTTTTAAATACTGAAGAACACCTGAAGAATCAGTATATAGATATTTACAATTTTTACTCAGAATAGTTTGCATAGATGAGACATCCATAACAGTATATCTATCAAAACCAGTTTGAACAAGAAAAAATTCAGACAAAATTAGAAATAATAGAAAATACTTGTCTCTCATGGATCCAAGCCTCCTGAGAATACTCTTCCTCCATAATTGACCTGTGCTCCTTGCCTTTTGTCAGATAATTTCTTCATTGTAGGAGGGCTTTTACTTCCTAACAAAATGGTGTAGAAATTTTCATATTTAGAGATTAATTATAATTTTATGTCAAAGTAAAATATAAAGAACATATTTCCAAGAATTGAACTAAGTACTTGTGTTGAGAATGGCACTTTAATGACTCATTTACACAGAACTCTAACTCACATTTTGGCAAGAGTAGTACTGATAAATATCTAACCTGATTATTAAAAGGAAAGTAAATAATAGCCACATAAATTCAGAGGGAACAGTGTTCTTTTTTAGTATCATAGCTTATGAAATGCAGCTATTAATTGGAATACAGCACCAATTACTTCATACAAATTTTAGAATTCTTGTAATTTAATTCAAAGCTAATGGGATAAAAGTCCTAGTTATTTTACAGCTTAATAATACATGCATTCAATTTCCTGATAGCTTCATGTAGGGCAATATAATAGTCCATTTATAGTAAAATAACCAACATTTTGAGTAAACCACATTTTACATATTTTCCTTAATAATTTCACTTCCTTTCATGACATGTTTAGTCATTTATTTTATTCTCACAGTTTTGTATGTGGTTATTTCATATATACATGTCTGGAAGAGATAATTAATAATGAAAACAAAGTGAATGCTAATAAGATTTAACATACTAAGAGCCATTTTGATAAACTTTAAATGATTCTTTATTCAACAAGATAGTAAACATGATGAAGATAGTAAACATATTTCTTCTTATCTGAACTACAGTTTAGTAAAGTGACAAGTGTCAGTGTCTCTTAAATCAATGCACAGGGTAAAAGGAAAGTGGTTGTGCCACTTTCAAGTAACTTGAAAAGATACTTGCAGCTAACCATCGGACTGAACACTAGGTCCCCACTGAAGGAGCAAGAGAAAGAACTAAAGGAGCTGAAAGGTTTGCAACCCAATGGGAAGAACAAAATTATCAACTAACCAAACCCACCACAACCCCCAGGAACTAAAATACCAACCAATGAGTTTGCACAAAGAGACCAATGGCTCCAGTTGCATATGCAGCAGAGTACAGCATTCTCTGGCATCAATAGGAGGAGAGTCCTTTGGTCCAGTGAAGGCTTGTTTTCCCAGTGTAGGTGAATGCCAAGGTGCTGAGGGTGGTTGGGAAAGAGAGCATCTTTAAGAAGGCAATGGGAGGGGAAGGGGAATGGGGTTGGGGAAGGTGATAACATATGAAATGTATATACAGAATATATCCAATAATGAAGGAAAAAATAGAAGAAGAAAGTGCTGGTGTCTTGATAAACTACACAGCTAATTTTACTCAAGAAAATATTCTCACTTACAGCTGAACAATAGGTGGGAAGTGGCACTTATTAGAAATTTCAAAATCTGAGGTCAAGAGTAGTCAGAATTATAGGGTATGGCAGAGGCAAGTGAGGCAAAGATATCCAGAACCTTCAATCAGCTCAGTGTGTGTTTCTGTATGGTAGGCTTGAGAATTATTTTCACGACAGTGACTCATTACTCAAGAAGAAAGCACTTAGAGAACTGATGAATTTCATAACCCCCAAATTTGAACAAATTTACCATAAACTACAGAAATGAAGAGGACACCATGGTAAGCTCTACACTATTCTGAAAAATTGGAGAAGGCTAAATATTAACCTACCACATAAAAGTGGATATGCATTCATTCTAGGTACCTTCAGGACTAAAAGATGATTTAGCAAACTTAGACAGAAAACATGTTCAATATTATCTCCAGCTATTAATTCAATACAATATATCTCAAGGACTCAATAGACAATGAGTTATATTAATACTTAAGTGAATCAGTTAATAGTTAGAAACCTTTGGAAGACCTACAGAGAAATATAGTGCCTTAGGCATCAAACTTCCAATGGAACAAAATGTCATTTCAGCATCGCTTTGAATTAATACTGTCAGGACAGCGCACCTGGCTTAACAGATTCCTTTGTACAAGAAGGGTTTGACTTCTAGTTAGAGCATCTCTGAGGACTGGTATAACAAGCTCTTGGTAAGACCTTAAATCTCAGGAAGAAGTAATGAAGTGCATTTGTCAACAAACCTATGACCATGATTTTCATGCCTTGGCTTGAGTAGAATTGAGTGACCTGGTTTGAGAAACAAATGCAAAGAATTATGATGGAACATTAGAACTGTAAGTTTCAGAACCAGTAATATTGTAACTATAAAAATACAGATGAGTTTTAGAGTCTTTTATTATTTTGACACACAAACATAAAATGTGTTGTTCTTCAGGGTTGCTAAATAATTGAGAGTGATCTACCCTATCTGTTCTTCAGGGTTGCTAAATAATTGAGAGTGATCTACCCTATCTGTTAGTTAACTTCCCACAAAAACTGGGAATTCTATCCATCACTTTTCTCCAATAGGGACAACGGAAAGACTTGGTTTGGAGCTTACCTCACTAGGAAACAGGCAAACTTCCAGAAAATTAATTTCTCCCCCTATAAAATCTTGGATATTAGAATTTCTTTAAAGAATTACTTAGTGCCTGGTATAGATCTACTAATAATGGAGGTGGTACAGATCATTTTGTAAAAAACTGAAACATATCTTTCCATTTGGAAATTATGTTCTGGTAATAAAATGAGCATAGAACAGCTATACATAAAATATGTGACATTTATATGATAGTATACATATAATTGTAAAACAGTATCTTGAAATGTTGTACTATTGCTGTTTTGGAATGATCTTAGAAACATATCAAAGAAAGTAATTATTTTGTGAATTCTTGCTGTGGCCAACCCATCTGTTCTCTTCCAGGTGTGAGGTGCACTGTTGCTTTAGCTAGGTTAAGATAAGGTGTTACAACAAGACCACAAATATTGAGTAACTTAATGACATTGAATGAAAATTACATACTGAATCTTGCATTTCTCTATATATTGCTAATGTTTTCCCCCTTGCTTCTCTACCTCGTCACACATTAGTTGCCATCTGTGAGCCTTCATTTTTTTATTTGTGAGCCGAGTTCTCCAGTATGCTGTGATGTTTTCTGTCATTTCAGTTGCTATGATAAAACACACACACACTAGTGCCTCGGGCTTACTTTTATTTACTATTCAAGAGCACAAACCATCATAGAGAGAAGTCAATGTGGCTGGAGTCAGAGTCAGCCAATTGCATTGACACCATTGCCAAGAAGCAGAAGTTTATAAATGCTGAGCGCATATATTATTATAAAAGTTGGGATTATGTTAATTGCAAGATAGGTAAAAAGGAAGGTAAGAAGGGAGGAAGGGACAAAATTTATTTACACAAATATGTAAACTTCATAATGAAAATGAAAAGGAGAACATTTAAAAATTTATGAGTACAATTTTTTTAATAAAAATAGTTTATAGTGAGTAGAAGTCAACACAAATCAGTAAATAGTATTAGCTTACTATGTTAAACAATAGTGATATATTAATGAAATTATCAATTATTAATCCACAGTCTCAAAATCTTAATAAAAAGATAATTTGCACATTAACTTGCCATAGGCATTCAACATGTTTTTATGTAATAAAATTTTATGTTATAAACTGGTTTACGTTTTTCAAAATTTTTAATTCCCTGTTTACAATTCTCAGGGCATCTCACTGTCCCTATAAAATGCACTATATGTTATTATTATTATTTTAAAAAATTTAAAAATCTCTACTTTTCTAGCATTTGCGAACAACCTAATTAATGATATGAAGTGGAGACTTTAGAATTCTTTATTTGATAGTCTATTAATATCTACTGCCCTTCCCAAAATAAAGCTTGTGTGGAACAATTCACTATAAAGTCATAATCTGACAGCAACTTTTTTAAATGCTTGAATAATTGGAGTTAATAGTGCAGAAGAAAAGGTCTTCACTTGCATCTTATCAGAAATATTTAATGTGAAAATCTATTTTACACACAGTGTCCCTGTCCCCATCCTTTGAAAAAGTAGTAGAAATAATTGCAGGCTCTGGGGAGCTCAAGGGCTCAAAGTGTTTCTTAACTTGACAGTGACCATTCGTGATTGCAACAACACTGTCATATTGTGGGTAATGGCTATGCAGGTAGATGATTCCAAAAGCTCAAACCTTGAAATAGCTAGTTTGTACTTTCAAGTCCTTTGAGGCTCACTCTTTGTAAATGCTAAAATCATCCTGAAATGAGCAGAAGCTCACAGCCTGGGATTCCTGGTTCTGATCTGCTAAATTTAGATATAGCTATCAAACTTCAAGGTCAAGGGGGTCACTCAGGAATGAAAACAGTGAGAAGAAAAGCTAAAGCCTGGGGAAAAGTGAGCTGTATCCAAGGGGCCACACCAATTGGAGGTCATTTACTGGTTTTCATCCTAAAGGAGAATATATTCTTCATTTTGAAAGGCAATGAATTTTCCTAATTTTGTAAAAGCTGGATGAAAAGCAGAAACAAACACCCAGATATTTAACATCTTTTGTATGTATGTAGTAAAATATTTCAACTAAATTTTGTTTCCTTGTTTAAACAGGTGTCAACGTAAGAGAGTAATATACAAAGGAAGAAAAAGAAAATATATTTATACTAAAGTATTAACTTATGAAAAATTAAAAAGTAGGAAAGAAACAAGAACAATAATAAAGCAAAAAGAAGCAAAGTAAAAATAAATAAACAAAGGAGACATGAAAATTACAGCTTCTATTTAGTGAGCTCTCACATCTACAAGTACATTTATGGGGTGTAACCTCCATTTGATAAGATAAAATATTAACAGATATTGATACATTTGCTGGGCTGTGTGGAAACTTCCTTTCCTTCAAATATAATGATTCAAGGCTAGATCAAAGTTGCACTGAGAAGGAAAATGAAGCAAACAGTTGGAATATCGCTAGTAGACTAAGAAAGAGGCCTATATAGGGCCTTGGAAATGAGAGGGAATAAAGATTAATGGCCTGATGCTATTCTATCAGAGATTTTTCTGGAGACAATTTTGCTGTATTTATTTAGGCTGATAAACTAAAATGAGAAGATTCAGGTACATACAGGTATGTTCTACACAGCAATTAAAAAAAAAGACAATACTTCTATACTACGAGTTTTTTGCCTACACACATGTAAAAGACTGAAATTTCAAGACAATTTATATCATTTATATTACACTCATGGGGTTTTATGCTCTCTTAGATTCTTTTCACAGTTAAAAATGATCTTAGATTATTCCATTTTGCACATTTGTGTCCATTGTTCTCTCTAAAATCCATCAGAGGTCACAGTCATCAGATTCTGTAATAACTGCTCTTCCTGATGAAGTGAGCATAATCTAAATGTGGGAACTACTGACCATTATACTATATCCACAAAATGATTGCCACTCTCAAATATGAACACACAAACTATCCACAAGACTGGTAAGACTCATCTTGTGTTACAGAGGCTAATCCTGGTTCCCACCAACTCTAAGAACTATGAAAATAGCCAATTTTAACAAATTCATTTGTAGACATGCCAACTACCAAGAAGGCAACTGGTTATCAACATAAGTCAAATTTTGAAAGTCAAAGTTAATCACAAAAGAACAGACATAATATGCAGTCACTGATAATTGGATACTAACACCAGAAAGATCTGAAAACCCCAGAAACAACTCACAGAATATATGAAGTTCAAGAAAAGAAAAAAAAAATGAAGAGAATAAACCATCATGATTAATTCTTACACACCAAGAAAACTTTGACTAATTCCGGGTTACATACTGTTTGACATGTACTTTATGCACATTGTAACTAGTAAGATTTTAATGCATACTATCAAACCTTAAAAAAAAAGCACTGACAAAAATGTGTTCATATACTTTTATGCAAAAATATTTAAAATTTGTACATTTATCTCTGTTTTTTAAAATAAAGTTGTTTAATAATAATAATAATAATAATAATAATAATAATAATAATAATAATAATAATAATAATAATAATGAACAGTGAATTATTAAAGCAATATGCTCTTTTTTTTGCCTTGTGGATTGTAAGTACTGAAATGTATCTCATTCAGTCATTAGAAACTCAAGAATACAAACTAGGGATTCTTTTCCAGATGGTCTTTAGAGATAGCAACTGAAATCACAGCAACATATAAGTAACTAAGATGTCTTTTAGGACAAATATAGATAACTGAAATGTGGTACATACATTGGATAAAGTATCATTTAAGGTAAAAACAAAACAAAATAAACACATACATACAAACACAGGTGCACATACACACACACACACACACACACACACACACACACACACCAAATAAGAACAAACCCAACCCCCCAAAAAAGCAACAAAGCCAGAAAAGTCATGAAGAAAGTAGATTCACACGATCAGATGGAAAAAATTAATCTTAATAGAATGCACCCTGTTTGACTTCAGCTGATTATCAGTCTGGAAAGAATCAAGGACAGAGACATTGAAGAGGAGTGAGGGAAAAGATGTTGAGATAACATAGGCAGAAGTGGAAGGGTCTGAGTTCTGTGTCCATTTGTGGAAGTAAATTATCTCAAAAATCCTCCTAAACTACATACAGCATAATTTGAAGCAATAAACTTCCTTACTGAAAACTCAGTAGGCGTTTAACTTAAGAACATCTGTGAATCTTTAAGATCAAGGCTGTACAATCTGTTTCTTCCCAGTTTTCAGTTTTTCTTTCTCATCTCCCTTACCACGTTTCTCATTATTCTCCAAACATACCAAAAACAATGGGAATTGGACAGTATACTACCCATGCCATTAATTCTGCCTGGGATATTTTCTTGATCTGGAAAAGTATTCTACAACAGTATCTGCTAAGAATAATCCCACCACACGCAATAAATTATATCTGATGTACTCTTTCCTTCCTAAGAATTTCTATAAATGGACATTTATTTCTGCATCCATTCTACTTGTAAAACTGAAAAACAACTAGGTATCTATGTTAATTAATCTTCTGTTGCCTTGATAAAGCATCTAGACTAAAGGCAAGTTAAGAAAGAGGGAGTTTATTTGAGGGAAGTTTGAAGAGAGATAAGAGTCCATGATGACAGCAGTTCAGGGCACTGCAGCAGCAGGAGGAGACACTTCAACATCTGGAGTAAACACTGAGTAGGAAGAGGAGACACCCCAGCAGCTGCAACAGCCAGAGAGACACAGCAGCAGCTAGAGTAAACACTGCCGCAGCAAAAGGAGACATTCAAGCAGCAATAGAATGCTGAAGAATCACAGCTTTCTTCATCTTTTGTTACTATCAACCATGCATTTATTGCAAAATAATACAATATATTCTGATTACTATAGGTCATTCCCTATCTATTTCTAGATATATAAAAATAAATAATACCCAAACAAAGCAATGTGAGAACAAAAATATTTATAAAACATTTGATCTTCTTATGTTGGTAATTACTGCTCAGAATGGGGTCTTCACTTAAGAGTAGTTTTTAAATACAGTGAGAATGTAAGAACAAGGCAATCTGAAAATCACACACACACACACACACACACACACACACACACACATTAGAGAGAGAGAGAGAGAGAGAGAGAGAGAGAGAGAGAGAGAGAGAGAGAGAGAGAGAGAGAAAGAGAGAGATGCCTAACATACAAAAAACACGAGAGTCATAAGGGGCCTAAGTGAGAAAAAGGAAGCCATCAAAAGTAGTAACTGATCAGATGGTAACAGAGAATATTCTCAACATATTTTGCATTATGAAGTTCAAGAAAAAAAAAAAGAAAATGAAAAACCATTATGCTTAATCTTTACACACCAATACAACTTTGACTAATTCCAGAATGCATCTTGTTTTACATCTACTTTATACTAGTTGTAACTAGTAAGATGCTAATGCATACTATCAAACCTTTAAAAAAAAACCAAGTACTGACAAAAATTTATTCATATAGTTTTATGCAAAAATGTTTAAAATATGAACTTTTATCCTTGTTTTTTTAAATAAAGTCATTCAATTAAAAATAAAAGAAATTATCAAAACAAAAACTATGTACCTATTTTGAGAACTATTTTGTATTGTGGGCTATGATTGGTGAATATATTTAGCCAGTTATGTGATTAGTAGGTGATAAAAATCCCTATAGAGAAACATGGTGTTCTGAAGTCTGGTGTATTCTAAATGTGAATCCTTATTTGGATAATCTAACATTCAGTTAACTACCTATCATTCAGTATTCTTTAGTTATTGGTTCCTCACAGTTTTTTATCTGCAGAGCTTTTTTCTGTTGTATACAAAGGCATAGTGTTTGCCTGTAACCTATACACTTCCTCGAACATTTTATTTTTCTATTGAAAACTATTGTTTCAGTGAGAATATCTTGATTACAGTTCTTCTCTGTAAAAATAAAACATAAAACAAAACTATTACATCATGTTTCGATGAGGCAAATCAATACAAGGAAAGGAGCCCAAGAGAAAACACAGGAATAAGAGACCCACTTATTACCACTTGCTTACACATGTAGGAGTCACATAAAACACTTAGCTGAAATCCATAATATGTATGCAAAGACCTGGTTCAGACTTTAGTCGTCCCTATGCCTGCTGTTTCAGTTTTGATGAGATCCTATGAGCATTGGTCAGCTGATCTGCAGGGTCTCATTCTTCTAGTGTTTTCCATTCCTTCTTTTTTAAAAAAAAATTATTATTGAATATTTTCTTTACTTACATTCAAATGTTATCCCCTTTCCTGGTTTCCCCTCTGGAATATCCCTATACCATCCACCAATGCCCTACGTCTATGAGAGTGCTCCCCTCCCACTCCCTCCTATCTCCCTGCCCTGACATTTCCCTACAATCTAATTTATAAAATCTTTACTCTTCATTTTTTGTGTGTATGAAGATTTCGGAGCTCCCATAGAGAAACCCCCCCTCTCTACTTCCGTCCCTTTTTTCCCTCCCTCTTCCCTCATGCACATTTGGCTGTGGGCCTCAGTACTATTTTCCATCAGTTTATGAGGAAGATTCTTTGAAGATGACTTATAAGGCACTGATCTATGTTCTATGAGTATAGAGCAATATCACCAGGAAGCATTTTATTATTTTATTATTAAAGAAACAAAGGTAAAAAATCTGCATGTATTCATGATCTATTCCTTACAAATATTTTTCAGAATTGTTTCATTTATTTGTCAATACTTTGCTAGCAGGAAATTGTGTGGAACACATGTGAGCAAGTTAGAAAAAGATGATAGACGTCCTGGAACTGGAATTACCGAGGGTTATGAGACATCATATGAAAAATGGGAATTGAAATGGGATCTTATATAAAAGCAGATTCCTCTTAATTGCTAATCTATTTCTCTAGCTACAGATCTTCTATTTTTTAAACAAAGATTTTATTATCAAGTGAACTTCAGGATAGGACGTTTTGGGTATGCTTTAGTTAACTGAATTCTATTCCTATCTATAAAACTTAAAAGATGTGACACAAACCACTTTGCTTCTGATAGTATTTTATTTTTGGAGTTATTAATGAAAACAGGAATGGTAGGAGGATAATATTAACTTAAATAAAAGATTTTTCTAAAACTGAAGCAAGTTGGACACATGCAGGCAGAATATATTTCCTGTAGTTCAAATTTATGATACTTTTTTAAGGGGGACACCAAAGCTTTAACACACATTTTTTTTCTACCAGGAATGCCATTTTTATAAATTTCTCATGGCCACATTTTATTCAGTTTTAAAGGTCATTGAATGGGATTGCAGAATTAGAAATCTTTGTTGGTAGGATTAAACACACTTTTGTATGTTTCAAGTGTCTATAGATCAAATTATGTATTAATTCCCTCCAGTCCTGTGGGAATTTACTCAGCTCCATGGTTGCCTTGATTTGTTTTCATTTATCTAGTCCTTTAAATTAAGAAAGATTAAAGCAGACTAGCATCCCACTCTCCTAAACCCTGTCAAATATTCATATCTTACTGTGAGTGGTTTGGGATGAGTAATAATCTAATCTGAAATAGGTGGCACATCATGAAATTGAGAACTGACTGTGGTACCTCACTGCATTAGTGTTATGTAAGTTCTAACAGAGAGGTAAAATTGTTTACTAAAAAGAGGTCAACACACAAGTCAGATGTAAATGGAATAACAAGTTAATATATAAATGGTTATATATACGTATATATAGATATAGATATATATAGATAGATATAGTTATAAACTTTTTTATTGAAAAATTACATTAAAAATTACATTATAGAAGAATGAGTCAATTCTGTTCAAACATTGCACCCAGAAACTTTAATGATATGAGTTATATATTAACTCTAATTAATCTTGGCAAGATGTTCAATTGTTGGTACATTTGGAAATATTTCCATCACTGAGATATTTGAATACTCCAACAAAAATTGTGGAGTGTGCATGCAATTTGAACTTAAAAATATTTCAAGTTATAATAATATATGTATACATACATATATAGTGTGTGTGTGTGTGTGTGTGTGTGTGAGAGAGAGAGAGAGAGAGAGAGAGAGAGAGAGAGAAAGAGAAAGAGAGAGAATCTGTATATATGCAAAAGAAAATGGTGAATCTAATTAGTACCAGACTGCTATATGGAAAGTCAAACGTTATAGACAATGTCAAGAAAATAAAAACCTGAAGTTATGCAATAATCTAAGGATGTTACAACTATTGGAAAACAGCAAGAAGTTAGTCATCTCTGAACCAGGAGCAACCTTCAAGTAGATACTTAAGGACCAACTCCTGATCATGAGTTCCTCAGTTATAACATTGTAAAGAAAGTTTCACTAAGTTGCTTTGGTTGAGGTATCATGTTATGTGATCTCAAATAAAATAGGATAGAATGAATAAATAATTAAAATCCCAGGGGAGTAAAAGTTTTAGAGAACATGAAATTGCATGCAAGCAAATAATAATAACAACAACAATAGCAACAACAACAACAACAACAACAACAATAATAATAATAATAATAATAATAATAACAATAACAATAATAATGTACCATCTGTATTAAGGAAGAATGTAAATGGTCATCAAGAACATTGATGCTGCAGTGAGGAAAAAAGGTCACGTAACATATAAAGGCAGACCAATCAGAATCACATCTGATTTCTCAGCAGAGACTATGAAAGCTAAAAGAGCCTGGACAGATATCATGCAGACCCTAAGAGACCACAAGTGCCAGCCCAAGCTGCTATACCCAGCAAAACTATCAATCACCATAAATGGAGTGATGAAGATATTTCAAGAAAAATCTAAGTTTACACAATATCTGACCACAAACCCAGCACTACAAAGAATTATAGGTGGAAAACCCAATACAAAGAGGGGAACTACATCCTAGTAAAATCAAGAAAACACCTAAGCAAGAAAACCAAAAGAAGAAAGAGACACAGACAAAACTCAACCTACAAAAGCAATAATAGCAGGAAACAGCAAACACTAATCCTTGATATCTATTAACATAAATGTACTCAACTCCCTAATATAGAGACATAGGCTATCAGACTGAATACATAAACAAAATCCAGCATTTTGCTGCATACAGGAAACTCATCTCAGAGAAAAAGACAGACACTATCTCAGAGTAAAAGGTTGGGGAAAAAAACTTCCAAGCAAACAGCCCCAAGAAGCAAGCTGGAATGGCTGGCTATTCTAATATGGAATAAAGTAAATTTCCCACCAAAAGTAATCAAAAAAAGATAAGGAAGGACACTTTTTACTCATTACAGGGGAAATCTGTCAAGAAGAACTCTCAATCATTAACATATATGCTCCAAATACAAAAGCACCCACATTCATAAAAGAAACCCTACTAAAGCTCAAAATATACATTTCACCCCACACAATAATAGTGGTAGACTTTAATACCCCACTCTCACCAAAGGACAGATCATGGAAACAGAAACTGAACAAGGACACTGTAAAACTAGCAGAGACTATGAACCAACTGAAATTAATAGATATATACAGAACATATCATCCTACAATAAAAGAATACACCTTCTTCTCATCACCTCACAGCACCTTCTCAAAAATGGACCACATGATTGGACACAGAACAAGCCTCAATCAATATAAGAAGATTGAAATACTCCCATGCATCCTCTCAGATCACCATAGTCTAAGGCTAGTCTTTAACAACAACAAAGACAACAAAAAGCCCACATACACATGGAAACTAGAAAACGCTCTGTTAAATGGTAGCAGGATCAAAGAAGAAATAAAGAAAGAAATTAAGGATTTTCTAGAATTAAATGAAAACGAAAACACAACATACCCAAACCTAAGGGATGCAATGAAAGCAGTACTGAGAGGAAAACTCATAGCCCTGAGCGCTTCCAAAAAGAAACTGGAGAGAGTTTACATCAGCAACTTGACAGCACAGCTAAAAGACCTAGAACAAAAGGAAGCAGATACACCCAAGATGAGTTGATGGCAAGAAATAATCAAACGTAGGGCACAAATAGACCAAATAGAAACAAAAAGAACCATCGAAAGAATCAACAAAACCAAGAGCTGGATCTTTGAGAAAATCAACAGGATTGATAAACCCCTAGCCAGACTAACTAGAGGGCAAAGAGAGAGTATACAAATTAACAAAATCAGGAAGGAAAGTGGATACATAAAAACTGAAACTGAGGAAATCCAAGAAATCATCAGATCCTACTACAAAAGCCTATACTCCACAAAGTTGGAAAATCTGGAGGAAATTGATGAATTCCTAGACAGATACAAAATCCTAAAGTTAAACCAGGACCAGGTAAACCATCTAAATAATCCAATAACCCTAAACAAATAGAAGATGTCATCAAAACTTCCCAACCAAAAAAAGCCCAGGTCCAGACAGGTTCAGTGCAGAATTTTATCAGGTATTTATTGCGAACATAACACCAATACTCTCCAAACTATTCCACAAAATAGAATCAGATGGAATACTACTTAATTCATTTTTTGAAGCTACAATTACCCTCGTTCCTAAACAACAGAAAGACCGTACAAGGAAAAAAACCTTAAGACCAAACTTACTTATGAACATTGATGCAAAAATACTTAACAAAATCCTTGCAAAGCAAATCTAAGAACACATCAAACGATCATTCACCATGACCAAGTAAGCTTCATGCCTGGGATAGAGGGATGGTTAAATAAAAGGAAATCTATCTATGTAATCCACCATATTAACAAACTCAAACCACAAAATCACATGGTCATCTCACTAGATGCTGAGAAAGCATCTGACAAAATTCAACACCCCTTCATGTTAAAAGTCCTGGAAAGAACATGAATCCAACATCCATACCCCAACATAATAAAAGCAATATACAGCAAATCAACAGCCAACACAAACTTAATGGTGGGAAAGTTGAAGCAAACCCACTAAAATCAGAGACTCAACAAGGCTGCCCACTCTCCCCCTACCTATTCAACATAGTACTAGAAGTCCTGGCTGGAGCAATTAGACAGCAAAAGGAAATCAAAGGGATATAAATCAGAAAGGAAGAAGTAAAAACATCACTCTTTGCAAATGACATGATAGTATACTTAAGTGACCCCATAAATTCCACCAGAGAATTCCTACAGCTGATAAACAAGTGAAGCAAAGTGGCTGGATATAAAATTTACTCAAACAAATCAGTAGCTTTCTATATTCAAAGGAAAAACATGTGGAGAAAGAACTTAGGGAAAAATAACTTTCACCATAGTCACAAAAACTATGAAATACCTTGGTGTGACTCTAACTAAGCAAGTGAAGGACCTGTATGACAAGAACTTCAAACTTCTAAAGAAGGAAATCAAGGAAGACCTTAGAAAATGGAAAGATCTCCCATGCTCATGGATTTGAAGGATCAACATTTTAAAAATGGTCATCCTACCAAAAGCAATCTACAGATTCAATGCAATCCCCATCAAAATTCCAACCCAGTTCTTCATTGAGTTGGAAAGATCAATGTGCAAGTTCATCTGGAATAACAAAAGACCTAGAATAGCGAAATCCATCCTCAACAACAAGAAAACATCTGCGAAAATCACTATCCCTGACCTCAAGCTATATTACAAGGCAATTGTGCTGAAAACTTCATGATACTTGTACAGAAATAGTCAAGTGCATTAATGGAATAGAATAGAAGATCCAAATATGAGCCGTCACGTATATTGTCAACTGATTTGTGACAAAGGAGCTGTAAACATTCAATGTTAAAAGGACATTCTATTCAACAAGTGGTGTTGGTCCACCAGCACTCAGCATGCAGAAGAATGAAAATAGACCCTATTATCTCCTTGTACAAAGCTCAAGTGTAAGTGGATCAAAGATTTCCATATTAAACCTGATACACTGAAACTATTAGATGAGAAAGTAGGGAAAATCTTAGAACACATAGGCATAGGAGTAAGTTTCCTGAACAAAACACCAATGGCTCAAGCTGTAAGGTCAAAGATTAACAAATGGGTCTTAATGAGATTGTAAAGTTTCTGTAAGGCTAAGGACATTGTCAAGAAAACAAAAGAGCAACCAACATATTGGGAAAAGATCTTTACCAACTCCACATCAGATAGAGGCCTAATATCCAAAGTATACAAAGAACTCAAAAAGGTAGACACCAGAGAATCAAACAAGGCTATTAAAAAATGGGGTACAGAGCTACACAAAAGGTTCTCAATTGAGGAATATGGAATGGCTGAGAAACATATAAGGAAGTGCTCGACATCCTTAGCCATCAGGGAAATGCAAATCAAAACAACCCTTAGATTCCACCTCATACCAGTCAGATTGGCCAAGATCTAAATCTCAGATGACAGCAGATGCTGGGGTGGTAGTGGAGAAAGAGGAACACTTCTCCACTGTTGGCGGGGTTGTAAACTGATACAACCACTCTGGAAATCAGTCTGGCGATTCCTCAAAAAATTGAACATAGTACTACCTGAAGATCCAGGTATTCAACTTTTGGGCATATACCCCAAAGACACTCCAATATACAACAAAGATGCATGCACCACAATGTTCATTGCAGCTCTATTTATAATTGCCAGAAGCTGGAAAGAACCCAGATGCCCTTCAGTAGTTGAATGGATAAAAAAATTGTGGTACATTTACACAATGGAATACTACTCAGCTTTCAGAATCAATGATTTACCAAATTCTCAAGAAAATGGCTGCATCTAGAGAATATCATCCTGAGTGATGTAACCCAGTCACAAAAGAACAGACATAATATGCAGTCACTGATAGTGGGATGCTAATCCCAGAAGCTTGGACTGCCCCAGAAACAACTCGCAATCTGTGTGAAGTTCAAAAAAAAAAAAAAAAAAGAAACATTAGGCTCAATCCTTATATACTAAAAAAACATTGACTAATTCCGGGTTACATCCTGTTTTGCATGTACTTTTTGCTTATTGTAACTAGTAAGATCTTAATGCAGAGTATCAAACGTTAAAAAATGCTTAAAAATTTGCTCATTTATCTTTGTTTTTTTTAAAAATAAAGTTCTTCAATAAAAACAAGTTTTATAAGAAAAAAAAAAACAAAGTAACTGTACATCTTTAGTTCTCCTTCAGAATGAAGTGTCATTTCATTCCACAAGTCTACAATCATTTGGATTAAATAGAAAGGAAATGAATGTTTTGGTTTTCATTCCTATTGATTAAAGATAAGCATACCTACCACCTGAGTCAATAAGATGTTAATTCCAACTAAACCTTAGACTTCATAGATCCTTTACCAAAATACTATTGATTTGATTTGTTTTCCAGAAACTTTCAAATGTGAATGCAATACACAACTTTCTAAGTAAGACACTACATAAACATTTTTCTTGTGTACTACTCAGAAAATTGTTCAGTTTTTATCTATAGATTTACTCCTGTAAAACCCCTAAATGCATACTTCTGGCCAGTAAGATGTCATTCATTGATGTGTTTGTTTAGAGCTACTAAACAACATGTTTAATAAATTGTGCTTGGTTTACACAGAGCACATTAGAACTCTAACCAACATAATTGAAGTATGATGGTGATTTAAAGCAACAACCTTAAGGGGTCATGTTTCTATTAGTACCTCGCCACTTTTATGATTTGAATTCCCTTTATATGTAGCATTGAAATTGAATGTTGAAGGTACAGTTCCTGTGGAACACCAGCCCTTTTCTTTTTTCTGTTATAAAAGCTCAGCGTCCAGTCTAAACTCTTAAAACCCTTAATTTATTCCTTTATTTCTCCTGATAGATTTTTGTCAAATGATACAGTTGCAATTAGAAACAAAGAACAATTTTGCTTCAAATAGAATATTCCCCAAGGGTGAAAGACACATATACAATGTTTGTATTCCACAGTCTGGAAGAAAACAAAAATTTCCAACCTGGGAAATCAGGCTTATAGGAAGGGACAAAATAAATATAGCAACAATGAAAAGGTATTTAAATTGTCTGAATAAAGGTTAAATTCCTAGAAAAAAATTTATCATAAAGAAACACATTATCAATAATCATCCAGAGAAAGAGAAAAATGCCAGTGAATACTAAAAATAATTAGAATTTTGTTGAAAGGCTTTTTTTAAATAAGAAAGCATCTGCTTTTCCTCTGATGCATTGGGTCTTTGTAAAAAGCATAGAAGAAGAAAATAAAGATTCTTAATAGAGTAAAACCATAATCACAGCTCCTATGTATTGTTCCAAATAGGAAGAATTGACTTAGACTTATTGTTTGCATATTTATTTTAGCATTAAATGTGAACTCAGTGAAAAAATCTATATTTGGTATTACTAGTAAATTCTGCTGATAGATATCTCTCCAGCAATCAGACCATATCCCAAATAAAAGGAATTTGTTTTTATTTTAATGGTAGAAATAGCTGGTGAATCAAATCCCATTTGTATGTGTGCATTTAACTTCTGCACAATACTCTTATCAATTAACTTTATGTAACTAGTGACTTGCAATTGACAACCAAACAGCCATCTATGAGATTGATAAGAAACTATATCTCTATTCACAATAGCTTTTGTGACTTGGGATTAAACACATAGATGCGGTTTCCAGGACAATTGAATTACAAGTAATGAAATCCAGGTAAAGCTAAGATTTATGACAATACTTTTGAAAATATACTGAGTTTCCTGTAAGTGTGAAAGAGACTTGCATTGATAATTTCAAATGAAAATGAATTTATTTGAAAAATAAAAAAAACAACAAAACCAAAGCAGGAGTATTTTTACTCTTAGTAAATTGGAACATTTACTTGCTGGATATCTGAAAAATGTTATACTATGTCCTCTCTATTATCAAAACAAAATTTTACAGTTGTAAAACACAAATAATGTTTTTTTTTCTTTTTTTATTGTGTATTTTATGTATTTGCATTTCATATGTTATCCTTTCTGGCTACTCCTCTCTCCCATCTCCCCTCCCTCAGTTTCTATGAGGATGCTCACCCTCCCACGCAACCACTCCCACCATACCACACTGGCATTCCCCCAAACTGGGGAATTCAGCCTTCACAGGACCAAGGAATTCTCCTCCTAGTGATGCCAGACAATGCTGTCCTCTGCTACATATGCTGCTGGAGCCATGGATTTCTCCATTTTTACTTTTGTTGGTTTAGTCATGGGAGTGCTGGGGGATATGATTGTTTAATATTGTTGGTCTTCCTATGGGGTTGAAAATTCCTTCAGCTCCTTCAGCCCTTTCTCTAACTCCTCTACTCGGATCCTCATGCTCATCTGATGGCTAGCTACAAGCATCCTCATCTGTATCATTAAGGCTTTGGCAGAGCCCCTCAAGAGACTTCCATATCAGGATTTGTCAGCAAGCACTTCTTGGCATCAGTAATAGTAACTAGCTTTGCTAGCTGCATATCAGATGAATTCCCAAGTGGGGCAGTCTCTGGATGTCTCTAGGGCATTACAGCAAATATTAACCATGTTGGGTCCTGGGAGCCTCTTAATTACCTGGCTTCTGGGAACTAGCAGAATCCCATTCCCAATTGCTGCACACTTCTCTTCAAATTCCTCATCCTCTATATATCACCCTGGTCTCTTCTCACACCTGACCTTGCCCACCTGTTTTCCTCCCCCTCTTCTCTTTCCAAGTCCCTTCTACCCTATGCCTTCTGTGAGCATTTGGTCTCCCTTCTAAGAAAGACTGAAGCATATGCACTTTGGTCTTCTTTATTCTCGAGCTTCATGTGGTCTGTGAATTGTACCTTGGATATCTCAAGATTTTGGGTGAATATCCACTTATCAGTGAGTTCATACCATATGAGTTATTTTTGGACTGAGTTATCTCGTTCAGGACAATATTTTCTAGTTCCAGTTATTTGCCAAGGATTTCATGAAGTCATTGTTTTTAATAGCTGAGTAGTACTCCATTGTGCAAATGTACCACATTTTCTGTATCCATTCCTCTGCTGAAGGACATTTGGGTTCTTTCCAGCTTCTGCCTATTATAAATAAGGTTGCTATAGACATAGTGGAGCATGTGTCATATATTGGAGCATTTTGGGGTATATGCTCAGGAGTGGTATAGCTGGGTTCTCAGGTAGCCACTATGTCCAGTTTTCTGACAAACTACCAAACTGATTTCCAGAGTTGTTGTAGCAGCTTGCAATCATACTAGCAATGAAGGAGTGTTCTTTTTTCTTCCCATCCTCACCAGAGTCCTCTGTCATATGAGTTTTTGATCTTAGCCATTCTGACTGGTGTGAGGTGGAATCTCAGGGTTATTTTGATTTGCATTTCCCTGATGACTAAAGATGTTGAACATTTCTTTAAGTGTTTCTAGGCCTTTCAATGTTCCTTAATTGATAATATTTTTTTTGCTCTGCACCCCATTTTAATAGGGTAGGGTTATTTTGTTCTTCAGAGTCTTTCTTTTGGAGTTCTTTGTGTGTACTAGATATTAACCATCTTTCAGATATGGGAATTTTAAAGATCTTTTTTCTAATCTGCTGGTTGAAATTTTGTCGTATTGACTATTTTTTCCTTATAAAAGTTTTGAAATTGCAATTTTCTTATTTTCATTTTCTTCTACATTCTTCACGCTTCTTTCACATACATATTTGCTACAGCTGAAGATTATGCTTTTTTTATTCTTTATTACTTTACACACCATACACAAACACACAAACACACATACACACACACACATACACACAAACACCACCTGCAGACACACTTGTCAAATTATATATACTCAAAGGATCCTGCTCAGTTCCTTTAGTGTTACATATGTGTGTGTGTTTGTGTGTGTGTGATATGACTGGAATAATGCAGTCTGTATTATTAAGCAACTGAAAAGATTGTATTAAAATATTGAATTCTCATTGTAAAAAGAAAAACTACAGTGATACTTTCTGGTAGATATAAGAGTTATCTCACCAACAATGACAATTAAGATTAAGGCATATTAAACCCTCTAATAATTCAGTATTCATGTTCATGAGTTTGTATACAATATTGTTTTCTCTTATCATCGGCTTGCATTCTCTCAGTATTCCTACATAGCAGGTTTTCTTATCATTGTCACTGTTTTACAGAAAGAAGTACAGCATGGTTGTATAATATCTTAAGCCTATGTATTGGTCAGTACTGGTACCAAAATTCTGAATCACAACATTGTAGTTTATGTACTTTTACCAAAGTGCATAACAGTACATAAAAGTACATAATTGTCAATTACAATACTACATGTAGTTATTATTTTTCTACTAAGAAATATTTATCAAACAATATATCTGTTCCAGTTTGTGTACATATGGATTAAATTTGAGAACTTAGTGTTTTGTCAGCGGCCCAGGCAAATGCCAAAAGAGCAATTTGCTCTGGAATAAAGTAATATAACAGATAAACTCATAGTGCCTACCAGTAAAAGTCAACGGAGGATTTTGTAACTTGTGCCTTTTTGGGAAAATATAATGGTATGAATTGATGAAGAAAGGCTACAGTGATATGAGAGGTAGGCAGTGAGACATTAGTGTGTTTTAGATAGTTGAATACCGTGGATAATTTATAAATGAAAATTGAGGATAAAGTTAGAATAGGTTAACAAGAATGACACTAATGAGCACGCCAAACTGACAGAGAAAATATCAAGAAGCTGTAATGTATCTGAAAATCTTCCTTGAAAGTCAAAATGTGAAATTCCCAGGGCTTCTCCTTACCTCAGTTTAGGCCACAGATCACTCTCTTTGCAGTGCTTTGTTTGAGTAATACTGCTCAAATTGTTTTACATGGCTTGTGACAGAATTCTCTCCTTCACAAAGAAAGAAATACAGATATGTCTATGACAGGTTTCTTTTTCCTTCAGAAACAAAGAGCTTATATACATCTACTATGGCTTTGTTCTTACATCTAGAATCAAAACCAAGCACCACGACTTCTTCAAAATGGCAGGCAACAGTGTGCACTGGACACTGCTGAGTGGTGATTGGCAGTTTTCATTGGGACACTTTTTGATATTCCTCTACTAGCCTGACTGAATAGTTGATAGCAATCTATTGTCCTCTAACTTCATTATCTCTCAGGCATTTGAACAAGGAAATTTTTAGTTTTTAAATGTATTTGTCTTCCTTTTGTATCGAGGTGATGTACCACTGTCTTCTAGGCAGACTGCACAGTTGACAGCCTTTAGCCCCACTCAAGGATGGTGCCAGTGGAGACACTGAGCAGGTGCAGCTGCTTCCATTCACCTGCGTCACACTAGGGTCTCTTGAGAATATGATTTGTTGAACCTGCTCTTATCTCAGTGTGGCTATGTGGAGGATTTAGCACTGAGTGTAGAACCAAGAGCCTCTGGTTTAAGACAAGTGGCCTGGGAGGGAGATCAACACATGCTCCTGAGATGTGCTGGGTAATTAGCTCTCAACAGCATAAATCGTTCATCTCCAAATGATGAATTTTAATTTTATTTCCAAAACCTTTCAAGGGGAAGAAGGTGTCAGAGTTTAACACTAGCTACTAGATTTTACATAAACGGCGATTTGCCAATTAGTGTCTGTTTGCCAATCGTTTGTGTCCTAATATGTTGAAAATGAATTATGTGGCTCAAGGTGAAATGAAATCTATAATCCTCTGTATAGTGTTGAAATACTAAATCATGTTAATGAAGTGAGTGTCAAACAGGAGCACACTGCTGATTTTTACATACATAGCAGGTATGTGCCTCAACCAGATCAAGAATTTGAACTAATAAGGATGTGGCTTGTGTGGTTATGAGGAAAACACAGATTTCTAGGAGTTCAAGAGTAAATATAAGAATGAAGGTAGAAAAGTTTTTCTATGCCCTTGAACAACATTAACATGGTCAGCCTGGTAGAAGAAAATGGGACAAGGAATGGCTGAATCACCAATCAACCATCAACTACTCTGGAAGCTTAGGAAGTATGTTGCCACTGTATAATGGGAGTGACTAGGTTAAACATAACACAGCATAGATGGTAAAGGAATCAAGAAAAGGAAGGAAGCTGATTTAGGATCTCTGTCTAACACATTATCAAGCCAGGGGTGTTACCACTGGGGACAGAGGACTTGGCATAGATGTTATACCAGAATTGATCTTTGTCTTCAAGTACGAAATTCCAAGATTGTATGGAGTCATAGGAATGTGTCCTCTAATTTAGGGACCTTAAAAGCTGATTTTTGTCTGAGATACTGTTATTGGTTGAATTTTATATCCTAAAAATGTATGTTGAAGTTCTGACTCAGTACTTGATAATGTGGCTGTATTTAGCAATGGGGTCTTTGCAGATGCAATCAAGTTAAGATGAGGTCATGCTGAATTAGAGTGTTCTCTTAATCAAATATGAATAATTCGTCCATAAAAAGAAAGGGTTTAGACATGCTGGAGACACATAATTGGGCCAGGTGCTAAAGGGCAAACAGCACATAACAGGATAGGCAGGGACTAAAGTAGAAATTCCTGCCAGTCCTAGGAGCCAAGAAAGAAGGGCAGATTCTTTTTCAGAGGCTTTGCAGAGAGCATATCCTGTTGTCTTCTTCACTTCATATCTGTGTCCACAGAACAATAAGAAAATCTACTGTTTTACATTTGTGTGTTCTGTTATTTTACTATATGTACTCTATAATTCAGCAGGACATTATGATGTTAACAAGATTAAATAATTATTTATGAAGAGTCACAAGTAACCAGCTGAAATAGGTCAAGAGACCTTTCTGTGGAACATTTTGTATCTCCCCTTCTCAGTGATATTATCAATGAATTATTTTTAAATATAGACATAAATATTGAGGGAAAAGTTTATGAAAATAATGGTTTTATATTAATTGCAAGGATGATACCAGAGGAAAGAAGGTGAGTATGATTAGAAAAGGTAACACATATAATAGAGTTGATAATACATACATTTTTAAAATTTAAATTAAAAATTAAAATATAGTCCATGAAAAACCAAAAACTTGTGTCTTTGCCAACTTTATTAAATATTCAGTCATATTTTTATCTTTTCCTAATATTTAGAAGCACCAGTGTCTCTCAGCACAGAGAAATGGCAACTGCATGTACAAATTTAATGAAGAAAATAAGGAAAACCCATCTAATAAGGTATTTTTTCTTTTTTTCTATTTAAAGTTGATAAATCTCAAAATATAATAAACTTCCATGTATTGTGCTCAAGACAAAATACTCAAAAACATAAAACAAAATAAGTAAATTATTAAAAATAATTAAATATTTACATTATAAAATTATTTCTACTTACTGTTAATTATAATTTTGAAAATTTGTCAACCCCATCTGTACATATAGAATAATTATTTGTATTGGGCTGAATCATGGAAGTATTGAGCTAAGTACCAGAGGAGTGGAAATATTCTAATTTTCTGTTAGTAAGAAATAAATCTACAAGAAGTTTGTTGTTGTTGTTGTTGTAATGTGTCCTTAAACATTACGGACCCTTTCAGCAACTTCAGTCCTTTCTATAGCTCCTTCATTGGGGTCCCTTGTTCGGACCTATTGTTAGTTACAAGCCTTCTCATTTGTATTCTGAAGACTCTGGCAGAGCCTCCAAACCAGGATCCTGCAAACAAGCACTTCTTGGCATCAGGAATAGTGCATGGGTTTGGTGGCTGCATATGGGTGGATCCCCAGTCTGAGGCAGTCTCTGAATGATCTTTTCTTCAATCCCTGCTCATCTATTTGCCCCTGTATTTTCTCCAGCTGAGTGTATTTTTCTCCCTTCTAAAAAGAAATGAGGTATCCTTTATTTGGCCTTTCTTCTTTTTGAGGTTCTGTGAATTGTTTCTTGGGTAATCAGAGCTTTGGGGGCTAGTATCCAATTATCAGTGAGTGCATAACTTATGGTTTTTTGGTTTTTGGTTTTTGGTCATTGTTGTTGTTGTTGTTGGTTTTTTTTTTTTTTTTACTGAGTTACTAAACTCAGGATAATAGCTTCAAGCTTCATTCATTTTCCTAGAAATTTCATGAACTCATTGTTTTTAATAGCCCAGTAGTATTTCATTGTTTGAATATACCACAATTTCTGTATCCATTCCACTGTTGAAAAACATCTGGATTCTTTCCAGGTTCTGGCTATTATAAATAAGGCTGCTATGAATATGGTAAAGCATATGTCTTTGTTATATATGAAAGCATCTTTTGGATATATGCCAATGAATAATTGTCAACTGAGGAATATCAAATGGCTGAGAAGCACCAAAAGAAATATTCTACATCCCTAGTCATCAGGGTAACACAAATCAGATCAACCCTGAGATTCTACATCACACCAGTCAGAAAGGCTATGATTAAAAGCTCAGGTGACAGCAGATGCTGGAGAGGATAATGAGAAAGAGGTACTCTCCTCCATTGCTGGTGGGATTGCAAGATGGTACAACCAGTCGGGAAATCAGTCTGGCAGTTTCTCAGAGAATTGGATATAGTACTACTTAAGGACCCAGCTATACCACTCCTGGGCAAATTATTAACTTTTGAATCTGTCTTTTCTAATCTGCTTTTAATAGGCTACACTTGTCCTAATACTCAGACTAGGTTTGAAAAAAAAGACTCATTAAAACATTGTAAATTGGCCTTAAAATACTAATATTTTTCCAAGTTTAGATTCCTTTGTATGTTAATATTTGTTGCTGTGAAGTGTTTTCAAACATACATATGCAAAATAAGATATACAAATGTCATTATCATGATGGTGCTGGTTAATTTCCTCTACTTGACACAGTAAAATGACACAGTCATCTGAGAAAAGAAAACTTAAATTAAGAAATATCCTTCCTAAAATTGTTGTAAGCAAGCCTGTGGGTTAATTTTTTTTTTAATTAGTGATTGATGTAGAATGGTATAGCTCATTATGAATGGTGCAGCTTCTGGGTAGATGGTCCAGGATTGTATAAAAAAGCAGGTCAGAGACCTGGATGACAATTCTAATGTGGTAGAAGGCATTTTGGAGCTCAAACATACTTGTAATGCTAGTCTTTTAGTCAGTAGTAGAAAGAACCCAAGTATCATCATCATTCAGAATTTTGATGTTTTTTTATATGCTCAGTTGAGGAAGTAGTACAATTAATGTAGGCCCTGTTGAAGTATGTCTGGCCTTGTTGGAGTAGGTATGTCACTCTAAGTGTGGGCTATTGGACTCCTATCCTAACTGCCTGTAAGTCAGTCTTCCATTAGCAGCCTTCATGAAGATATAAACCTCTCAGCTATGCTTGCATCATGCCTACCTAGATGCTGACCTGATCCCATTCTGATGATGATGGACTGAACCTCTGAAGCCAGCTCGAATTAAATATTATCCTGTATAAAACTTGTCTTAGTCATGGTATCTGTTCACAGCAGTAAAACCCTACTTAAAAAAATAGAATTAAAAAAAAAAAAAAAAACCCAGCAGGCCAAGCAAGCCATATATAGAGAGAAAACCAGTAAAGTTTCCATGGCTTCTGCTACAGTTTTTGCCTGCAGGCCGTTGCTTATCCAAACATCCCCAGATGGTGGACTGCAAGCAGTAAATCCTTAACACTCCATGTTGGTTTTAGACATAGCCTTTACAGCAGCAATAGAAAACCTAAGCATGACAAACATAAAATATTGCTCTATTTAGTTCTTAACACTAACTACAGCGAAGTTTAAAAATTGAAGGCTCTGTTCTGAGGAGTAAAACAATTTACAATTTAAAAGATTGCAAGATGTGAAATACTGAAAAATAATTTTCATCTCTTTTTATTTGTTTCTCCTCTTCTTGATTTTTTTCTCATTCAGTCCATTGTACAGTTACTGACAAATTTAGCCATTTGTTGTCTCAGTTTTGTTTTGCCAAACTGTAGCCAAAATTCTTTAACTCTCCTATACTTCTTTTCTCTTTCTTATAGGATTCCATTTTAGCAATCCTCACCAAAACAATACAGTGAAATTCTTTCTCTCCATGTACATTGAATACCTGAAAATATTTTCCAACCTCCACCATCCACTAGATGATTAGTCATTTTATCCTACTGTTGACAAAAACAATACTTGTTTGGTATAGTCAGAATCTCCTAAAATCCCTCTTATCTCTCATTTTTGCTCTTAGTAATTTTTCATCTATTGTTTTTTCATATTGGTTCTTGGATAATTTACTTTGTTTGTGCAATACTAAGACTTAAAACAGCATTTCTTCCAACTTTAAGACTACTTACAGTAACACCTACCATTACACCTAAACAGTGTACCTACCGCTATATTCCTAAATATAAATCCCTACACCAATTATACATCAGGAATGAATTATCCAGAGGAGAGACACAAATAAAATGAGAAGATAAAAACTTCTATATATAATGCCAGAATCGCCTATGAAATTTTTTTCTATAATCTTTATGAGAGAAGGGGCTGTGTTCCTAAAACTTCTCTGAGGATTACTGCTAAGTTGTGTTTTCTGAGTGTAAATTAACTCATATCTGTAAGTTGTTCAGGTACTGATCCTTAAACCTTGACCATTGCTCACTTAAAAAATCAATATTTAGTACACTAACCAAATTAATATACTTTTCTCTATCTATTATACCATATAAAGGTAACAAATGACACTAGGCTCCTGACCACTCTATGATCCAGTGTTACTGCATGATTTCAGTAAGGAATGTAAGTGCTCAAATCTATAATTACACACTCTTATTTGACAAAGGTTTCTTTGACACTTGCCTTTAGCCATGAGAATTACTCTAAGTTCAGAGGCCAGCAGAAAATATTCAGAATATACAAACTTATGACTCAGCACAACCAAAGTCTTTACATTCCTTCCTTTACAATATGGATACAAGATAAAATTAACCATATAAGGTTATTGATATGTTACTCTTGATGTTGATTAAAAATATAATCAATTGGAACTTACCTGTAGTAGTTATATAATGATTGTTAGGAACATTATGTTATTTGCTTCAATTAAAATAATAGTGTTTACAAAAGATGCAATTAGTGCTTTTAATTTGTTTAAATATAACTGAAAGATAGAGAGGTATAAGAAAAGAATAAAATTACAACCAGTTTGCATTGTGCAAAGACATGAAAATGTCTTCTTTATGTGTTTTTGTGGAAACCTACTTCCCCTATATTATATTCTGATAAATGTCATTGATGGCACATCTTTATAGAGGAGGACATTTCGCAAAGTCTAGCAGTTTTCTGTCAGGATCTTCGTAGAATGGAGAGATTGATGTCTCTCTCTTGGCCTCCTTTAAACTACATTGAACAGCAAATCCACCCAGTACCTCTGCCCCATCTCTGAGATGGCTTCGAATAGATCACATTATCAAAACAGGTTGAAAAACTGCCATGTCTGATAAATGAGGGGCACTACAAAATCCATACAAAGGTGATAAGTTTATTTGGCAAAAGATTAACTCTCATTAACTGGCTGAAGGTGAATAATTGGAGGCTATATCTCATATCTGAACATGGAAAGTCATAAATGTGTCCTATGGAACATTTTTATAGTAAAGGTTTGTGCAAATACCCAAACACAGCTGCTGAGTTGTAACCTCAGATCAGATTCAGCTTCAACTACCGCTCCAGAGCAAAGAGGTGAGTTAACTGGAGAATGAATTCCTTCATTGACTATCCATGCAGAGGAAACAAGGTCCCCATTTGTAAGGAAATGCTGCTAAGAAATTGTACTTTTTAACCAGCATCCCCTCACATATATAGGCATAAGCCTATAGTTATACCATAATACTTATCAGTTGAATTAACCAAAAATTCTATATTTTAAAGGTATTGCAAATACAAATAAAGAAATATAAGTAATAACCTCCTTATGGACTTACTAATGCCCAGAAGAGTACATAGAAAGAAAGCAGATATTTATACCACTTGGTAGTATTTATAAACAGTATGAAATCCAGAAAAATTGTGGCAATCACTTTCACTTTCTTAAGTTTGTTTGTTGAAAACATTCATTCATGTGAGTAAAGTTATGAATGAATTACCAGAATCTATCCTCATAAGCTTTTGCTGGTAGACAGATAACATTTGCATTTATGACTATATTAGTTCAGTCTAAAATAGAATACATAAATACAACTTAATATCTCAATGAGTTATAACTGTAAAGATTTGTGTCCTCTTTTTACCACTGGGCAGGATCGTTTGTATATCATGGTTATGTTTTAAGAATAGGTGTCCAGTGTGTGTTCTGCAGAAATATTTTCTAAAGATAACAGGATGAAAAATTTTTGTAAAAATAATACAGGTTTATAATCAAAGTACTTTATTTAGGCCATTGCCTACTAATCTGACTTTTATCCAGTGTGCCAGGTAAGTACAGGAACAACTCTTAAATTATGTGACTGTGTGCTTGTGCAGAACAGAAATAAAGAGATATTTTAGGCTTGTAAACTGTTATGTGGTCCACACTCACAAGTGATTTAGAATTGTCATGCAGGTTACATCGAAGCTATGGACCGAAATTCTGTTACTGACAATGAGGACAAACACTAGTAATGGGGAAGAACTTGAAAATTTCTGCAGCATGAACCAAAAGAAAGCCCTATATTTTAAATTCTACAAGGAACACTGATTTTTGTTGTTGTAATTGTGGTTTTGTGTTAAAAACACTTTAAAAGTGTTTTCATACAAGCATTTATTTTAGAACTGATTTTTCTTTTATTACTTTAAATAATATCTTCATTTTACTATTTACTTTTGACAATATTTCACCATGTTTTCATCAAGATGGTGTATATTCTTATCTCCAAGTTCTGGGAAGCATTATAAATTAAGTTTTCTAGGTTTCAGCTTTGTTACACATTCTCTTTTAAAAAATAAAGTAAAAATAAATCATTACTGGTGACACTGAGTAGTAAAATGTGTAAATATGCATATATACACAAGACACATATATACATACATACACAATACACACACACATATCTATCTATCTATCTGTATATATATACTAAGATAAAGCTAAGAAAATTGAGCCTTTCCCTATTTTGCCAGCCAATCATATTTCTAGGGTAAGCATGGTAGAGGTCAACAGAGCCCATGAGGAGTTAGACTATAAACTTGTTTCAGAGGCAGCAGGAGAATGAGCCATGTGTGTGTTAACTTCTGGCACATATTCTATTGTCAATTGGACCTTATTTATAAAACACGAAGTCAAATTTTCAAACAACAGTTGTGTGCAATTAAACTTTAAACCCCTGTGACCAAATGCCTAGGAGTACTAACTGGAAACAATAGAAATGAGATTGATTAACAGTAAACAATTTCCTCTGTTTTCATGCTAACATATGGACTTCTGCATAATAAGTAAATGGTTGTTATTGCAGAAATTTTATGGGTAAAAGAACAAGAATAAAATAAGATGAAGAGAAGGACAAAGTTACAACAGAACACTGGAGTTCTTAGCCTAAAAGCACTCTTAGTGTTGATGACATTTGGAAGTCGAGAGATAGTTCACCTGTTAAGTACACTCGATGCTCTTGCAGAGCATCAGAGATCAGTCCCTGACTCATAACCATCAACCCTCCAGAACCATGGACTCTGATGCCTTTTTCTAGCCACCAAGAATAAAATGTACTTATGATGGGTTACAAACATGCATCCAAGTAAATCATTCACACCTAGGAAATAAAGTTAAAGAAAATGAATTAAAGGTAATACCATTTGGAGCCCCTACATACTCTTGCAACTTACAGCTTTATTGAATAATTTTTTAAAGAAGCATCTATAATTTGATTTTAAAACTATAGAACATGGTGTCCATGACACTGCCATTGTGTCATTGTGTTCATTCTTCAGGATTAATATAAACTCTGTTGACAAGAATTATTAAAGTCACTAGCTCCACAGACTCATGCTCTTATAAACTCATTTACTTTCATAAGGATTGAGTACTAGTAATTGAACCCAGGATTTATGCATGTTAACCACATACTCTACTGCTCAGCCATATGCCATCATGTACATTGGTATTTTAAATGCAGAATATCGACTGTTGTAGGTTAGTTAGATCTAACCATTGCTTTGATGAAACACTATGATAAAAAATGACATAGGGAGAAAAGGGGTTAGTGACTTATGCTTCCATATCATTGTTCTCCACCGAAGGAAGTCGGGACTGACACTCAACCAGAACCTGAAGCCTGGGGCTACTGCAGAGGCCTTAGAAAGAAGTATGTTACTGACTGGCTTGCTCACTCTAGCTTGAAAATCTTGTTTTCTTATAGAGACCAGGAATTCCAGCCCATGCATAGCACCATCCACAAACCACAAACATCACGATCATTAATAACTGAATGCATAAATAACCTACTGTCATTCCTATTGTTCACTGATTGTTTTTACTTGTTGTTGTCATTTGTTGTTGGGTTTTGTTGTTGTTGTTGTTGTTGTTTTAGAGGATTAAGTGTAGTGTGTTTATTTTTCTTTTTTTTTCTTTCTCATTGGATATTCTCTGTATTGACATCTCATATTTTATTCCCTTCTGTCCTCATATCCCTCCTCCCCTCTCCTTGTTTCCATGAAGGTGCTCCCTCTCCCAACCACCTTTTCTACCTCAGTACCTTGGCATTCCCCTATACTGTGAAAACTCACCTTCACAGGGACTATAGGCCCCTTCTCCCATTGATGCCAGACAATACTATAGTGTACTCCATATGCAACTGGAGCCATGGGTCTCTCTATGTGTGCTCAATGAATGTTTTTTTAGTCCCTGGGAATTCTGGGGATTTGGTTGGTTGTTAATGTTGTTCTCATGGGGTTGCAGACCATTTCAGCTCCTTCAGTCATTTCTCTAGCTCCTCTATTGGGGACCAGTTTGTTGGTTAACTTCAAGCATCTTCTCTATCAGTATGGCTTTGGCAGAGCCTCTGAGGAGACATCCCTTTCTGGCTCCTGCCAGTAAGCACTTCTTGGCATCAGAAATAGTGCATGGGTTTGGTGGCTGCATATGGGATGGATCCCTAGGTGAGGCAGTCTCTGGATGATCTTTTCTTCAATCCATGATCCTCTATTTGTTCCTTTATTTCCTCCTGCGAGTGTTTTGTTCTTCCTTCTAAGAAGGAATGAGACATTCTGGCCTTTCTTCTTTATGAGCTTCATAATTTCTGTGAACTGTTTCTTGAGTATTCCAACTTTGGGGGAAAGTATACGCTTCTCAGAGAGTACATATCATGAGTGTTCTATTGTGATTGTGTTACCTCACTCAGGATGATATCTTCATCTTCCATCCATTGGCCATGTAATTTCATGAAGTGGTTGTTTATATTATCTGAGTATAATGATTATCTTAATTGAGATCCTTGCTTCTCAAATTACAATAGGTTGTGTCAGGTCAACATAAAATTACCCTGAATAGTCAAAGTTATAATGCATGTATCTACGAACTTCAATAGAAACTGACAGATGATACCAAATCACAGGACTGTTTGCCTTGTAGTAAACAACCCAGAGGTAACAAATATACCCATAAATGATCCCATAAAATCAAAATTATGCTTTTTGAACAATTTTCATAGAAATTTTGGTTACTAGACCAAGAGGATGGAGCACCGAGGAAAGGGAAGTAATTGCCTTCAACCTGAGGACTTAAGCTTAATTTCTAGAACCACGTAATCAGAGCAGAGAACTAACCCCCGAAAGCTGTCCTTTGACGACCATATATGCATGTGTATAAATGTAATAAATTTAGAAAAATCATATAAATTAAAGTATATATGTCTCAGCATGCTGGTAAATCAGTTGTTCCAAAGTACATGTGAGAAGTGTGTACTGAAAACAGTTCAATATCTTCACTGATTCAGACACCCAGATTATTTTGGCATTTAAATGTTGCCTTTTGTAAACATGGCTGCAGTCATTTTTCTACAGACTTACTGTCATAATATTTATAAAATACTCATGAGCCAGATTTCTCTCAAATTTTTGGGCTTAATTTAACTCATCCTACTAAAAGAAAAAGAAAGAGACAATTTCTTTCCAACAGTAAAACTTAGAAATAAGTCAAAAAATGCTTCAAAAATGTGAGTTTATCTAGATTTTCTATGTGTTCAGCAGCTTATCTATGTGCCTTTAATTATGAGATAATGTGATTTTACTTATGACAATGTCCCTCTCTCTAATTTTATTCTCTTACTGGATGTTCCAGTTGCCTCAGAAAAATTTTGCAGAATTTTATGATACTTTGGTGGCTATAGACCATGTTAGCTACAGTCCTTTGCTGTCCTCTTTCAATTTTCTGTATTAACAATCAGTATTTTCATGTCTATCACCTTCATTAAAATATTGTGGGGACACAGGTATAGAACAGTGATAACCAAATAATTCATATTTTCTTGTGATTCTTTTCATTCCAAATGTTCTTCAATCAAAAGTTTGAAATACCACTGACAAGCTCTGCCCAGAGAATTTATGCACATTTCACTTAGACACTTAAAGAATGCAAAATTTTTTAAGACTGTATCTTTTTCATATTCACAGATTTTAATAGTAAATCAGGATCATCTACAATTAGAAAAGAAAAGCAGTATTTTTTAGGTCAAAGTTAGGTAGGGTCTTGATTTAAAAAATGATTGACAGAGCAATCAAAAGAATCATTGAATGCATGCACTGTTTAACTTCACTTAAATGGCATTTAGATTTATGGTATTCTTGCAACCCTTCCTAACCATTCTGATCTTACTATGACAGTGTTTCATATGCTATATACATTTCAAAGAGTTTTCATTAACACTCATGGTCAAAAGTGATATCTTTCTCTGTGCTTCTGCTTGACTTTGTTCTATCCTTTTGAGGAGGATTTGCCAGGGGAATGTAGGGAAGGTAAAACACCGTGGTTTCCAATGCTTGTCATTACACACTTTTGCAGGTTTTAGGTTTAATTGCATTCAAGCCAACTCAGAGCACCCCTTAATAATTTCTAGGTTGAAAATAAGCTCAACTAACCAACATGGGAAGGCAGAAAGATGGAGACAAAAAGTGCCTTGTGACAAGCTTTACTTATACACCTCACTTTCCAATAGCACGCAGCCTCACTGTTAACCTCAAGTGAGATGAGAAGCATCATCTATGGGATTGAAGGAGTAAGTAGGAAAAATACAAATGACCATTTCATATTATAAAACAACCGCAATGTTATCTATGTAAATTGCAATCAATAACTTATACACCTATGCACTTTGTCTCTTTTAGTCTTTCAACTTCATTATAAACTGGTATAATATGTAATTAAAATTTAAGATGTGCTGATATTAAACAATATGTTTTGCATTTTAAATAAATTATTTTATTTAGTGTTTTAAGGCATAGATGGGTTGCCCTTACTTTCTTAAGGTCTCAGTGACTGGTGTCCACTCATTCAATTTAACTTTTGATGTTCATTGAATAAATTTTCTGGACATGATTCATAAATGATAGATGATAATTACTTTTAATTAAAGTGCAAAGGTTAATGTAGTTCTTTGACTTTTATTAAAAAGCTCATATGAATTGTACATTAGTTCCTCTTTCTTATACCCTATTATTTTTCCTATTGGAAGAAGAAATTATGAATTTTGTTATCAGTTAAAGATAATTTTAAATGTAATATAAGCCCACAAACAAATTTTCATTGCTATAGCAAAGGATAATTCATAAAGTTATTCTGACTGGGATAAACAGTTGCCTCTTCGGGGTTTTTTTTTTTTTTTGTTTGTTTGTTTGTTTGTTTGATTTTTGTTTTATTTAATTTCAAAAATTTAAGAATGGACACAAAAATGTGTTCAAAGACAATTTTTACCAGAGTAAAAGGAAATCTCAGATGTGTCCTGTAGGAGGGATGTGACAAGGAAGAAGTGAGAAAGCCATGCTGCTGAAATTAGACAAGCAGAAAGTTTACCTTCAGAGTAAAGTAGCAGCTACAGCAGCAAGGGAGGCTTTAGAGAAAGAGTAAAGCTAATATGGTTAGATTAGACACACTTGAAAAGGAGAGATTTAAAATTTTGTGGACAAATTCAAAAAAGTGCACCAATTTACCAAGTCACCTGTCTAGGATTCTGTAAGCCATTTCAGGAGGTAGCAGAAGTACCAGAAATGAAACAGAAATTATATCATTAAATCATTAATTATTTTACATGTGTTTAGCATGGCTTAAAGATGAATCCCCTTCTGTGGTGTGATTGTGACTTTCATAGGGGTGGTTCCTTTGCTGGGTTATTGAAGTTTCCCATGGATTAACTCTTTCATATGTTGTGTGCATTGGAATGCTCGGGCTTCATTTAGGCTACAAAATGAGCTTTCCCTAATGCATCTCCTTAGAGCTCTGTCCAAGACCTGTATCAATATTATATAGTCAATGTCTAGTATGTCTCCTACTCCATGATGAGTATTGCTGGGTCTATAATCCTTTTATCTTTCCTGCCTTCTATCCACTTTTACACTCATTTTACTGGAGCTTCAGCCATCTTGTGACTGCCTGAGGAAGAATAGCATTAAAAACTCTGTGTCCCGAGAAACTCAAGTGTCAGGTTAGTTCTGAGTATTTGACTGACTGTCCAGAGGAGCTGGGAATTATTCAAATCTATTGTAATGTATTTCTAAACTATGAGTGTCTTACAACATACTCTGATTGTTTCTGGAACAGAACAATGAATGTATTACATCTCAGAAACCTCCAGAACAAAGCAAAATATTGTGCAGAATTAAAAACTAGGTAAATCTACTTAAAACGTAAACAAGTGAATCATCATCCATTCCCCTCTATTATTATGTCATCTTTAATCTCATTATCTCTTGTCTTCATTTTCCCCTGTGTCCCTAGTTATGTCTTCTAGGACATAGAGGATTACTCATAATGTCATTTTTCCCCTGATTTTATGAATTTTCTCCTGTCAGATCATGAGCTCTGATGGAGTAGAGCCTCCAAATAATTTCAGGAGGCCTGTTCTTCTTTGTTTATTATAAACTCTGTTCTGACTATTTCTACTGATGTCAAATGTTTTTCTTTTAGTTTTACAAGCACCTAAATAAGTAGTTCAATTAATTTAAAGGTAAAAATATTTATTATTTTTGTATTTGTTAAGTACTGACAATTTCTAGACATAGCTCATTAGATAACAACAGATTAAAATATACTTCCTTTACTATTTTTAATAATATGTTATTGCAATTAACTGAATAAAATTTTAAAAGACTATAACCTTTAAGGTAAATTTAGTTTTGCTATTGTTGCTGTTTTATGACAGGATTTAAATTAATAATATAATAAATCATATTTAAATCTTACCAGCCTAGAATTCATAACTTCTCAGGCTAGTCTTTACCTTGCATTGCTCCATCAGACACTGCTTTCAGCTGCCGCTGTTATAAAAATGCACCACATTGATCAAAATTTCTGCTTTATTATTATACAAATAATCATGGTTTTGAATAGTTTTAATGTAAAAATTACATAATACTTTAAATATTCACAAAATCCCCCTTCCCTTTTTTTCTACCATCATGTGCTCTCAGTGTTAACCTCTTTGTTTATGTATTTGTTTCTTTGCCTTGAGAAAACCAAGTGAAAATTAAATTGCCTTAGTGGAATGAGATTTTAAATATTAAGTATATTTTCCTTGAACAGAAGTAAAATGTTGTAAATCCTAAATTCTATCATTAAATGAAATAGTATTTTTAAACCCCACTTTTAATTCTATCTATCAGATGACAGATTACCAATGTTTGTGTTTGAGGTAGCTTGCTTAGATGCAATCAAGAAACCACAGTACATGTGTTTACATTCTTGCAAGAAGAAACATTTTGAAACAGCATGGTATAGCAGCAACAGTTTGAAATGGGCATGTTTGCTTTGATTTTCACCAGGCATTATAATCTTTTGTATTTCTCAGAGTATCTCTTGGTATTGAGAGTAGCATTTAGAGTTGATACTCCAAAACAATTCTTTCTTGCATAGAAAAAAATCAGAATCTCTTCCATCAGGGTCTCTTTGGCTCTACTTGTGAGAACAATGGGGCTGTTCAGGAAAGACACACATTCCACGAGTTCTGCTCCGTCCTTTATGGGTTCTATAAGGGGCTCATTGATAACACAGGGAACATATGCTGTGCTTTGTAAGAATGCCTATTAGCAAGGCTGAGACTCAGCTTTAAAGGATTGAAACGAAATAAAATAAAACATTTCAATCTCGCCTATTCCATAATAAAGTTCCTCTGGGCACCCATTACAAAAGATTCCAGGTGAAGTAAATATTAGATTGCACTTAGGCACAGAGAAAAAGTACTGCACTTTGTGATGAAGTGCTTTTAACATTTCACAGTTTAACATAATTGGTTTGTAATAGGGAGTCTCTGTCATAGAGCCCTCTCAGTAAAGGATCCATCAAATAATTTGGTTTCACTTACATCCCTATTTAGAAAGACTGATTTTTTTTCCTGTCTAAATGCAATATCAAAAAAAAAAAAAACATAACTGAAAAGTGCCTTGGCAAGTGTAAGTCCAACAAAGGGTCCATGGTAATTACTGAAACTTCTGTGCCAATTTGTGGAATGCATATACAAGAGACATGAGTATTTATCCTTTATGTCTCAGTTGTTATTTCAATGAAATGGACAGGAGCAGGTTAAACTTTATATACTCACTAAAGTACATTTTCAAGAGTGGATAACAAAGATACAAAGTTACACATTAGACATATTATTCATAGCATGAAAGAGAAACACATGCTAGCATCCACTGGTCTTATTTAAATGACACAGTGATAAATAATATGGGATTGAATATAGAATGCTCAGAAGCTGGGATTTGGTTTTGCTTTGGCTTTTCTGATTGTGTTTGTTGGTTTGTTCGTTTTGGATATTTCAGACCAAGCCTTTTAAATTTGCTTACCTATATTTCTTCATCATTTCTCAACTGTAAAACAGGATCAAAGTATCAGGTGGAAGTTACCAAGTGTGAACTCTATTTTACTATCTTATCCTATGAAGAAACTCGGACAAAAACATATTTTTTTCAAAAAAGGCATTTGTTCAGACAACAGATTTTGTCCACCATCAAGGTACATCAAGGCAAAAACATGGCTTCAATATATAAAACAAAGGCAAAAACACATTCTACATAATACCATGTGCCTAGGCCTGTATATAACTACCATTCTTTTTTAAGTTTGTTTTGGGTTTTATGTTTTTATGGAATATTGTCTGTATTTACATTTCAAATGTTATCCCCTTTCTCCCAGTACCATACTCCCTCCCCTTCTCCTTATTTTCAAAAAGGTGTTCCCTCTCCTAACCACCCTCTCCTACCTCGCTGCCTTGACACTGGGAAAACAAGCCTTCACTGGACCAAAGATCTCTCTTGCCATTGATGCCACACACTGCTATTCTCTGCTACATATGCAACTGGAGCCATGAGTCTCTCCATGTGTGCACATTGTTTGATATTTTAGTCTCTGGGAGCTATAGAGGGTTTAGTTAGTTGATAATGTTGTTCTTCCCATGGGGTTGCAAACTCTTAGACTCTTCGGTCCTTTCTTTCTTTCATTGGCGTTACTGTGTTCAGTTTGATAGTTAGCTGCAAGCATCCTCATCTGTATCTCTATTACTCTGGCAGAGCCTCTGAGGAGGCATCTATAACTGGCTCCTACCAGTAAAGCACTTCTTGGGATCAGCAATAGTGCTTGGGCTTTGGGGATTTCATATGGGGTGAATCCCCAGGTGAGGGAGTCTCTAAATGATCTTTTCTTCAGTCCTTTCTTCTCTATTTGTCCCTGTATTTCCTTCTGTGAGTGTTTATTTTTTTCTCATTTTTAATTGGATATTCTCTGTATTTACATTTCAGATGTTATCCCCCTTTCACCAATCCCATCCCCTCTCCTCCTCACACTGACTCCATGAAAGTGTTCCCTCTCCCAACTTTCCTCTCCTACATCAGCACCTTTGCATTCTGCTATACTAGAAAAATAAACTTTCACTGTATCAAAGTCCTCTCCTTTTACTGATGCCAGAGAATGATATCCTCTGATACATATGTACTGGAAGCCATAAGTCTCTCCATAAGAATCTATTGTGTGATGGTTTAGTACCTGGGATCTGTGGTGAGTTTGGTTTGGTGATAATTTTATTCTTCCAATGGGGTTACAGACCTTTCAGCTCCTTTAGTTCTTTTTCTGGCTCCTTTATTGGGGTCCAAGTATTCACTCAGATAATTAGCTTCAATAATCTTCCTCTGTATCAGTATGGATTTGGAAGAGTCTCTCAGAAGGCATACATATCAGATTTCTGCCAGTAAGGATCACTTGATATCAGCAATAGTGCATTGGTTTAGTGGCTGTATGTTGAATTGGTACCCACATGAGGCAGTGTTTGATGATCTTTTCTCCAATCCCTGCTCCTCTATTTCTCTCATTTTTACCTCCCATGAGTGTTTTTTTTTTTTTTTCTCCCTTCTAAAAAGAACTGAGGCATCAACATTCTTGCCTTCCTTCTTTTTGAGCTTCATTAGGTCTGTGAATTGTTTTCTTTTTCTTTTTTCTTTCTTTTTTTTTTTTTTTTTTTTTTTTTTTTTTTTTTGAGTATTGTGAACTTTTGGGGCTAGTATCTACTTATCAGTGAGTAATAACAGGTGTGTCCTTTTATGACTTCCTTACCTCACTCGGGATGAGAGCTTCTACTTTCATCCATTTGTCTAGGAATTTCATAAAGTCATTGTTTTAATAGCTGAGTAGTACTTCATTGTGTAAATGTAACACATTTTCTGTGTACATAAGTGACCCCAAAATATTCCACCAGAGAACTCCTACAGCTGACAAACATGTGGAGAAAGACATTAGGGAAAAGGTACGCTTCACAATTGTCACAAAAACTATGAAATCCCTTGGTGTGACTCTAACTAAGCAAGTGAAGGACCTGTATGTCAAGAACTTCAAACCTCTTAAGAAGGAAATTGAGGAGGATCTCAGAAAATGGAAAGATCTCTCATGCTCATGGATTGGAATGAGCAACATTTTAAAAATGGCCATCCTACCAAAAGCAATCTACAGATTCAACGCAATCCCCTTCAAAATTCCAACACAGTTCTTCATGGAATTGGAAAGATCAATGTGCAATTTCATATGGAACAACAACAGACACAGAATAGAGAAATCCATCCTCAACAACAAGAAAACATCTGCGGGAATCACTATCCCTGACCTCAAGCTATATTACAAGGCAATTGTGCTGAAGACTGCATGGTACTGGTACAGAAATAGGCATGTGGATAAATGGAATAGAATAGAAGATCCAGAAATGAGCCCTCATGTATATGGTCACCTGATTTTTGACAAAGGAGCCGTAAACATTCAATGGAAAAAAGACAGCCTATTCAACAAATGGTGCTGGTCCAACTGGCACTCAGCATGGAAAAGAATGAAAATAGACCCTTTCTTATCTCCTTGTCCAAAGCTCAAGTGTAAGTGGATCAAAGATCTCCACATTAAACCAGATACACTGAAACTATTAGATGAGAAAATAGGGAAAACTTTAGAACATATAGGCACAGGAGAAAATTTTCTGAACAAAACACCAATGGCTCAAGCTCTAAGGTCAAAGATTAACAAATGGGACTTAATGAGATTGCAAAGTTTCTGTAAGGCGAAGAACATTGTCAAGAAAACAAAACGGCAGCCAACAGAATGGGAAAAGATATTTACCAACTCCATATCAGATAGAGGCCTAATATCTAAGGTATACAAAGAACTCAAAAAGCTAGACACCAGAGAATCAAATAACCCTATTAAAAAATGGGGTACAGAACTAAACAAAATGTTCTCGGTTGAGGAATATAGAATGACTGAGAAATATCTGAGGAAGTGCTCGACATCCTTAGCCATCAGGGAAATGCAAATCAAAACAACCCTGAGATTCCACCTCACACCAGTCAGATTGGCCAAGATCCAAAACTCAGAAGACAACAGATGCTGGCGAGGTTGCGGAGAAAGAGGAACACTTCTCCACTGTTGGTGGGATTGCAAACTAATACAACTACTCTGGAAATCAGTCTGGCAATACCTCAGAAAATTGGACATAATACTAACTGAAGACCCAGCTATTCTACTTCTGGGCATATACCCCAGAAACACCTTAGTACACAACAAAGATATATGCACCACAATGTTCATAGTAGCTCTATTCATAATAGCCAGAAGCTAGAAAGAACCCAGATGCCCTTCAGAAGATGAATGGATACAAAAATTGTGGTACATTTACACAATGGAATACTACTCAGCCACCAGAAACAATGACTTGACCAAATTCTTAAGAAAATGGCTGCATCTAGAGAATATCATTCTGAGTGAGATAACCCAGTCACAAAAGAACAGACATAATATGCAGTCACTGATATTGGGATGCTAACCCCAGAGGCTCCCACTGCCCCAGAAACAACTCACAGACTGTATGAAGTCCAAGAAATAAAGAAAACAAAACAAAACAAAAAAATCTTTACAGAACAAGAAAACTTTGACTATTTTCATGTTACATTTTGTTTTGCATGTACTTTGTGCTCACTGTAACTATTGGGCTTTCGATGCATAGTGTCAAACCTTTAAAAAGATCAAGTACTGACTATTCATATAGATTTATGTAAAAATTATTTTAAAATCTGAAAAAAGGTACTGACAAAAATGTATTGTATAATTTTACGCAAAAAATGCTTGAAATCTGTACATTTATCTTTGTTTTGTAAAATAAAGGTGTTAAAAAAATGAGGTACAGAGCAAACAAAGAATTCTCAACCGAGGTATACTGACTGGCTGAGGAGCACCTAATGTACAACATCCCTAGTCATCAGGGAAATGAAAATCAAAACAACCCGAGAGTCCATCTCACACTTGTCAGAATGGCTAAGATCTAAATCTCAGGTGTCAGCAAATTCTGGCAAGGATGTGGAGCAAGAATTTTCCATTTTTGGTTGATGCAAGCTGCTACAATTACTGCGGAAATCTGTTTGGCAGTTCCTCAGAAAATTAGACATAGAACAACCTCAGCACCCAACTATTCCACTCCTGGGCATATACCAAAAATATACTCCAACATGTAACAAGACTATACATCCCACCATGTTCACAGCAGCCTCATTTATAATAGCCAGAAGCTGGAAAGAATCAGATGACCTTCAACAAAGGATTGGATAAGGAAAGTGTGGTACATTTACACAAGAGAGTACTACTCAGCTATTAAAAACAAAGACTTTATGAAATTCCTAGGAAAATTGATGTAACTAGAAGCAATCATTCTGAGTGAGGTAACACAGTCACAAAAGAGCAAACAAGGTATGTACTCACTGTTAAGTGGATACTGGTTCAGAAGCTCTAAATACCTAAGAAACAATTCACAGACTTTATGCAGCTCAAAAAGAAGTATGGTCAGAATATTTATGCCTCAGCCCTTCTTGGAAGGTAGAACAAAGTACTCATGGGAGGAAATACAAGGATAAATAGAGGAGCGGGGACTGAAGAAAAGTTTATTCATATACTGTCTCATCTAGGGATTCACCCCATATGCAGACACCAAATCCAAGCACTATTCCTGATGCAAAGAACTGCTTACTGGAAGGAGCCATATATGAGTGCCTCCTCAGAGGCTCTGCCACAGCCATACTGTTACAGAGGAGGATGCTTGCCACAAACCATTAAGACTGAACATGGGACCCGATGAAGGAGCTAGAGAAGGAGCTGAATGCATCTGCAACTCCATGTGAAGAACAACAATAAGAACCACCCAAACCTCTACAGCTCCCAGGGACAAAAATACCAATCAATGAGTAAACATGGAGAGACCCATGGTTCCAGTTGCATATGTAGCAGAGGATGACATTGTCTGGTATCAATGGGACGAGAGGTCTTTGGTCCAGTGAAGGCTTGTTTTCCCAGTGTAGGAGATTGTCAATGCTCTAAGGTACAAAGTGTGGTTGGGAGTGAGGGCATCTTCATAGAAGCAAGGGGAGGTAAAGTGGGGATGGGAGTGATAGATAGGGGATAAAATTTGAAATATAAATACAGGAAATTTCCATTGAAAATGAGAAAAACAAAAGGCTGAAGGAGCTGAAGAGGTTTCAACTCTCAAAGGAAGAACAACAGAATCAACCAACCAGATACCCCAGAAATGCCAGAGACTAAAGACCCTACAAAAGAATACATCAGGAGAGATCCATTGAAGAGGATGTCCTTATTGGGAATCAAGGAGAGAAGAGGATTTGGCCCTAGGAAGGCTCAATGCCCCTGTGTAGTGGAATGCTTGTGTAAGGAGGTGGGAGAAAGTGGTGGGGAGAGGTTGGGAATACATTCTCACAGAGAAAGGATTGGGAGATAGAATAGGGGATTCCAGAGGGAAAACCAATAAAGGGGACAGAATTTAAAATGTGATTAAAAAAAAAATCCAATAGAAAACAACTTGACTTGTCTTTGAAGGTTCATGAACTTAGTCTTTAAAATTGTGGTGATTACTAAGAGATTATTGGACTAAACATGTTTTATAAGGATAATTAATGAGTGAATATAAGATGGAGAGATGATGTACACCTCAAAAAGAATGGAACCATGCTGATGTCTGCAACACAAAACAAACCCTGCTTGCCTGAGTGAAAAATACTAACTAACACCAGTCACTGCTGCCCAGTATTTGGAAAGACATTTCTTAAGTAATCCAATAACAACAGTAACAACGACAAAATATTTTTTATATAATTAAGAATTTTTAAAAATGAAAGAGATGTTAATAATGATTAATTTAAAATCAAGTGAATGGGAAAACTATGAAGAACATAATGTCCACAAATTTTAAAGTATAAATACAATGCCTAGCAACTTAGAAAGGTTTAAGTTATGAAACTTTAAAAAAAATCATTTAATTTTCAAATATAGCTGTGTTTTGAGTTTGAGTCAGCAGTTCAAAACATGTCCACTAAAAGATGGAAGTGGTACCATGATCCACATTTGTCTTATAGCTGCAATCTCCAAGACTCTTTCAGTTCTTAACATATTTAATGCATATCCACAATCAGATCCTAATTAATGAAAAACTTAAGAATAACATTAGAACAAACAAATCTAGTATTATATACAAAACATATTATGAACATGTCAGACTGGGCACTTAATAGTTAAGTGCAGCTACACTACACATTATGAAATTATTTAATCTAAACCAGAGTAATAAAATCGTGAGGAGAGATGTCTCCTTCTAAAACTGTCCGAATAAAAGGCAGATTATTGATTTAATTACTGTGTATATTTATTTATATCTCATATATTACAAGCAGACTAGAGATTTCCCTCCCTTATCTCCTCCAAGTACCCACCCCATTTTCTTCAGAAAAGGACAGGCCTCCCACAAATATCAGCCAAACATAGCATACCCAGATGTAACAAGACTAGACATATCCACTCATATGAAGTTAGAAGAGGCAGCACAGTGGGACAAAAGCATCTTAAAACAGGCAAAAGTGTCAGATATCCCCCATCCCACTGTTGGATGTCCCAAAAGTAAACATAGTTAAACAACCATAAAACATATATTGAGAGAGGTCCTAGGTCAGATTAATGCACACTCTCTGCTTTTTGGTTCAGTTTCTGGGAGCCCTTGTGATCACAGTAGTTGATTCTGTGTATTTTCTTGTGGTTTCTGTGACCCCTCTGTTATCTAGAATACTTTCTTTCCCCTTTCCCAGGATTTCCCAAGCTCCACCTAATGTTTGACTATGAGTCACTGTATCTGTTACTCGATTGCTTGATGAAGGCACTTTGAGGATAATTATTCCAGACTCCTACCTTCAAGTATAGGAAAATATAATTAAAAATCCTTTCCTTGTTTTTTATATTTTTTGTTATTTATTTATTTATTTATTTATTGACTTATTTAGTTGCCAGTTGTATATTTGGTTGTATTTGAGGTGTCCTGGCTCTCCAGCCTTTAGTTTCTTGCCCTCCAGGGAGTGTTGGGCTCCCTTTTTAGGCATAAGACTCAAGTTGGACAAGTCATTTGTTGGTAAGTTTATAATTTCTGTGCTGTTTTAACCTAGCATATAAAATTTGCGGACAAATGAATAGAACTAGAAAAAAGTGAGCATGAATCATATAACTCAGACAGAGGAAGATAAGCATGTATGCACTCACTACTTTTTATTGCTTATTTTATTTACTTACATTTCAAGTGTTATCTCCCTTCCCAGTTTCCCCTCCCCATCCCCCTGCTTCTATGAGGGTGCTCCCTGAGGTTGGGATTCTGGAAACCCCAACCCTCAATTACCTGGCAATAGCCAGGTGTGCTCTGCTCCAGTGACCTGACATTATAAAAGGGGATGCTTGCCCCCTCCTCTCTCTCTTGTCTCTCTAGCCTCTCTAGGCCTCTTGGCCTCTTGCAGCCTTGCTCTTCCCCCATCCCTTCTCTTTTCCTTCCCTTCCCCCCTCTCTTCCACATGTTCATGACTCTACTCCTCTATTCCTCTCTCTCTCTCTCTCTCTCTCTCTCTCTCTCTCTCTCTCCCTCCCTCCCTCCCTCCCTCCCTCCCTCCCTCCTTCCCTCCCTCCCTCCCTCCCTCCTTCCCTCCCTCTCTCCCTCCCTCTGCCTCTACCATCCTCTTAACTCTCCCAAGACCTGGATAAACTCTATACTGTACTATACAGTTGTGTGGGTGGTCCCTCAGGGGGATGGGATTCCCAACATAGTCCCCCAAGAGGCACCTCCCTTGCCCCCAGGCCTTGCAGCACCTCCATCGGATATACGCACCCCACTCTCTTCATCCTTCCCCTAACAGCTGACCCATCCTCCCACTCCCACCCTAGTGACCTAGCATCTACATATACTCAGTCATATACTCTTTTATAGATGGGTACTGCCTACAAAGTAAAGAATAATTATGCTACAATCCTCAGAGTCAGAAAGTTTCAATAACAAGGAGAGGTCAGGGTGAAACTTGAATCTCCTCGAAAGAAGGAAATGGAAGAGATATTGTGGTGAACTGAAGGGAGATGGCAGCTGAAAATGGAGGATGAGATAGAAAGGCACAGGTTCAGGAGAGAGGTCAGGAAATTAGGGTGTAAGGTAGAAAGCCTGTGCAACAGAAACTCCCAGAAATCTGTGAGGGAGGCCCTAGTTAAGATTCCTAATACTGGAGAATATTGGGCTTAAACCAGTTATCTCCTGTAACCAAGAAAGACTTCTAAGAGAGGGAGTGGGCCCCCAAACTAGCCACAAAACCTTCAACCTAAAATTTGTTTTGCCTGAAAGATGCAGTGCACACTATTTTTAAAAATTGGATTAAAAAGAAAGAGAGAGAGAGAGAGAGACCATTTTTAAAACTTCTGCAGAGTGATGGAAGGTAAAATCAATACCGATTCAGCACATATTTTGAAAAATCGAAGGTATGTTCAATATTACACACTAAAGAAGCACACAGGCATCTCAGAATTCAGTAGTTTGGGGTTGATAAAGTCATGAGGGTTTGTAAACAGGACATTGGTAACATTCTCAACAGATTTGGCAGAGCACTAGTAATCAAAACCATTAATGTTCTCAGTGAAACTGATGAATATTCACAGCAATTAAGATAAAGACTGCAAATAGCCTCACATCTGTTCTGATCAGATCTGGCCTTGGAGTAACAACTTGTGCCAAACTTACTAAAAAAAGGAACAAACTCAGATTTGAAGTTTAGAGTTCTGAATAAAGAGTCATGAAGCCAAGTGTTCAACATGGTCTTTAAATATAAATTAAATGGAATGGTGCATTTTGATAACATAGCTTCATAAACAAGGTTAGTTAACTTTAAAATTATTAAAATCAAATGTTATAAAAGAATTAGAATAAACCTATGAGTGTATAACTTATTTTTTACAAAGAAAAAAATTATTTGAGAATATGATACATGGATATGTTTACCATATCCTACATATACTACAGGCAGATTTAATAAGAGAAAAATACTTACTTAAAACCATTTAGTTCTAAGAATTCTAAAAATCTGGCCATGCAAACCCCAAAAGTTTTTAATATAATTTAATAAATGCATTATGACATAGTAAAAAACCAACAACGACACTAACTATGGAAATCCACTTTGTAATAAAAATATCAGCATCTTTCTAAGCAAATTGGAAAACTGTAAAGGGTTGAATATATAAGCGAAGTATAGATAGCGGGCAGCTCTCATGGGTGTGAGCAACAGGGTAAGAGCCAATCAAGCAGCAACATGAAATATAAGTCTCTCACTCTGAAAACAGAAGAATGTAGCAACTTAACTGTGCAATATCTATACATTTAGAATGTAGGAGAGGAAACCTCGAAAGCATTTAACATAAGTGTTGGTTTAATATTTTGTATAAAATGATGTTAAATGGCATAATGTCAATGCAATCATTAGACTTTTGTTTCAGTTTTAAATGCCAGTTGCCACATTGACAAGCCAAAGCTTAGAAGAGAAATTGTATGTGACCTATCATGACAGATTATTAGAAAATGACAGGTGGAGGAGTGTCCCCACCAGCAGAGATGTATCCATTTTCTTTCATGCCTGCTAACCATTTTTTCCTGTTGCTGTAATATGCCTGCCAGACACTGACAGAGAGAAGTGACATGACTCAGAGCAGGGCCATGCTGACCAGAAGTCCTGCTCTGTTATGTATGTTCTGGGGCTGTTAAGCTTAAGAAATTCCACAAAACTTTATGTAGGACCCATCAAGTTAAAGGTTAGGTAAACTGCAATTGCTATGTCCAAAATGTCTTAGATCAGAGCAGATCACAAGGCTCCTGCACCTTCATATGAACTTACTGTTTCTGTTGTGATTTTTGTTTTGTTTTGATTTTCTCATCGCTGATGCTCAGCTGCCATCTGAACTATGGTCAACATTGGTCAATTTTACAATGTGCATTCAATAAAACATTCTTGTCTGATTGATATTTGTGCTTATGTGGTTTGTGGGGCAACTTACGGACCTCAAGAGATTAGAAAATAAACTTAATGTGGTACAGCATTAGAAAAAAAATGTATAGCTACAAGTGAAAAAATGAAAAGATTCATATACAAAAGAAAAATATTCAATATTTGTTTAGAAATATAATCAAACCATATTCAAAAATGAATTGATTTAGAATGTGTAGTGGTAAGTCATAAAATCTCACAAATAATAAATGCTCATATGTGCATTTATCAATTTATATGTGTGTGTGTGTATACACATGTGGTTACAGTGTAGCATTATATGATAGAATAAGAAAAACTAAATATTTGTGAGTTATAAAAGAAAACATAAAAACTAATTTGTATTTGCATTTTTAATTCTCTCATCATTTGGGGTAATCATGGTGGTAAACTATCATATGTATTTGGGTATCATTAGTGAAGTTTTGTGGAGTATTTTTATCTGTGAGTTTTGTTAATGAAATTTAAAATGGAAAATACTTGTGTTGGTGAAAGAAAATTTATAAGCGATGCAATTTTATACTAACAAACTGCCAAACATTGAGAAGCTCAAAGCTGACAATTTAAGTTAGGAGGAAAGAATGCTGAATACAGGCACTCGGCAGAGTAGTAGTTATTTAATAATATACAATACATTTATATAGAAGAATATCCACAGAATCAGCATAATTTATAGCCACGCAATATTGTTTTTGGCACATACTTTGCAACATATAATCAAAAAAGAGAGACTGACACTGAATTTTGTCTCTATACCTGCCTGGGTATAAACAACACAAGCATTCTTTTATAGAAAATGAGTGTATTTGTTATAATTGTAAAATGAAAGCAGTGCAGAAATGAGACTAATATGAGGGCTTTGCTCATTAATAGTATAAAATTTGTAAAATAGAAAGGTAAGTAAATAAAAATATTCTGCTGAAACACTTTACATATCACTCAGACTATTGCATTTATTAAACTTAAAGCATCAAGAAAGAATACAAATATATAAAAGGCAGGTTTCTTAACTCAGAAGATAAGTAGACCTTTGCTAATCCAAGGACAAACAGGCTGAGAAAGAAATTAGAGAATTCACACCTTTTACAATGGTCACAAAGAATACAAAATATCTTGGTGTGACCCTAACCAAGCAAGTGAAGAATCTGTACAACAAGAACTTCAAGTCTCTGAAGAAGAAAATTGAAGATCTCAGAAGGTGGAAAGGTCTCCCATGCTGAAGGATTGGAAGGATCATCATAGTAAAAGTAGCCAGGTTGCCTAAAGCAGTCTATAGGTTCAATGCAATCCCTATCAAAATTTCAACTCAATTCCTCATAGAGTGTTGGTAGCCGTTTGTGCTGCACCCAAAGATGGCACAGAGTTGTTGTCCAGCCCAAGGGACATAGTGCGCATGTACCACGCACGTCACAGCCTGCTCTTGGGGCATGCTAATGAAATACTGGAGGACATACCAATCAGGTAGCGACACGAGTCTCCTGGGCATATATAAGCAGTGCACTTTTCTTCCACGTGGTCCCCTGCTCAAGAGTACTGTACAATAAAGGTTGTTCACAGAAGAATCCTGTAGCCATGCATCATTCTTGCTGGCAAGATATTAGGCACGTGACAATAGAGTTAGAAAGAACAATTTGTAAATTTATTTGTAACCATTAAAAAGCCACGATAGCAAAAACTATTCTCAATAATAATAAAAAATAAATTTTCCGGGAGAATCACCATCACAGATCTCAAGCAGAATAAGGATACAATGGGACACTCCAATATAGTAAAGAAGGATAAGAGGAGATTTATCTAGAAATGTGAATAGTCACACAGGCAACCTTCCTTCTGTAACCACTTCTTCAGTAGATATAAATATAAAAAAAAAATCTGAAAATCATGTTGGTAACAAGATATTTAACCTTGAATATTATTACATAAGTGCTTTACTGTGCTTTGAAAAGAGACATATTTAAATGTGTTTGCAGCTTTTCTTCAATCTAAGTTCTCTTAATCTTTAATCCTGGCTTTATTCAGTTTAGTTTCTCCATTTATATCCCATTCATCCTTACAACATCCTATTGTAAGATTCATTTTGGGGTGGCAGTCAGTGTTCAAAAATCAAATTACAATGTGAAAACCACAATAAATAGCAACTCTGCGTTTGCATTATGTACACTGAGGTCTGTAACTGTAATTAATGAAGATATGAATACTTTCACACTGTCAACAATTTTTGAGCAGAGGAAAGAAGGACACAAGCAACATCAGGAACTGAGCAGTTGTTGGCTCAATATTCGTTTTACCAGCCGAGGTGCCTTCTAATACCTGAGCCTTGTGATCACACCATGTCTGTAGCTTAATTATACACATACTAAATTTCTGCATGTAGCACATTTCTAAAATTTGTTTTTGAGTGAGAAATGTCAGAAGGTACTGCTGTGTTTTTATTATGACAGTCTCCTCCAAATCTGGTGCTAAATCTCAAAGGAAATGTCTTAAGGCTATGACCAAGTCAATATAGTAATTCCTTGATCGATTCATTCATTATGTGATGCCCTCATGGGGAATGGTAGAAAGTATGGTATCGAGCCTAATTAAAGGAAATAGGACACTACAATCATGTCCTTCAAATGGTGAGATCATTCTCAACCACTTTCTATCAATCTGTGGCCCTTAGAATTAGTTGGAGAACTCCTTGTCACATTGTTTGCTCTATCACAACAAGACTGGGCCATGGGAAGACCAAAGTGATACCACAGCTCTATATAAATGAGCCGAAAGAGATTGATTTGAATGAGACACGCTCAGGTTGGGGCTAACACAAATTAAAATAACATCACAGTACATCATAAAAAATTAAGTCTTCAAAATCAATTCCCCAGTGGTTTTAAACAATACCTGGAAAAAATGTTAAAATTTTATTTTGTTTTAAACATTGAGAGGATTCATCTCATCTCATGTGGCATGTTGTCTGTCTGTCTGCTTTCTCATGGTAATATTCTACTGTGTTTTTACTGGACTCATTTTGTATCATCTCTCCAGTCACAAATGAGGCAATGCTAAAATAATAGGCAGATGTTCCTGTGTGGCACATCTCACCAAAAAATATATCCAAAATTACATTATTTGGAGGTTTTAGGCCGTTTTATCCATTAATTTCCTGTTAATCAATTATCATATTTTGTTGACCTAAGTTTTGATCGTCTTTTTTTTTTCTTCCAATAAAATTCTGTTACAATTCTTGTGCTGAAATGAATCCTTGTTTTTATTCTGAAAATATATTGTATATTATTCCCTCTTATTAGAAGAAATAAAATCAATCATACATTTGTATATCTACTTATATATGTAATATATATGCATATTATATATGGTATATAAGTTTGAATGTAGTATATTATATATGTACATATATGTACATGCATCTATTATAAGCACAGACATAAATTGTGTCCTTACCTACCAGACAATGTAGGCTGAAAGGAATTTTAGTATGGGATCTGGGAAATAAAACTCCACAGAGTAGACTGCAGACAGAAGAACAAAGGAATAATGAATGCTTCATTTTTTTAGTCTAAATTCAACTTCATCCTAGAAGCACATTTTCTTCTCCATGTGGTATTTTGTGTGTGTGTTTTTTTTTTTTTCTTAATAGATTCAGCGGAGTGGACTAAATATGCTGATTTAAATCACCATTACATGCATAAATTACTTTCCCAGCAACATTTATATGGCTCTTTATCAAAAAACCGGGATTCATGATCTAGGTCACTGCACTCGAAATCCATGATGTCATTTCAGTTTTAATTTGAGAGGTCATTCGTGGGTGTGGAATTCAGGGTGACACTGTTTTCTTTCAGCAATTTACTGCTACCTTTTCACTCCTACTTTATGTGCTAGAGAAGAGAGAATTTGCTGATACCTTCATCTCTGTCTTTTCCATTTGATCATGTAGGATGATTATCAAGAATGTGATGTGTCTGGTTTTTGTAGAGTTTATTGAGAGTGATCACTACACATACCTATCATTTTCACCTAGTGTGGAAACTGTTCAGCAGTCTTTTTTTTTCCCAATACTTTATTGTAATTTTCTTCAACCCTTCTGGCCTTTCCATTCTTCTCCAAGTTCACATGTTTAAAATGGTTGTCCCCTCATTCTGCCTCTGCCCAGTCTAGTCCTTTTGTTATACATAAGGGGGATTTCTAGCAGTATTTTTAAATAACTCTAAGAGAAAGTGGAAAACAGAATGTGTAAGAAACAGGTATCAGTGTCTGGAAATGTCAACCCTCACATTTTCCTAAAGAAATGCATTTCCTAGGCTTTGCATTTCTATTGGTTAAAGGAAGAAAGAAGAAAAGAAGGAGGAAGGAAGGAAGGAAAAGAAAGAAAGAAAGAAAGAAAGAAAGAAAGAAAGAGAGAAAGAAAGAAAGAAAGAAAGAAAAGAACAACAGACAGAAAGAAGAAAGAAAGAAAAATAAAAAAAAGAAAGGAAGGAAGGAAGAAAGAAAAAGAAATTTTACCTTTCTCTGTTTCAAGGCCATCCCATAAGGATAGCACATCCTCCTCATTTCTTCTATGAGTTTCGATACAGACGGTTCTTTTCATGAGCTGCATTCATCATTGTGTTCCAGCAGGTGATGAGACATTCCCCTCTTTGAGCACTTCACTATTCTTAAGAACAGCCCCCAGTAAGCCAGAGAGGAAGTGACCAGTTCCATTCGGTCTGTGATTTATAGAGATCAGAATTCTTACCACAGCTTGTTCTCATATTTGGATACAAATTGATAATCCACAGAGGAGATCTGTCACTTGTAAAGTAATCTAAAACTCTTGTTTTATTGTTTTGTTTTTCAGTGTTGGAGATTGAACTTGGGCCCTTAGCATGCTAACAAAGAATTCTTCCACTAAGCTACCTCCTCAGCCTTATAATGCTGGTGCTTTGAAGAATTATTGAAAAGAAAGCACATTAGGGTGATATTTAATTGTTTCTCTATGACAGCGCTATTTTTGGTTCTATTTGGGGCAAATCCTAACTAATTTCATTGAAAACATAAAAATGTTAACACTTAGGTATTTAAGATAATAGATCATAACCCATAAGCTTTTCAGAATGAGTTCTTTGGAAGTAACCAATAATAATTATACAATAATAATTAATTGAATGACACATAAACTTTTCTCATCTAACTAATTAAAAACAAATACACCTAATTTGATAATCAGCTATTATAAGTTAATGAGGTGAAGCCTATTTTACTAATATCCTTGCATGTATTATATAGTACACAGTATTTCCTTTACAGGAACAGGTGGTAATTTTAATAAAGATGCCCCCACATTAAACTTTATTAATCTCAATTACTATATAAAAGGTACATGTTCCTCATGGATTTTAGCATAATTTACCTTAGATTATCAATCCCTTATTTATTTACACATCACTTCTTTTCTAACTAAACCATGAGCTAGTTATAATACAACATTATCCTAAACTCATTAAGTATATATGAACAAAATGTCACATGATGACACAGAAATGACCTTTATAAACCATTCAATTCGTATCTTCATTTTTTCTTCTTCTTCATAAAAGACAAGTTACTCTTTAAATACATTCTAAGAATTAAATAAAACTGTTTTTCCAATTACAGAAAATGAAATAATCCCAAAAAAAGGGAAATGGATTGTCCCCGGTTTTAAATGGTTGATGCAAGCCTGGAATGTGACTGCTTCCTGTGCCATCATTCTTTTCTTTTTCTTTTTTTTTTTTTTTTTGTATTAAATAAATATCTTAATTGGAATTGCTAGTTCATGATAAGAGTGTCAGCATTATTAGTTTCTTGTCAAGGACATTTCTCCTATTCTCCTTGTATCATCACATGGTAGAAAAAAAAAGAATCCTGACATGAACTAAAGAACAGGCCATGATCCATCATGGTAGATACGTATTCATAATCTTACCTAGAACAAATTGAACTCTCAAGAGCCCCTTCTTCAAACACTATTCAACTGGAGATCCTAACATTATTCCAGCATGTGAGAGGACACGCATATCAGATCCACAGCTAAGCACAAATGGGTTTATAGGAAATGCACGGAGAATGAAAAGTAATTTTAACATGTTTGTTTTTATGTTTGTGTGCCGGTGGTATATATGTGGATGTTGACTTTCTTATGGCTCACGTGTAAGGGTCAGATGTTAACTTAATTAAGTTGACTTTCTCCTAAAATTGGTCTATGAGATCAAGGTCTGAGTTCCTGGTTATCTGATTCAAATACCTGTGTCCACTGAGTGATCTTTCTGGATCATAGAATATAATTTTTTCTGAGGTAGCATAAGAGATTGAAATGACAAAATACTTTCATTTTAATAAGTAAAGCAAAGAAAGACCAGAAGAAAAAAATCATTTCTGTTTTCCATAATACTATTGTCTTATCTCATTCAAATTAGTCTCTCTTATTTAAATAACTCAATACATATGCAGTTTGGGTGAACTTATTTTTCTTATTTATTTACCTGTACTAATTTGTACTGTTGCTGAGAGCCCATGATGAGATTATAATGTTTAAGCACTCATGCCTTTAAACTAAGCCCCAGAAACAACTCACAGACTGTATGAAGTCCAAGAAATAAACAAAACAAAACAAAACAAAACAAAAACATCTCTATACAAGAAAACTTTGTCTATTTCCATGTTACATTTTGTTTTACATGTACTTTATGCTCATTGTAACTATTAAGTTTTCAATACATACTATCAAACCTTTAAAAAAATCAAGTACTGAGTAAAAAATATATTCATACAGTTTTATGTAAAAATTATTTTAAAATATGAAAAAAAGTACTGACAAAAATGTATTGTATAATTTTATGCAAACAATGCTTAAAATCTGTACATTTATCTTTGTTTTGTAAAATAAAGTTGTTAAAAAAATAAACTAAGCCCCATATTGAACTATTACATACCCACTTATAAACAGAAGCATCTATTCTGGAAAGCTAATGGTGCTTCCAAAACTGTCATTCCATTGTAAGGAAATTGAGATTATGAAAATTCCTCCTGGATGATTTTCTTTGTTGTTCAATGTGTACTGGTGATTAACACTGAAACAACTTTGTTGAGTCACAGGAAACATTAACAAAGTTCTTTTGACAATCAAGTACTTTGAATAATGATACTGATTGCCACAGTCTTTTGAGTATAGATTTGAAGATTCTCACATGAATAAACAACAAATTAAATCTAAAGGTGTACCAAGACTCATCTGTGAACTTTAGAATATAATTGCTTGTCTATTGTCTCAACTTTATTTTTTGAGAACATTTGACTAACTCACAGTCACACAACAATCCTGCTAAACTATAAGAAATCACATTATTTACACTTTGCTTAATGAAAGAGTTACTGTGTTGCTGAATTAATTATACATTTATTTTTATTGAATTCTGGTGTCAGAATTTATCAGTTAAAATCTCTTTTATATAAATGTTAAATACCTTCTGAAATTAAGAGAAATGAAGAAAGGAAGGAAGAAAAGAAGAAATGAAAGAAAGAAAGACAGAAAGAAAGAAAGAAAGAAAAACAAAACAAAACTAGTTTGTTGGAGAAGAAATGAACGAAGTAATTTCCATGAATTTGACCCAGAACCAGACAGGTCTGACTTAGGACAAGGACATTGAAGTAAAAGCCTGACAGTTTGTGATATTACCAATTTATAAAATCATCACATCTTCAATGATACAATGTCAACCTGTCATACTACAGAAATGTTCTTTTTATCCTGTCAGATTATCCAACATACAAGGCTTTCTTTCAGCCTTCAGGAGTCTGAGGCCAGGGGTGAAGGGAAATGAATTTCTTTTCTGTTGAGAAGGCTTTTTTATTTCCTTTGTAAACAATGATAATGAAGAAAATCTTATGTTCTGAAATATTTATGTACATGTTTTTAAAATGAGTATAGTTCTTCTAATTCTGTGAAATAGAATATTAAAAATATCCAACAGAAAATGATTTTATCAGCACAGTATCATGTGATTTTGCCCACCATAACACCAAATTATTTTTCATGAAAAATTCATTGATTGCTATACCACAATGATTGAGTTAACTCTGTACATGCCTAACTTCTGTATTAGATCTCAATACCCTTTAGAATCAGGATCATGGCCCACAATGTCTGATGTGTTTGGCACATTTTAAAAATGAAGATATAGCATACCCAAACTTATGGTACAGAATGAGAATACTTCTAAGAGAAAAACTCATAGCACTAAGTGCCCTTAAAAGGTAGAGAGATCCTACACTAGCAACTTAACTTTACACCTGAAAGTTTTATAACAAAAAGAAGCAAATTCACCCAAGAGGAGTAGACTACAGAAAATCAACAATTTCAAGGTGGAGTTCTACTAATTAGAAATAAAGAGAATGATACGAAGAATCAAGTAACCCAAAAGCTGGTTCTTTGAGAAAAATCAACAAACTAGATAAACCCTTAGCCAACAAAATTAAAAGACACCAAGACAGTATCCAAATTAACAAAATCAGAAGTGAAAAAGGATAGTGAACAACGGAAAATGGAAAATCAAAAGAAATCATCACATCTTACTACAGAAGCCCTTACTCAAAAACCTGGAAATTCTAGAAAAAAAAGGGCTATTTTCTAGAAAGATAAAACATACAAAATTAAATCAAGAGCATGCAAAATATCTAAACTGTTCCAAAACCTCCTAAGGAAATAGAGTAAATCTTAAACCTCCCGACAAAAAAAAAAAAAAAAAAAAAAAAAAAAGTCAGAGCCATGTGGTTTTAGTGCAGAATTGTACTAGACCTTCAAAGACTTAATATCACTACTCTACAAACTATTCCACAAAAGACAAAAGCAAAGGAACACGATCTAATTTGTACTATGAAGTGACAGTCACTCTGATACCTAAACCACACAAATATCCAACACAAAAAGAACTTCAAACCAAATTTTCTTATGAATATCAATGCCAAAATACTCAATAAAATTCTTGCAGACAGAATCCTGGAAAATATCAAAACCATTATTCACCATGAAAAATTAGGCTTTATCGCAGGGAATAAGGAATGGTTCAGCATATGAAGATGCATCAATGTAATCTACTATATAAACAAACTAAAAAAAAAACTTTATAGGATCATGTCATTAGATGTTGAAAAAGCCTTTGATGTAATGGGGCACATTGAGGGTGGTATGGTCTTAAGCATACACACTTTTCCTTTCTCAGTCAGAATATAGAATCAGACTGTCTGTTTTCCATGTGTCTATTTTTGACCTTTATATAATAGTTCAGGAATAAAAAGAAAAAAAAAGGTTTGGGCAAAATAAAACTGCCTGCATGTTAAAAGAGTCTAAGATTTCAGGAATTTGAGGCCCATAACTAAATACAAACCAACAGCCATTATCAAATTGAATGGAGAGAAAATTAAAGCAATCCTACTAGAACCCGGAAGTAAATAAGGCTACCACTCTTCCTGTCTATTACAAATCAAAGTTCTACTAGAGCAATAAAGCAATAAACGTATATCAAGGGGATACAAATTGGAAAGGAAAAAGTCCAAGGTATCACAATTTTTATAAGAATATTTAGGTTATATTTCATTATTGTTAAGAAAAATGTCTGCTTAGTTTTGTCTCTGATAATTTATTAATATTATACAAGAAATTTGGACACATCTATTTAAAAAATACACTCTCTGAGACTTCTGGTACCTGGAGTTCTTCCTTATACTTTCTCAAAAATAAGTTATTTGCATAACAAGAGTGAGAAGCCCTGGTAAATTTATGCACTCCTCTTCATGAGGGACAGATGCCCCACTTTCCTACAGAAATGCTCAGTGCTACTGTCATGTTTTTGTTATGATACTTGAGTTTACAAATTATTTAACTAGCTGATATTCTAGCTCAATGAGGTGAGGGTTGGGAAGGAGTTACCTCTGCATATAAAGACTTTAAATGACAAGACTATGGCCACCACCATGATGTATAGAAATAATCTCAAATTGTTCCTACTAGGATCAGGTATAAACAAAGAGTCTACTCTGTCTGCATTTATTCAATATAACACTTTAATGTCTTAGCTGGAGGAGTAAGAGATAGGGATCATATAAATGTGACGAAAGGAGACCAGGGTGGGGAGGTGGACACATCCTGTTGGAGACAGGCTGGGAGGTATGGGATGTGGGACATTGAGTGAACTGGGAAGGGGATACAATCTGTAGTGTAAAAATGTTTAAATGCATTTAAAATGAAATAGTTCAAGTATGATTTGCAGATGAAATGTCACTGTAAGGGATTCTAGAAAAAAAAATATCAGCGGTGATAAATGATTTTGGTGATATAGGAGTGGATCATAGAGAATGAACTATAACAACAAACACACCACCAGTACAACAACTAAATAGTCTTCGCAAATATTTTGTTTTGTTTTAGGTTTTTTTATAAGCTTTGCCTCTATCTTAGTCTGGCATCAAATGTATAACAATACTCCTGTCTCAGCATCCCAAATGTTAGGACTGAACTACCATCCAATATATCACTGGAGAAATATTGTGCAAAATTTGAAGTATTTTTGTTTGTTTTTGAACATTCAGCACACATAATGCTTGGCGCAGAATGTTCCTGTGAAGCTGCATAATAAAGTGACCAGTTTTACCGAGTCTCTGAGAATTCTCAAAGTAGCCATGCTGATAACTGACATACTACCCATGAGTCATGAGGTTCATGGGGAGAGGTGGAGAAGGCACATTCTGGATAAAGATGTGTCTAACTTATGATATTCGTAGAATATAAAGTTTTTTTTTTCATGTGCACCATTACATACCAAGGAGTGTGTGTGATTTGAATATTAATCTCATTTGACAAAGATTTCCACAAAGAAATCAAGACATATTTGACTGAAATTTTATACATGTCATCCTGGTCAGTCAGGTCTGTGAAATTAACTGCACAAATTGGTTACCTCTGGGGATCTGAACTCAGCCCTCACAATATTGGATGACTTTAATGTTTATGGCTTAAGTTTTATTTTTCTGTCAATTAGTTGTAATGTCTCATCCAATTCTAAGTGAAATATCTGGATTTAGAAACTTAAAAACAAACCAAACAGGAAGACATTGGTTTCCCCAGTACTTATGAACAGTTGGACTGGCATGAAAGATCAGTGATTTAATAATATTAACATCTGTTTGGAACATAGTTACTATGTATAAATTAAGCAGAGTGCTGGTGGTAATAATAATAATAATAATAATAATAATTAATAATTAATAATAATAAATTATTTGATCTGAGAGTATCTTGCTATGGTGGTGCATATTATGTAACCCTTTTTAAGAAAAAGGCTCTCTAAACCTTTAAATCAGAAAACTTACTGCTTCAGAAAATTATAAAGAAACATTGGGAGTATACAAAAGGTAAATTTCTCTAGCTATTAATGAAGGTATTTGCTTAAGTCACCATAATGAAAACGTGAATTACCAAGGTGATGGACAGTTCCATCTGAATTAAAGGGTAAATTTGATTTAAAACTTTTAAAATTCCACTGTCACATTTAGTGAAACATTACAGTGGGAGAGTCTACAGCAGTGGCTGTGTACTTGTTTTGATGTTTTGATGTGTTTTCAGAGAAACTCAGATGTTAACAATGAGATAACATTTTGAGAAAAATCTATTCTAGTGACTGATTCAACTGGTGGGAAACCCAAGCAGCTCAGCATCAGAGTGTCCCTGTGGTGCCAAAATCCAGTAGAAACATTTGGTTCCAAGGAGGTTTAATATTTTTTTTATTACAAATTGCTGTTGCCTTGTCTCTTGCCTGCAGATGGATTACTGCCTCTAGACCACTGATAACTTCCACCTGAAATCCCATCTGGAGTTAATTATCAAGTGCTGAGATAAAGTCCAAACACTGGTAGCAGGTTTAATATCTGGCTTGATAAAAGGCATGCCTTTCTTAAACTGCTGATTGTTTGCAAGACTAGGACTGTAGAGACTGAAGAGAGGACTCCCCATTTAAGAGTAATTTCTGTTTCTGCAGCAGGTCCAGGTTAAGTTTCCAGCACCTACATTAGATGGCTCAAAACTGCCTGTACTCTATTTCCAGGGCATCTGATGCACACTGGCCTCTGTGGGCATCTACAACCAAGTAAGTCACACAGGCAACACCCCTGTGCTTTCACGCACACACATTCATATAAATAAAATAATTAAAAAAAAAACTTTGTAAAACACTGAACTTGCGACTGTGAATAAGTCCTGGTTGTCATGAACTGTTTAAATTTCTTAAGCATAAAAGCTCATAAAAATTCAGCTTACTCCTTCATTTTGGGTGAGTGCTTGAGCTTCCTAGCATCAGCAGCCACTCAAGTGGACTGAGGCAATGCAAAAATGGTAATTTTACCTTTACATGGTCGAAAAGCCCCTGCACAATAATAATACTCTATTGGTTTTTATTTTTGAGATAGTCTACTCAGTTTCCTGGAAGGAAAAGCAATTAGTAATTAGTAATTAGTATTAGATAAAGAAGTTTATTTAACATAGGAGAAAGTTCTGGTCAGTTCTTAATCAGTGAACTGCGTTTATTTTCCCCTTTTCGCTATCATATTCGACTCAGAATGTTTTTCTTTCTTCTTTACCTTTGTTTATCTTGTTTCCTTATAATATTATTGAATATTATATGAATATTGAAATATTACTGAATATCAAAATATAGTAAATGATAGAGGAACAAAATTATATGTTCTATAAGCAGTCTTATTTTTGTCATTTTGAAAAAGAAATGGCATACTAGATACTACATACCCCCTTAGGTAGGTAAGGATGGTCAGATATCTCAGCAGAACTTCCGAGTGATGGACAGGCCAGTGTGCAGGTCCATTCCAACCACAGCTAGTCCTTGGCACTTCCCTGCTCTCACCCACTGAGAAAGCAAATTGCATGTGATACAGGAGTACTTGGCACAATAAGTTACATGATGTATAGTTAGAAGAGAGCAAAGGTGTGCTAATTGTGTTTAGTTTTTAAGATGAATTTGCCAGGTAAGAAAATAATAAGAAATAAATATCAGCATTTTCTAAGTTTTTTAATACCTCAAAGTAAATAGCATGTATCACATTATGTAAAGAATAAGAAAATAAAATTAGAACTTGTCCTGAATGCTGTCAAAGATGATGTAAAGCTTATTCTGTTAGTAGCTGGACAAAACCATAAAAGTTAATTATGGAAAAAGCTAATCCAGTTTTATGGACCTGTGGCCAGTGGAGGGATTAAAGCTAAGCAAACACTCTCTAAGTGTTTCCTCTAAACATCAGCACAATAAACTTTTGCAGCTCTTGAAGAATGTGTGGAAACAAAACAAATGACACAACATGTTTTGTCCTTTACACTTACAAGAGTCACATCAGGAAACTCTAGTCAAGGTAGTTTGCCTTGTGGATATTATCTGGCGATCTGGGCTCCACTTAGGAGTACTATCCCATATTTGATGATGCCTTGCTAAGCTTAGACATAACATATAAGTTTACAAATTTCAGTTTATGAGATTTAACATTTCAAAAATTAAGGAACAGTTTCTTCTTCTCTAAGAGTAGAGTAAGGCGTAAGTTAAAAAGAAAAAAAAAAAAGCAAAGTAACAAAAACTTTCTTGCAGCTCCAAAGTTGAGTATTTCCTTGTCATCAAACCAGGAAGCTTTATTCTGAAAGAATTCCTTAGTTTAATGTACTCGATACATTCAGAGGATATGAGACTAGACTGAAGATTAGAAATAAACAAGTCAAAATCAGTATTAAGGGTAGAACTGAATGGAATATGGCAGAGACAGTGTGTGATCTGTGAAATCCACATTTACAACTTCAAATGGAAGGGTAATGAATTGCAAGGGCATAGTATGACACCAAGTCCCTCTGATCACTTGAAAAATACTGACTGTTGTGACTTTGCCCGTTTGGTGTGCTATGTTCTTCAGACACCTATGCATAAGACACACGGTTAAACACAAATCAATCTGCTTTAAACTTTGTTGGAAAACAAAACTGTTGTGCTAGAAATTCCCAGTGCTGACATAGTTCTTAACATAGTATTTATGGTATTTGGGCAAATTCAGTCCCAAGACAGTTAACAAAACCAAAACAATATACTGACAAAAAGAAATGTATCACAAACTTTATTCATACTTGTCGCACACACCACATTTCTTTTCTTTCATTTTATTTTATTGTGAAAAAACTATCACATAAAGGGAAACATTGCACACTAAAAAATAAAGCTAAAATATTTGTGGAAAAATGTAATGTACATTTCTTACCATCACTGATTCTATAGTCTAATGGGGGTAAGTCAAGCCATAAAATTATGTGACTGAACCTGACACCCTCCACAAATAAAAGGCTATTACATAGTCGATGAAGGAGAAGGCTCTTGTTGCCTACATACAGATAGAGATTAATATTTGGGTGGCAAGATATTTTTATTATTGATGAAAGAAATGACAGTTGTAATAAAACTGACAATGAGTGACTTAGATAGGAGTATACGGTTTTTGTTCATCCAAAGTTTAGTATTTAAAGAAAAAGCTAACATTATGATTGACTTCTGGTAAGATGGCTCTTGATGTCTTCTGAATAGAGTTCTTGATTCTTTTAGGCCCTTCCCATAGCACTTTTCTTCATACAAAGAGACAAAGAAAAGAAATAAAGGGGAAGAGAGAGAGTTAATTTCTTTTTATAATAGTGGACAACAGTTATAAGAAAGATCTACTTTAAGAAGCTCATTAAACTTGTCATTTTCCCCCAAATGACAAAAGTTGAATATCTCTTAGTGGCCTGGGACAAGAATTACTGCAAAGTTTAGAATTCTTCAGGCATTAAATTACTGACATAAAGAACTAATTATCTTTGAGATTGGAGATACAGCTAAACAAGTTTGTTTATTTGTACAGATAGACTGAAAATAATTTTCTGTGACATTAAATAAAATTTGTGCATCTAATAAATTGATAAGGAACATAAAATGAAAGCCTATAGCATCAGGCTATTGCTTAAAATGTTTTGAAGTTGTCTAGATATTTAGATTAGTGCTGCCCAATATGTAGTCTTATTAAGAGACAGTATTGGCATATACATTTAGGGGTAAAAATTTAATCTAATGTGGACAAGTAAGGCATTGGACGGTAACATTTGAAGTGCTATACAAACTTAAGAATGTTCCCTGAAAGGACTGCCTGTCAAATAGAGTGTCCAAAGTGAGCTACAAAGGTCAAATCCATATATTCCATCTCTTTGGATGAAGGCAACCCTAGAGTAAATATGATCTTAGGCAATGCAGACATCTACTTCTAGAAAGTCCTTGAAGTTACTGAGAACTGAAAGATCTGATGACTAGATTACTCTGCAGCTGGAGAGGAAGTCTTTCTTGAGAGACTTTGGGTAGCTTATGTTGGTGTCCAACATGGGGAGTTTACAACTGTTTGCATGGCTATTTCATTAATCTACAAAATCAAATATTTTATTCAAGTTTTCAATGGCAATTAGAGATTAATTATTGAGGATGAAATGTGTGAAGATGTCAATGCACTCAATTTCAGTGTTGATTGGTTCATATGTTCCTTCTAACTTACTCTCTTTACATTTAAAGCAGCTATGAAATTAGGTGACTAATTTAAGTAGTAACTCTATTGTGCTCTAACTTCTCCTTCACTTACTTCTCCAGGATCTTACAGACACACTTTACGTGTTTTCTTTTTGTCTAAACTCAGCTGAGCATTGTTGAATATGCATCCTAAATGATTGGTGAAATTGTCTCAATTTGAATAATGGTGTATATAGCCAGCTTGGCTAAACCAGCAATGCTAACTTTTATTTTCTATTTTCTTCATTCTTTTCCCCTCATCCTCATTGCTCCTTGACACACTGGGGCTGAAGAATTATCTTAAAGAAAAAAAATCTTTATAAATGGGGCCCCTTAGAACTGCAATAGCAAATCAAGGATTCAAACTCGATTAACAACCATTTACTCTTTGTTAATGCACATAGAGTGTCTTTCCACCTATTTCTCATGAGCCTTGGGCAGTGTTCACAAATTGTGTTTTTTCAAAACCACCTTCTGTCCTGAATAATCTACTTTTCCCTTACAAACTAGAGCAGTTTCATTCAAACACAGCTTTGAACTTGTATTTCTTATCTGAAACTATCACTTCCTTGTCTCTACTTGCTTTAAAAGCAAACATAGTTTTGTTTCTCAAAATCGTTTTTATGTTTGTACTAAGATTCTTCTGTAAGAATCTACATTCCTGCCTGTGCCACTGTGCTGTCACCTGCATCCACTCTAGGCTGATGTCTACCTCACAGCAGGCAGCCAGGTCATGGTACGGTCACTACTGACTTCATCTTACCAAGTAAATTCTTTCGGTCCTTATCATGCATAAACTTTTAGATATATTTCAACTGTGCATTTCCTTCCTCTCACATAGCTTCTTCCTTTGACCTCTGTTTCCTGTAGAGACCCACAGTGTGCTCCTCTCTTCCTCCTCATTAGCCTGAGATATTTGCAATAATTTCCTTGGATTTTTCCACAGATGTCAGCGATAATCAAGACAATATTTGAATATACTTCTAAGCCAATATCTACATGGATGCCATAGAAATACTACTCATGACACGGATATTTTAGTCATTGGGATTGAATCATTTTTATCCCCTCATATCCTCCTCTATTTAGCTGCACTTCAATTAAAATGAGAATTTACTGCAGGAGTTGTATGTTCTGCATTGTTTCCCAAAGTCAATGACTTATTTACTTCTGGTAATGAGGTCATTATGCAGACAGCACCCAAGCCTTGTAGATGCAAATCCCATGAATAACCAAGCAATTGTGATAAGTTACAGAAAGAAAAGTCATACAGAGTCAGAGATATACACATAATAATATATATGATATGGCCAGGAACATGTAGATATTCTATAGGGTGTGACTGTTGCAGAAAGAACCATATCTTAGCCATACTTAACAGAAGTAAGTAAGAATGTGGAGCTGTAAGATTTTTTTTTGTTTTCTTTTTTTCATCTAAAAACATGCCATAAACACATAATTTGATGTGCTGGGATTTTTTTTGACACTTCTCTTAAGAGACTGCTAGGGTTGCTGTTTACTAGTACTTACTGTTCCCCCAGAGAAGCAGATTGTAGTTCTCAGTCCCCAAATCCAAGCAAGTAAAAACTTTCTGGGACATCTGATTCACAGAATCTAATAGACTCTTCTGACCTCTGTGGTCCTCTTCATACATGTGCTTATACAACCACAGACATACACAAACATACAAACACCGACATACAAATAAAAAGACATCCTAAAAAAATAAAAAAGAACCTCCTAATGAATTTATGCATGACAAAGGGAGTTAAGTTTACTAGATTTAGACCTAAAGTCATGGTCAGGAATATTTGTTGTACACTGATATATTAAAAGTTTATTTATTTTTTTAATTTAGTAATAGATGAAATTTTATTAAGCAGCATTTACTCAGCACTTTTAGTTTACCACAGACAGTTCAGTCACACAGTAGTCTAATTACAATCCATTGAAATATCAGTGGTAAATGTTTATAGCATGACATTGAGAAACACCTAGTATTTAAATACTTGTGATTATTTAAAATGTATAGATATAATGCCAATGTATAAAAAGTTTAGACAAACTTGCATGCACAATCTTGAAAACAATGATGTCAACATGGCAGAATTGATTTTGGTTCTACTTTTGTTGTTGCTGCCTTGAGAGAAGAGCTCACAGTCATTTTAGAAAGGCTTAGAAATTACTATGTTAATTATACATTAATTGAACAACTTTGTTTTAAAAAACAAAGATAAATGTACAGATTTTAAAAGCATTTTTGCATGAAAGTATATGAATACATTTTGTCAGTACTTGATTTTTCTTAAAGGTTTGATAGTATGCATCAAAATCTTACTAGTTACAATGAGCATAAAGTACATGTGAAATAGGAAAAGTTTATAAATGTAGTGGGGGTAACTTTTAATTTTTAAACCAGTGTGCTATATTTTAATATTGTCTCACATCTTGGAGAATGTTTCCTCAAACATATTACTGTGCCTATCATCAGGTCTTAGAAATTCTGAAAGATTATATTACCCAATATAACAGACAGCTAGAAAATAAAAAGTCAGGGAGATTACAGTGACTTATCTGGTTTAGAAGTACTCAAGCACCAAGGAAACTCAATAGATGTCCATGGTTAAGGATTACACGTTTCTATATTCATTCACATAAAACGTTTTACAAGTCAAATTAAGATTTGCAGTGATCCCACAGAATTAGTTCAGAATATTTTTGGTGAGCAAACTTTTTAACTTCTTATTTCAAACTAGTAGCATCATTCTTCTCACAAACCTTAAAACAAAAACATCATGAACTAGATCTGCCTGTCACTATTGTGGCTTCTGTTACTGTTGCTACTAAGAATGCTATTTGTTTTGTTTTGGGATTGAATTCATTGTTAGCAGAACAAACAAAAAATTGAATAAAAAGCTTCCTGGACACAATAAATAAATTAATCTGAATAATATCTTTGTGCTTAGAAAGACCTTTAGTGACACACATAGATAAGGTAAGGATTTCAGAGTGTTTGTAGAATGCTCTAAAGTTATTTAAAATTACATAAAGATGAACCAGAGCTATTAAAATAAAACATTTAACAATCTTATATTAGAATGCATGTGTATATGTGTAAGTGTGTGTGTGTGTGTGTGTGTGTGTGTGTGTGTGTTTATATTGAAATCTGTGTGAAATCCATGAACATAGACAGAATTTACACAATGGGAAGCAAAAATAACTTACATTTGGCAGATGTGGTATCAAATTTATAAAGCTACTAATGTGAATTATAAGTATTTATAGAATATAAAAGTACATTTTATAAAATGTTTATAATCCATATACAAAACTTTTAGAAGAAAAGGGATATATTTAATTGTTTTTGAAAGTTTTTATATTTACGATGACTATTTTCAAGAGAGAATTGTTCTGAAATTTAAGTATGTTCAACCAGGAATTTTATTATATCTTCATCAACTCATTTTTATACTGTTGAAATATAAAATACAGGCTCTGTGAGGTCATTTGCTTCAAGCTGAGCTCAACAGCTATGGCACAAGATAAAAATTTTGCAGTAGTAATTAGTTTCAATTCCTTCATTAAATGTATTTTTGTTTTTACTTTCAGAGCAAAGAAAACGCTGATGATATTATTTCCACTATATACATATGGACACTGAAAAATACAGAGGGCTAGAAACAAGTAGGGCTTCAAACAGACTGGTTTCACAATAAAACTGGAAAATAAGCATGGGAGTCTTAAACATGGGAGTCATGCTATTTTCAAGTTCATGTTAAGTAGATATGAGGGTTTTCATAAATTGGAGAAGAGAATGCCTAAGAACCTCACACATCCACATTTCTCCAGAAAATTATTGTAAGATGCTACAGAGCAATATCCAACTCCTTGGTAGTACTTCTCTATTGCTTGCTTTTAAATGGCTGTTATAAAACAGAGGCCACAATTTTTTACTATACCAAACTACCTGACGTGTCAATTTCATACAGCCTACAATAAACAATAAGACAGAGATCATATGCACCTGTGTGTTTGTGTGTCTGTGTTTGTGTGCTATTGTATTATGTGTGTGTGCACCTCCCTGTGTGCACCAACTTCCCATAAGCTCAAAAACACCTTTGTAACATCTGTAGCTGGCATCTTTTAGAATCTTTGTGATCAGGTTTCATATGACCTACTGATGACCATGACTTTACTTTTAAGGAGACATCTGAAGCTTGTCAGCCCTCTTTCACTGTTTTCTACAGCTTTCAGTTAGAACATGATGTTTCAAGTCATTATTTTCTGTGGCATCAATCACACTTAGATATAAAGACAGCATAATACTTTAGAGTCAGACCATGATTCATTCTGGAAGAAAAATCATATCCCTTATCCTGGCAAACAGTATAATTTTGCTGAAGCAAATTCATTCTGCAGAAGTAAATTTGCCACATATTATTCTCTATCTGCTGATAAACAGTGTAAGTACTATTATAAATCAATCAACAATTAAGTATAATATTTCATTCCCTCATGCCCCATTTTAATATAGCATCATTTTTGCTCAGTCTATTTTCTCTCTGATATGTTACTTATGAACTGAGATTACAATCCTCAGAATAATTGACACTTAGCTTTGTATTTGTCAGGGTTCTTTAGAATAAAGTGACTATAAAAAGGAATCTATTCATGTGATTGTGTGTGAATGTATAGGTGTGTGTGTGTGTGTGTGTGTGTGTGTGTGTGAGAGAGAGAGAGAGAGAGAGAGAGAGAGAGAGAGAGAGAGAGAGAGAGAGAGAGAGAGAGAGAGAGAGAGAGAAGAGGATTTATTAGGATGGCTTACATTTTGTGGTCCAGGAAATGCAATAATGGCTGCCTATGAACAGAAGGTCCAATAATACAGTTGTTTTTCAGTCCATGGTACCTGGTATCTCAGCTGGTGGTCTCTAAATGCTGGAATCCCAAAGAAGAAATGCACTTCCTAGTACCTTTCACTTTCTCTTCATATATATATATATATATATATATATATATATATATATATATATATATGTGTGTGTGTGTGTGTGTGTGTGTGTGTGTGTGTATGTGTGTGTATTTGTGCACATTCATACATATACACATACATATAAACATACACATACATCTACACATATATACATATACATGTGCATACACATATACATATAAATATACATATTTATGTATACACATATACATACACATACACACTGATACAAACACATATTCACATATACATATACACATTCACTTATATCCTATAAATCCTATACATCCTATGCATCCTATACATCATACACATATACATGTACATCCTATAAATCGTATACATTATATACATAGGATGCATATACACATTCACACATATATACATGTATATGTGTATTCATACATAAATATGTATGCATACACTATACTTACAGTATACATACAATATACATATACATTGTACACATACATTATACATATACATATATATATATACATATACATATATACATATGTATACATATCCAAAATGGTGTCCATAAAACATTAGGGTTCTGAAGTAAAGCTGTTTCTCCCTGCCTCTTGCCTCAAAAGCAAATACTTGGAATAAAAGTAAATCTCTCAAGTTCTAATTAAGAAAAATTCTCCCAGGTGAGCATTCCATATTTGGGTTTTAGTTAATTCCAGATGTAGTCAAGCTGACAACAATGCATAGCCATCAGAAGACTGTGCTGTGAATGAAACTAAGAAAAACATCAAGCCGGAGCCCTCTTGATTCTCCTGGTAGAAGCAGAGCATCTGAGGTGTCTTCCTGTCTCACAACTAGTTTAGCTGCACTGTTCACTGAAAATGTGAGTTTGAAGCTGCCTCTGACTCCTACTCAAAGCTTGACCACTTGAAGATTCCTGGTAATTTTCACAACTTTTCTTCCTTTATACTTCCACAAGCCTCAGCTTTATAGTATCTTTTAAGTTCCTTCTCTTTAAGTCTCTGATTATTTCGTTTTTTCCTCATTGAATTACAACTTATATCTTTACATATAAGCTTAAAAATGAAGCCACATATATTTTCCCCTATACTTATTTTTTTTAAAGTATATAAATTAGACAGAGTATTATATTTATATTACAAAATAATTTGAGCCCTGGTAACTTTTTGAAGGAAGGACATAAGACAAGCATGTAATAAATATTTCTGAACCACACATATCCTCACTATGTTTTACTCATTAGGCTGAAGGGCTTTATGGAGGAGAAACGAAATTCTAAGCTATAATGATATTAATAACAGGACAAGCTGAAATAAGAAGTCCATAGCCTTAGAAATATCTTAAAATGTTAATATGCAATTTGTGTCTTTTCTAAACTCACACTCTTTCCTGAATGTTTAGAAAACATAACATAATGTGAGCTGTATGTGTTTTAAGAGAACACTAAACCCACCAAATAATAATTTTAAATTTCCTTTTACATTATGTATATGTCTATGAGATATTTTATTGAAAATAAAAGTAAATTGAACATCAGGTCAATAAGGGCATTCCATGAGTTTGGCATCTGTTTTACAGACTCCTTTGTAAAAAGAGCCATTACTTGCTTTCTTCTTCCTATTCATTTTCATAGGAAGAAATGGCTTTGAAATCTTAAAAAATGGGTTTTCTTCTTACACCTTTCTTGTTATTTTAATTACCATTTACATTAGAAGAGCAAGGTCCTGTGAAAATATTTTACTGAATATTAATGTTACTTTGCAATTTATTTTACTATGTAGCAAATTAGTTTATTTTAATGTCGCTTTTAAAGTTATACTATGTTGTATATTTAAATAGAGTGCTGATATCATATGACCATGCCATGCATGCAAAAAAAGCTTTATAAAATATATCAATTATATATTTTAAAAAATTACATCAAGAAGTAGAACCTAAAAAATTACAGAGTTGGCAATCACTAAGGATCCTTGAACACAGGAATAAAAATTATCAGGAATAAAATGCATGTTTTTTTTTCCTATAATTTTTTTTCTTAAAACTTTATTTAAAAAAGAGAGATACATGTATATATTTTAAAAAGCATTTTGTCAGAGAGATATATGAATATATTTTTTTCAGTACCTGATTCTTTTTTTCTTACCACTTTATTTTTTTTTCAAGAGAGATACATATCCAGATTTAAACATGGACATTATTATAAATAATGTTCTCAAAGGTTTCCACCAAGACAACCAGTTGATAAAATCTTTCAGTTGATGAACACAAGCCTTGAACATTTTAATGATGCTGATGAAGCCAAGGTAATGATCACTAATTCTATTTATTTGTCAGTTACTTCTAGGTTCCTGTCTGGATTTTGCTAGAGTCCACATCATAGCCTATAAAATTACACCCTTTTTATTATTAATTGTACACATTTTACAAAGAGAGAATGATTGATAAACAGCTAAGATTTACATAAAGTCTAGATGGGCTACGTACTCTCCTTGTTTTTATTGTCCCCTTATGAAGCTTTATGTTGATTTTTGAACCTATTAGCTATGCACTGCATTACGAATTGTCACCAAACAAACCCTAATTCTTTATACAGTACTCAAAACATTATAGATTCACCATGTTATTTAAAGACTATTTACCATGTGCATCTGTTGATCTTTTAATAATCTATGAAATGGTTGCTGTAAATCATTCATATTTCACAAATAAAAATACACACTTTTCTTTAGATTCATCAACTACAGAGTTATTTGTCTTTATTTCCCTGTCCTACTATTCCATTATCATATGAAACAAACATTAAAATGTTGCTTTAGTAGTTAGCTTCCTAATTTTTTTCATATACTGTTTTAAATTGCCTGAGTAAATCCTTAATCAAGCTGATCACTTCCTTTTTAACATGAATGCAGATGGCAAGTTTAATGAATCCAACATGTGATCTGATCATTTTTTACATCTTAGTAGACTGGCATTCCATAGGGATAATCCATGCAGGATCTAAGTTAACCATTGGGAACAAGACAAATGACTTTTCCTACATCTTAGGTGCTCATATAATGATAGTGTGACTCCAAGAGGAATACCAAAAATCCAGGGCTAGTGAAAAAAATAAGATCAATGATACTTGAACAGAAACCTATTCTTCTACGTTTATGAATTCAAAGTTATGAGAATGTTCTGAAGTCCCTTGATTTACAAATACATTAATCAACTCTCTACTGCCAGTGTTTCATGACCTGTGTCTATCCCATTTTTGAATCTTCTATCATATTAAGATTCTCTTGGCTTTGGAACACTAGAAGTCTACAGTATTTTCATCTCAAGATGATTTTGTTATATCCTCAAAGACAGTTTCAGTAAATAAATTCAACATAAAATTCTACAAGCCTGTTTCTTTGGGTGAGGAACTATTGAACATAGAATAATATAAGAAACAATTCACAGAATGTATGACGCTCAAAGAGAGTGAAGGCCAGAAAGTGGATGCCTCAGTCTTATGTAGAAGGGAAAACTAAACACTCATGGGAGGAAATAATGGCACAAATGAGGAGCAGAGATTGTAGAAAAGATCATCCAGAGACTTCCTCACCTGTATATCCATTCCATATGCAGCCACTAAACCTATGTACTATTGCCAATGCCAATAGTGACAGGAATCTGATATGGATGCCTCCTCAGAGGCTCTGCCAGAGACATATTGATGCAGAGGAGGATGGTTCAAGCTAACCATCAGACTAAACATGGGAACCCCAATAAAGGAGCTAGAGAAAAGACTGAAGGAGCTGAAAGGGTCTGCAAACTCAAGGAAAAACAAAATATAATCAACTAACCAAACCTACTACAGCTCCCAGGGACTAAAACACCAACCAATGAGTTGTTATGCAGAGAACCAATGTAGGGGAATGCTGAGGTAGGAGAGGAAGGCTGGAAAAGGAGCACTTTCATGGAGGCAATGGGAGGGGGCTAGGGGAGGTGATTGATGGAATGGTCATAACACCTGAATTGTAAATCCGGAGAATATCCAATTTAGAGAGAGAGAGAGAGAGAGAGAGAGAGAGAGAGAGAGAGAGAGAGAGAGAGAGAGAGAGAGAACAGCAGAGACCCAACGACACAGGCCTAATGAGATGGTACTCCCAGTAGCTGAGTAGCTGGGAAACAGAAAGGTCTGTGCTGAGCATGTGGAAAGTGCGCCCCCCTCCCCAGTTGGTTTAGGGAGGCAAATACCCTGCTTTGGGATATTTCCAGCAGGTGGCCCATACATGCAGAACAGATGCTCAGGCCATCTGCCACCAGGAACAGCAGAGATCCAGGGACACAGGCCTAGTGAGAAGGCATTCCGAGTAGCCAGGGAGCAGAGAGGTCTCTGGCGAGCTCGTGGAAAGTGCGCCCCACTATCCCCCAAATGGTTCCGAGGAGCAGGAACTCTGCTTTAGAGCTGTGTGTATCCAGCCAGAAGTCCATGTGTGCAGAACAAGCAAGTAGACAGGGAACAGAGAGGTCTGTGGCGACCATGTAAAAAGTGCGGTACACCCCTTATCCTTTCAGGGAAGCAGGAACCCTGTTTTGGGCTGTCTGTTCCCAGCAGGCGACCCTTGCTTGCAGAATAGACGCTCAGGCCATATGCCACCAGGAACAGCAGATATCCAGAGACACAGGCCTGGTGAGACAGCATTTCCAGTAGCCAGGGACTGTAGAGGTCCTCGCCGAGCTCACCACAAACCCCCACTACAAGGAATTATAGGTGGAAAACCCAATACAAGAAGGGAAATTACATCCTAGTAAAAACAAGACAATACCTAAGCAAGAAAACCAAAAGAAGAGAGACACACAGGCACAATTCTCCCTCCAAAAGCAAAAATAGCAGGAAACAGCAAACACAATTCCTTGATATCTGTTAACATAAATGGTCTCAATTCCCCAAGAAATAGATAAGGGCTATCAGAATGGATACATAAACAAAACCCAGCATTTTGCTGCATACAGGAAAGTCATATCAGAGACAAAGACAGACATTATCTCAGAGTAAAACGTTGGGAAAAAAACCTCAAAGCAAATGGCCCCAAGAATAAAGCTGGAATGTCCATTCTAATATCAAATAAAGTAGATTTTCAACCAAAAGTTATCAAAAAAGATAAGGAAGGACACCTTTTACTCATTACAGGGGAAATTTGACAGGAGGAACTCCCAATCATTAAAATGTATGCTCCAAATACAAAAGCACCCATATTCATAAAAGAAATCCTACTAAAGCTTAAAAAATACATTGTGCTCCACATAATAATAGTGGGAGACCTCAATACCCAACTCCCACCAATGAACAGTTCATTGAAAGAGAAACTGAACCAAGACATAGTAAAACTAGCAGAGGTTATGAAACAACTGGCATTAATATATATCTACAAAACATATTATCCTAAAACAAAAAAAATATACCTTCTTCGCAGCACCTCATGGCATTTTTTCGAAAATTGACCACATAATTGGTCACACAACAAGCCTCAATTGATATAAGAAGATTGAAATACTCCCCTGCATTCTTTCTGATCACCATGGTCTAAGGCTGGTCTTTAATAACAACAAAGACAACAAAAAGCCCATATACACATGGAAACTAAACAGTGCTCCATTAAATGATAGGAAGGTCAAAAAAGAAATAAAGGAAAAATTAAGAATTTTCTAGAATTCAATGAAAACGAAAACACAACATACCCACACTTATGGGATGCAATGAAAGCAGTACTGAGAGGAAAACTCATTGCTTTGAGTGCTTTCAAAAAGAAACTGGAGAGAGTATATACTAGCAACTTTACAGCAGAGTTGAAAGCTCTAGAACAAAAGAAAGCAGATACATGCAAGAGGAGAAGACAGCAAGAAATAAATAAACTTATGGTAGAAATAGACCAAATAGAAACAAAAAGAACCATTCAAAGAATGAACAAAACCAAGAGCTGGTTCTTTAAGAAAATTAACAAGATTGATAAACCCTTAGCCAAAATAAACAGGGGGCAGAGAGAGAGTATCCAAATTAACAAAATCAGAAATAAAAGTGGAGACATAATAACTGAATCTGAGGAAATTCAAGAAATCATCAGATCCTATTATAAAACCATATAGTCAAAAAAGCTGGAAAATCTTGAAGAAATGGATTAATTCCTAGCCATATACCAGATACTAAAGTTAAACCAGGACCACATAAACCATCTAAATAATCCCATAAAACCTAAAGAAATAGAAACAGTTATCCAAACCTCCCAACCAAAAACAAGCCCACTTCCAGATGGGTTCTGTGCAGAATGTTATCAGAAATTTATTGATGACCTAATACCAATACTCTTCAAACTATTCTGCAAAATAGAATCAGATGAAACACTACTGAACTCATTTTTTGAGAGGTAGAATAACCCTCATTGCTAAACCACAAAAAGACCCTACGAGAAAAGAGAACATCAGACCAATCTCACTTATGAACATTGATGCAAAAATACTCAACAAAATACTTGCAAGCCAAATTCACGAACACATCAAAAAGATCATTCACCCTGATCAAGTAGGCTTCATCCCTGGGATGCAGGGATGCTTCAATATACAGGAATCCATCAATGTAATCAACCATATAAACAAACTCAAATTAAAAAAAAAAAAAACACATGGTTATTTCACAAGATGCTGAGAAAACATTTGACAAAATTCCACACCCCCTCAAATTAAAAGTCTTGGAAAGAACAGGAATACAAGGTCCATAACTAAACATAATAAAAGAAATATACAAAAAACCAACAGCCAACAGCAAACTTAATGGTGGAAACTTGAAGCAATCCCACTAAAATCAGGGACTCGTCAAGGCTGCCCACTCTTGCTATACCTATTCAACATAGTACTAGAAGTACTAGACTGAGAAATTAGACAGCAAAAGGAAATCAAAGGGATACAAATTGTAAAGGATGAAGTAAAAGTATCACTATTTGAAGATGACATGATAGTGTACATAAATGACCCCAAATATTTCATCAGAGAACTCTTACAGTTGATAAACAAGTTCTGCAATGTTCCTGGATAAAAAAGTAACTCAAACAAATCAGTAGCCTTCCTCTACTCAAAGGAAAAACATGTGGAGAAAGAAATTAGGGAAAAGATACCCTTCACAATAGTCACAAAAAATATGAAATACATTTTTGTGACTCAAACTAAGCAAGTGAAGGAACTGTATGAAAAGAACTTCAAACCTCTAATGAAGGAAATTGAGGAAGATCTCAGAAAATCGATAGATTTCTCATGCTCATGTATTGGAAGGATCAACATTGTAAAAATGCCCATCTTACCAAAAGCAATCTACAGATTCAATGCAATCCACATCAAAATACCAACCCAATTCTTCATAAAATTGGAAAGAGCAATATGCATTTTTTTCTGGAATAACAAAAGGCCTAGAATAGCAAAATCCATCCTCCACAACAAGAAAGTATCTGCCAGAATAACTATTCCTGACTTCAAACTATATTAAAAGGCAATTGTGCTAAAAATTGCATGGTACTGGTACAATGATTGGCACGTGGATTAATCGAATAGAATAGAAGATCCAGAAATGAGCCCTCACATATATAGTAACTTGATTTTTGACAAAGGAGTTGTAAACATTCAATGGAAAAAGAACAGTCTCTTCAATTAATGGTGTTGGTCCAACTGGCACTCAGCATGCAGAAGAATGAAAATAAACCCTTTCTTACTTCATTGTACAAAGTTCAAGTACAGTTGGATCAAAGATCTCCAAATTAAACCAGGTACACTTAAACTATTAGATGTGAAATTAGGGAAAACCTTAGAACACATAAGCCCAGGAGAAAATTTCCTAAACAGAACACCAATGGCTCCTGCTCTAAGGACAAAGATTGACAAATGGGACTTAATGAGATTGCAAAGTATCTGTAAGGCTAAGGAAACTGTCAAGAAAACAAAATGACAATCAACAGGGTGGGAAAAGATCTTTACAAACCACACATAAGATAGAGGCCTAATTTCAAAGGTATAGAAAGAACTCAAGAAGCTAGACACCAGAGAATCAAACAGCCCTATTAATAAATGGGGTACAGAGCTAAAAAAAAGTTCTCAATTGATGAATATCAAATGGCTGAAAAGCATCTATGGAAGTGTTGGACATCATTAACCATCAGGGAAATGCAAATCAAACAACACTGAGATTTCACCTCACACCAGTTAGATTGGCCAAGATCAAAATTTCAGATGACAGCAGATGCTGGCAAGGATGTAGAGAAAGAGGAACACTTCTCCACTATTGGTGCATTTATAAACTGGTACAACCACTCTGGAAATATGTCTGGTGATTCCTCAGAAAATTGGATATAGTACTACCTGAAGACCCAGTTATTCCACTTCTGGGCATATACCACAGAGAAGCTACAATGTACAAAAAAGACACATGCAGCACAATGTTCATTGCAGCTCTATTTATAATAGCCAAAGGCTGGAAAGAACACAGATGTCCTTCAGTAGATGAATGGATACAAAAATTGTGGTTTATTTATACAATGGAGTAATACTCAGCTATCAGAAACAATGACTTTATGAGATTCTTAAGAAAATTGATGCATCTAAAGAATATCATCCTAAGTGTGATGACCCAGTCACAAAAGAACAGACATAATATGCAATCACTGATAATTGGATATTAACCCCAGAAAGCTCTGAACACCCCAGAAACAACTCATAGAGTATATGAAGTTCAAGAAAAGAAAATAAAATAAAAAACCATTATGCGTAATCCTTGCTCACCAAGAAAACTTTGACTAATTCCTGGTTACATCCTGTTTTACATGTACTTTAGGCTCATTGTAACTACTAAGATTTTAACGCACACTATCAAACATTAAAAAAAAAAAACAAGCACTGACAAAAATGTATTTGTATACTTGTATACAAAAATGCTTAAAATCTGTACATTTCTTTTTTTTTTTAAATAAAGTTGTTCAATAAAAAAATAAAGAGTAAGGAAGCTTAAAGTGCCATAAAATATATGTTTAAGGTCTGGACAGCATCTAAGAGAGAGAAAAAGTTTTATGAGTTGGGTGTTGAGGGTTGGGGGTTGGTGATTGTCCCTTTCTGAGAAAAGGAATTCAGAAGGATGCTCAGAACTTTGCCAACTACATAAACATTCCTAGGGTATTGAAATTCTTAAGAAGAAAATTTTAGTCATAAAAGGATTACTATTGCTCCTAGCTCATTAGCACTACATAAGATTACAATGACTTCCCAGTATAGTCCTGCCTTCCAAATGAAAATGCCTCTCCTTGGGCTACAGCCCATTCTTATTTTCACTGACATCCACATTCTTTATCTGATAACTTGCTGTGCTCCAGTAGATAAGGTAAGAAACAAGTTCTTTTTAGCACTGAGATGGATGAAATGGTATAAATTTGTCTTGCAGTAGAAATTATTTCATTCCTTTTCATGCTATTGTGTCTGAAGACAAGAGTAGTGTGTTGCTATGTGGAACAAATGTCACAGTTCCCTTTTTTTGTGAATATCAACCTAAGTCTAGAATCTCTATCTTAAAATATTGTGTCATGCAATCTTCCTTAAGATTACTCTGTATTTAATGATAATTCATGTTTACTTTTGTTTTTATTTCATCAGTAACTTAGAGCCACCTAGTATGCTATTACAAACTTTATATATATATATATATATATATATATATATATATATATATATATATATAATATTAAAAAGTAAATACTATATAAAAACTTCCTGTTTTGTCATAGAGATTGTCCACTATAAAAAGTAACTGAATTGAAAATTATTTAAATGAAAATGTGTAAGTTGCATACTTGCTAATTAGAATGTCTGGTGTTATAAAGACATTATTTTTCTGACTCTTATATTCTGGAGGAATGAATTAGAAGAAACTGGTAATTGAATAAACCTTGAAAAATTTAATATGCATGCTAATAGGGAGACTTCGGTGACAAAGAATATGTCATATCTGTTACTACATATACAAAATTTAGTTGAATAACACAGAAATTTGTACATTTTTAAAAACTTCATTGAATAGTTTAATATAACTCCTTTCTGAAAATATCTGGGTAAGGTGGCTTAACCAAAAAGACTAAGTAGAAACAGAAGTGAAAGGTAATATAAAGCTGAACTATTTGCCCAGAGACATTGAAAATCACAGCCCATGAGTAGGGAGATTTATCATGGCTGACATAGCAACAAAAAGACATAGAATTTAGTGATGTTGATGTCAGTTAACTGAATTCCAGTAAGCTGCTAAACAAAATTACTTTTGTTTCAATCAACTTACCATGATCTATAGGTTTAAGATTTAACTAAGTGGTAAAGTACTTATCTAACAAAAACAATAACCAATACTTGATACTCAGAACTTAAAGAAAAAAAATTGTTCTAGTATAACTTGCATATGATAAAATGCACTTGTATAAAAGTCTGTTCATACTGCATAAATACCACCAAAATCTCTACTTCTTCAAAACGGTATAAATTTTTCTCATATAAGATTATTTGTTTCTCTTTGCTGTCACAAGACCAAGCTTTCAGAGACTATAACGAACTCATCTTCATCAGAGAGCCATGGCCTAAGGCTAGTCTTTTGTAACTACAAAAGCTACAAAACCAACAGAAAGCCATATACACTTGGAAACTTAATAAATCTGTACTCAATGATAATTTGGTCATGGAAGAAATAAAGAAAGGAATTAAGATCTTCGTGAAATTTAATGATGACTCTTGGGTATATACTTAAAAGGTGCCCCACCAAATCACAGGGGCACATGTTCCATTATGTTTATACTGGACTTGGTTGTGATAGCCAGAAGCTGGAAACAACTCAGAGGTCCCACAACAAAAGAATGGTTACAGAAAACTTGGTTAATTTATACAATGAAATACTACTCAACTATTAAGAATGAGATTATGTTTTGTTTTACATTTACTTTATGCTCATTGTAACTAGTAAGATTTCAATGCACACTATCAAACCTTTAAATAAATCAAGTACTGACAACAATATGTTCATATAGTTTTATTCAAAAATGCTTTGAAAAATCTGGACATTTATCTCTGTTTTTTTAAAAAATAAAATTGTTTTTAAAAAATGAAGACATCCTGAATTTAATTACAAATGGATGAAACCAGAAAATACCATACTGAGTGGGTACTGACACAAAGGACATGAATGGTAGGTACTCACTAATATGCGGTTATCAAAAAAATATATACAGAATACTGAGGATACAGTGCACAGAACTCAAAAAGGATAACAAGCCTAAGGGCCTAAGTGAGGATTCCTCAATCCCCCTTGGGAGAGAGAAGAAAGTAATCATAGGATGGGCACAGGAGGGAGGGTCCTGGGTGAGAAAAGTGACAAAGAGGGGAAGAGGTGAACATGATCAGTTATTTAGTAGGAACAAAAGGACTAAAGACTTGAGAGTCAGTAGAGAGAATGGAAACAGCTAGCCTTTGGTTACAGGATGTAAAATGAATCCTCCAGAATATACCAGAAATCTGGGAGGTGAGAGAGTCTCAGGACTCAAAGTAAGGGACCTTAGATGAAACATGCTACAGTGTGGAGAGGGAAAAATTAGAGCCCACCTCCAGGAGAAGAAGCATTAAATGAGTGATGGAGTTGCTATCCCACAGTCAAAAACTCTGACTTGTAATTGTTTCTGGTTGAAAGAACTACAAGGACAAAAATGGATAAGAGCCTGAGGAAAAGTAGGTGCAACAGCAGGTCCAAAGTGGCATCCAGCACAAGGTGATGTCCCAAGCCCTGACACTATTACTGAGGAGATGGAGCACTCACAAAATTGGCCTATCATGACTGCACTCTGATAGACACAACAAGCAGCTGAAGGAGTCAAATGCAGATATTTATGCTCAACCAATGGACAGAAGCTGTAGACCCCTCTGGTTCAATCTGGGAAGATCTGGAAGAAGCTGAGGAGGAAGGCAACCATACAGGAAGTCTTAATTAACCTGAACCTGGGAGATCTATCAGACGCTGTATCACAAACCAAGCAACATACATCAGCCCCCAACACATATATAGCATAGTCTGGTCTGATTTCAGTGAGAGAAGATATACCTAATCCTAAAAAGACTGGGCATTCTAGGCACTGGAAGACTTTTGGAGGTGAGGGGTGGTAGGGAGGGGGCATCCTCATGGTGACTTGGTTTGGAGGAGGAGGTAAGGGATGTGGAACAGTCAGAATGTGGATGGGGGGAGGGATAAAAATCTCAAGTGTAAAAATAGAGATTAAATAAAATTTGGAAAATAAGAAGAAAAAAGTAGAATTACTCTGCTCTTAAACAGGACAGCTATTCAAAAAGACTGAAATAGTATGCTAAATTATCACAGTGTAGAAATAAGAGCAATTGAAAATATAAAGGAAAAGTTAGCTTTTAAAGAAGAAAGAAACATTTATTGATAAGTTCTTATACCTTATTAATGATATATGACAGATGAAAGCTCATCAGGTGTTGGTGGATTCTCCTATGATTAGGTCTGTTACGAAGATGCTGGATTGAGACTGATGAAGAGCAGGCTATCCTTTGGGTTTGTATTCACTATGAATTTATTTTTAAACCAGGAACTGCTGCTGTCTTTATGTGTATGTGTATGTGTTTGTGGGGGTGTGTGTGTGTGTGTGTGATATATTTCTGGATAGGTTTCACTTGTAGTAAAGATACCCCAAATTCAAATATCTATGTAACTAATATCTAAGCTTCACTGTAATTGTAAGTATATTAAAGTTTAGGGTCAGTAAAAGGTGCTCTGAGTTGGCATCAAGGATCAGACTGAATTCTTGCAACACTATCCATTATTACCTACTATTGTGGATGCAGATTGCTGCAGAAATTGAGTACCTTGCACGTTAATTTTAACTAACAAGTTGACACATCCTGGAATCAAGTTATAATGGCGAAAATTGCCTGGGTGCTGGAAATTTTTTGAGTGTTTTTAATGTGAGGAAAACCAGTTCACTATAAGTACTACAGTTACTTGGGCATGGAATCCAAAGAGTTTGAGAGTTGAGAATGGTAGCTGAGGTCAAGCACGTATGAGCTGTATATTCAACATGTACTGAACTGTGAATGTAGGAAAAATCTTTGGACTCATAGTCTTAAATCTCCCCAAAATGACTGAACTTAAAAATGGTATATTATACAAAGCTAATCTTTTCCCATAAAAAGTCAATTAATCATTTATAACTAGAGGAAACTAACTGATACTATTAACAAATAAGATACTACATAGATAAGTGCTTAAAAAATTCTAGGGGGCTATTTGTTTTACAATAACAGTCCAAGTTAATTGAGCATTTGCCACCAAATGTAGTATAGAACCAATACCAATACAGTTCTTCCTGTTACTTTTGCTCTTCCCTGAAGACTCTTCAAATGTTAGGATAAAGTCATTCTTTTCTTCTCTAAAACATCACCTCAGTTTCATCTTCAGTTCCCTTTATAGCTCCGTTCTACTCCAGCAATTCCAGGAAAGAAAGATTTAGAGTCACAAAATATTGGAAGTCTGCCAGCTTCTCTGCTGGGTAGATGCACAGATTGTAAAGAACCTGGGATGTCAGACCCAGATCACAACAGTCCAGGACTTATCAGAAGAACAGAAAGTTCTGTACCTCCATGAGATCCAGAGTAGGGAGTAAGCCCACGTTCATTTTTAAGCAGGTTTTATACTTCATAAAAATACCCAGAATACCCAGTAGAAATCTGACATTGACATTGACATTTGACATTGAATAAATATAAAGCAGAAGCACTGACTCCTTGAAGACATACTTCTATTTGTAAGAGTTTGGTCTTCTCTGTATATCAAACCTTCATATCATGTGTTTACCAAACCTTCATATCAAAGTTCCATTTATGACTTTTTAAAACAAGATTTGCCCATCCCTTACTCAAACCACCTGGTTTGAAATCATGTTCAAGCACATGCATTTTGATAAACTCATAGATGTAACTTTGATATGCATTCAGGACTAGAATCAAAGTGACTAATGAAATGTCATTAAAATTATAATGATTATGAATGATGCCTTTCAAAGGTAAATCCATATATGATTCCAGTGTTTCTTTCAGAGTATTCCTACGCTGATTGTGTTGCTCAAATATTCAGTTGTATTTTATCTTTTTTCCTTTTGATTAAATGGGTGATCAGAGAAAGAAACTAAATAATTCAGAATTAGAAAGGAAAGGTGAGCATGGCTCTTGCTCTTATGTCTTGGAGGAATGTGAAGCTCTGTATTCCTGTACAACATTTCACTACAGTGCATTGACACAAATGGCTTAATATTCTTCCATGAAAATGGCATGTACAGTGCATATCACCTTCATGGCTATAGAATTTGTGTTGATAATTTTCTCCTAGGAAACAGCCTGCTCACTGAAATAGTAGAGTTACTCAAAAATGCATTTAAAAATAATACATGTCAGAAATGAAGAAACAAAACTTAGTTTAGCATTCACAAAGTTGGATCAACAATTTCTAGCTAGGCTATACCAACCATCTGTTTTATTTGCATGGCACACTCTAAAAATCATACACACAGAAACATATATACAATATTGTAAGAAATATTTGCAAGACTGAATATATAGCATTCATTGGAGAAATGATCTCTTAGAATACACAAATTTTCATAAATTAAGAAGTTCAGAGACATGGAAGATGATTTCCAGATTGTGAGAGTCTGAGCATATTTTTTTCAATAGTTCTACTAAATCAATATGGCCCGAAAGAACTATGTATATTTAGGTTTTATACTGTATGTTTAAAAGCACCAAAAAATTAATTAGCTTATTTAAATGTCACATATATCTCTCTTTCGCAGCCAAACACTGATTTCCTTTGCTTTTGATCAATATTCCTTTCAACTTCTAAAAGTGTATGTGTGTGTGTGTGTGTGTGGGTGTGTGTATACATTTGTTGTGAGCACAGTATGTATTCTACTTTTTAAATTTGATATTATTAACTTGAAACTCATTCACATTGCAGTATGCATAAATTATTCAGCTATAAATTAAATATTATATGGGCACATATACAAGTTTGTTCATCCTTTGATAAAATATGGTGGTGTTTGACTTGTGTCCAGCATGGCACTCCTATGAAGGAGGCCACTTTGAATATTGCCTCTTGGAGGAATATCTTTGTGTCTAATGGATAGCTTAGTAAGTTGGGCAGGAATGATTCTAGCATTTTACCATTTCTTTCCATTAGTTTCTAATTAGCTACAGTACAAACACTAGTGGATTTCACTGAGGCACTCCCACAGCCATTTACTCTCTATTGATTCTCCTCCCAGATGCCCTTCTACCATTCAAACTCCCACATTCTTCCTATTGCTTACTAGTGTTCTTCAGCTAAATATCCCATATCCAAATTCATGTAATAATGATTCTTTTAATGACATAAATTTATCTTAAATATTATTATTCTTATTCTTATTATTATTATTATTATTATTAATTTTCTTTCTTTTTAAATTCCAGGTTTTATTTCCCTGCCTGATTACCCTCTTACTGTTCCATATCCTATACCTCCTCCCTACCTCATCCCCTGACTCCATGAGCATATCCCCATCCCACCCACACCACTAGACCCCTAAACTCTGGGGGTATTTTTACCATCAAAAGAAAACATTGTCCCCTCTTGAATGTGACTTTTCCATTGTTGACAGTTCACTTCTTTGTGTTGTAGGTCCCAGCCCACCAGTACTATATCAAACACAGTTACAGAATTATAATGGTGTCTTGGGTTTTTTTTTTTTTTTGTTGTTGTTGTTGTTGTTTGCTTGTTTATTTTTTCTTTTTCCCTTTGTAATGGAATGTGTAAATCAAAGTGTATACATTGTGTGGTATTCCTGTTTCTTGGGATGTCATGAGGAGTTACACACAGAATTCAGTGTTCTGTATAGACCTGCCCACATTTGTGAATTCATCTCTTAACTCCTCCTCTTTGAGAGCATGACAGCCATGGTGGCTAACTCCCAGTGTCCTCTCTCCTGCTGGCTATTCTTGAATTAAGCACAGACTTGTCCACTCGGTTGCTTTATCATGAATAATGGGTATGGCTTGGTCACTCTTCTACCCTTCAGCAAACAAGTGCTAGCTTCACTGACAAAAAATTAAGGAAGGAAAACACCATTTTTAAAACAATCCACCTTTTCATGTCTGAGACAGTCTACGGTGCTGCCTTGTGCTGTGTCCAGCCTTTGGAATGAACCTGCTGTGGAATAACCATTCTCTGACTTGCTGTGGGGTACTCACAAGGACCCTTGCTGTCTCATTATTATTGGAATCAAGACTTTATTTGGAATCTATCCAGCAGTGTTCCTCCACTTTGTCTCATTTGCATAGGTAGAGAACATTCCTTATCCACCCTTTTGCAAATAATTGATATTCCATATTGGATTCTCAAAAGACTTTGATATGGTGATGCTGTCAAATCTAGAAATTGTATTATGTTTTACCTTACTTCCCCATTTCTCCTGTTCTAGAAGAAACAGTACACTATCAGTTACAGACACAGTTGACAATTCTAGAGTATATGTGTTGAAGCCAGTAGGAAGAAGAGAACAAGGATAGAATGAGGGTTGGGGACTTTCAAATGTCCAATGTCCTCCTATCGACCCCACAATCTAGTTTCTACCACTTCTCAAAAGGTGCCAGCAATAGAAGAAGAAATGTTCTAAAAACAAGCTTTTGGAGAGCAATTTAACTCCAACTCATTAGTTGTATATTCAAACTTGTAGTAGACAAAATTTTGCTTAACTGAAAATGTTTTCCTCTTTTTATTACTAGTTTTGTATTTTCCAGTTTTGTAATTTATTTTCCATTTAGTTATTTAAGTGTATAGTTCTATCCATTCTTTTAATGTTTAAAACAGTATCAAATAGGAATGAAGAATTATATCTTTGTTTGTATATGTATAGTTAACTTTTCAAAATAATTTGCCCAAATACTATTTTTTATATCTTATCTTCTGAAATCTCTCTCTCTCTCTCTCTCTCTCTCTCTCTCTCTCTCTCTCTCTTCCTCATTTTCCTCCTACTCCTCTTTCTTCTTCTTCTTCTCTTCTTCTTCTTCTTCTTCTTCTTCTTCTTCTTCTTCTTCTTCTTCTTCTTCTTATTCTTATTCTTATTCTTCTTCTTCTTCGTCTTCTTCTTCTTCTTTGTCTTCTTCTTCTTCTTCTTCTTCTTCTTCTTCTTCTTCTTCTTCTTCTTCTTCTTCTTCTTCTTCTTCTTCTTCTTCTTCTCCTTCCTTTCTCTCTATTTTTTTCTTTTATTTTCACATTAGGTATTTTTGTACAGGGTTTCTTTGTATAGTCCTTTGAAACATTAAATACACGAAGGTGACCTCAAAAATTAGATGCATCTTTGCTCTGCTTCAATATTGATGGGATTAAATGCTATTGCCAGCATGCATTCCCTGTTTGTTATTGTTGATATCTGTTTGTTTGTTTGCTTGTTTTATCATATTTCATTAATATTAAAAGCAATTAGGGAAAAAGTCAACTAACATATAAAGGTGGGCATGTTAGAATTACATTAGACTTGTCAACAGAAAATCTAAAAGCCACAAGATCCTGGACAGATATCATATATACCCTAAGAGATGAAGATTTGAGTTGGAATTTTGATGGTGATTGCATTGAGCCTTAGGAGAGATGACTATTTTTATTATGTTGATTCCTCCCATCTATGAGCATGGGAGATCTTTCCATCTTCTGAGGTCTTCTTCTGTTCCTTTCTTCAAAGACTGGAATTTCTTGATATACAGATGCTTCACTTGCTTGGTTAGGGTCACACCAAGGTATTTTATAATCTATATGACTATTGTGAAGGATACTGATTCTCTAATTTCTTTCTCAGCCTGTTTGTCCTTCAGAGAGAGAGAGGGTATTGATTTGTTTCAGTTAGTTTCATATCTAGTGACTTTGTAAACTTGTTTATCAGTTCTAGGTGTTCTCTGGTAGAATTTTTTAGGGTCACCTAAGTATACTATCATATAATCTGAAATAGAGATATTTTGATTACTTCCTTTCAAATTTGTATTCCTTTGACCCATTTTTTGCTGTCTGATTGCTACAGCTAGTACTTCCAGTACTGTACTGAGTAGGTAAGGAGAAAGTGGGTAGACTTGTCTAGTCCCTGATATTAGTAGGATTACTTTACGGTTCTCATAATTTAGATTGATTTTGGATACTGGTTTGCTGTATACTACTTGTAATATGTTTAAAAAGGAGTCTTGAATTTCTGAACTTTTCAAGACTTTTTATATAAAGGTGTGTTGAATTTTTCAAATGCTTTCTCATTCTTTAGTGAGATAATCACGTGTTATTTTTTTTCTTTGATTTTTAATATGGTTGATTACGTTGATGTATTTCCTTATATTGAACCAAAAGAACTAAAGAAATTAGATTCTAGAGAATCAAACAATCCTATTTAGAAATGTGGTACAGAGATAAACAAAAAATTCTCAACTGAGAAATACTGAATGGCAGAGAAGCACTTAAAGAAATGCTCAACAGACCTAGTCTTCAGAGGAATATAAATCAAAACAGCCCTGAGATTCTACTTCACACAAGTCAGAATGGCTGAGAAAAAATCATCAGATGACAGAAGATGCTGGAAAGGATGTGGAGAAAGAAGAACACTCCTCCACTGTTGGTTGGGTGGTAAGCTGATGCAACAACTCTGGAAATCAGTGTGGTGGTTCCTCAGAAAATTGGACATAGTACTACCTATAGACCCAGGTATTCCACTCCTGGGCAGAAACCCCAAAAATGTTCCAACATATAATAAGGTCATATGCTCCACCATGTTCATAGCATTCTTAATTATAATAGCCAGAAACTGGAAAGAACCCAGATGTTCTTCAACAAAGGAATGAATAAAGAAAGTGTGCCACATTTACACAATGGAGTACTACTCAGTTATTAAAAATAATGGCTTTATGAAATTCCTTAGCAAATGGACAGAATAGAGATTATCATCCTGAGTGAGGTAACATATTCACAAAAGAACATACATAATATGCAGTCACTAAAACTTTCATACTAGCCCCGGAAAGCTCTGAATACACAAGAAACATTTCACAGATCTTATGAAGCTCAAAAAGATGGAAGGGCAAAATATGGAAGCTGCAGTCCTTCTTAGAAGGGAGAACAAAAAACTCATGGGACGAGGTACAGGTTCAAGTAGAAAAGCAGGTATTGAAGAAAAGATCATTCAGGGGCTGTCTAAGCTGGGGATTCACCCCATGTGCAGCCACCAGACCCCAGAACCATCACTGATGTTGGGAGGTACTTGCTGGTAAGAACTGGATGTGGGTGCCTGCTTAGGGATTCTGCCAGAGTCATGCAGCTGAGCATGCTCACAGCTAAACACCAGACTGAGCTCAGAGACCCTGGTAAGGGTGCTTGGGGTCCAGGTAATGAAGGAGCTGAACAGGGTTGGGACCTCAGGGGAAGAGCAACATTGTCAACCAACCAAATCTTCCAAAGCTCCCATGGACTAGAAAAACAACTGTTGAGCATGCCAGTGCACAGAGGTAGAGAGGGTGATTGGGAGCTATGTACCTTTCTGAAGAAAAGTAGGGAGGGGATGGGAGCAGAGTGGGTAAAGGGCATAACATTTCAAATGTAAATACAGAAAGTATCTAATAAAAATTTAAAACAGCTTCTGTAAGGCCAGGAACATGTCAAAAAACTAAACAGCAACCAACTGATTGAGACAAGATGTTTACCAATCCTACATCTGATAGAGGGCTAATATCCACTATATAAAAAGAGCTGGAGAAGTTAGACTCTAGAGAATCAAATAATCCTATTAACAATGGGTTACAGAACTAAACAAAGAATTCTCAACTGAGGAATATCAAATTGCTGAGCAGCACCTAAAGAAATGCTCAACATCCCTTGTCATTAGGGAAATGCAAATCAAAACAACCCTGAGAGTTCACCTCACATTATTCAGAATGGTTAAGATAAAAAGAACTCAGGTGACAGCAGATTCTGGATAGGATGTAGAAAAAGAGTAAGTCTCCTCCAACCTTGGTGTGTCTGTAAACTGTTACAACCACTCAGGAAATCAGTCTCATGTCTACTAGGAAAATTGGACATGGTACTATTACCTGATGACCCAGGTATATCACTACTGGGCATGTACCCAAAAGAAGCTTCAACATCTAACAAGGACACATGCACAACCATGTCCATAGCAACCTTACAATAGTCAGAAGCTGGAAAGAATCCAGATGTTCTTTAATAGATGAATAAATACAGAAATTTTGTTCGTATACATAATGGAGTACTAGTCAGATGTCAAAAACATAGACTTGATGAAATTCATAGGCAAATGGATGGAACTTGAAGCAATCATCCCAAGTGAATTAACCCAGGCATAAAAGAACATGGGAGGTTCGTACTCACTTATAAGTGGATACGAGCCCAAAATGCTGGGAATACGAAAGAAACCATCTACAGTACTTACAAAGCTCAAAGAGAAGGAAGGGCAGCAAATGGTGACTTTAGTCTTTCTTAGAAGAAAGAACAATCTTAGTAGGAAGAACAAAACGTTCATGTGAAAAAATAAAGGGACAAATACAGGAGCAGGGATTGGAGAAATGATTATTCAGAGACTGCCTCACCAGGGGATATATCTCATTTGTGCCCAATCAACCCAAGCACTATTGCTGATACCAAGTAGTGTTTACTGGTAAGAACTTGATATAGATGCCTCCTCAGAGGTTCTTTCAGAGCCATACTGATACAGAAGAGGATGCTTGCAGTTAACCATCAGACTGAACATGAGGACCCCAACCAATGAAGAAGCTAAAGAAAGGACTGAAGGAGCTGAAAGATCTGCAACCCCATGGGGAAGAACAAGAGAGTCAAGTAGCCAAACCCACCACAGCTCCCAGGGATTAAAACTACAATAAGTTCATAAGGAAAGACCCATGGCCTAAGATACATATGCAGCCAAGGACTGCATTTTCTGAATTCAATGGGAGGAGGGGTTTTTCCCAGTGTAGGTGACTACCAAGGTGCTGAGGTGGGAGATGGTGTTTGGAAAAGGGAGCACCTTCAATGAGCCAATGAGAGGGGGAGGGGGAAGGGGATTGTAGGAAAGGAATAACATTGTAATATAAATGCAAAAAATTCCAATAAATATATTTGGAGGAAAAAGAAATAAATATAGAGATACGTGAATAATGGAGAAAAAATAAAAATAGCTTGTCCAGTTGCTTAGTCATTGGGGTCCAAGGGACTTTAGAGTTGTAAAGTAACTTGTCATTTATTTGTTAGTTTCTACACCTCTCATTAAACAAATGAAAATTGAACACAACAGGTAATTAAGTATCCCATGGAAAAAGTAATAAAAACAGAGGTGAAAAGATGGCTCAGAAGACTAAAGTATTTAATTCCAAACATGATGAGACACCCCTATGGTAAAAGTAGAGAATTTACTTTTGCATCTTGTCTTTTGTTCTTGGCATGTTCATACAATATTTGCACACCTGCACAAACACACACACCTTTAAATAAAACTGGAAGCTTTTATATATACCTGTGGTGAGACTTTTGTTGTCTTTAAGTAGAGCAATGTTATAGGAATATATTTTGTTTTAATCCCAGGTATGAGATATGGGGCTGCTTCAGATTGTCCAAAGTTACTGATCATAATATGCCCTGTGCTTTACCAGGCGTGTGATTCTCCTCACTGCCAGATAGTGTTCGTAATTGTATGGTATTTGGAATTCTGGAGAATCTTGAAAGTGTAAAAACTCCTAGACCTTGAAGAAACATGGTAGCTGCTGCCAACATTCTTCTGTTGCTGATGTTGATTTCTGGTTTCTGGTTGTTGGTTTCTGCCTGCTGGTTTCTGGTTGCTGATTGCTGGTTGCTGGGTGCTAGTTGTTGGTTGCTGCTTGGAGATATGCTACTGATGATGATCAACATTGCCAGAATGAACTTGTTACCACTAATCAGCAGGATGTAGTCTAATGAGATTGACACACTTTTTCTCCTCTAGTCTTATTTTTCTCCTGTGTGACATCGGAGGGTTGGAAAGGATAAGGTGGAGAAGGGTGATAGAGAAGGGAATAGATAAGGCCGCCAAAAGTTTGGCTACATAAATTATAATAAATACATGTGAATAACCAAAGAAGAATGCTGAAACACATAGATATATGAAAGTAAACATGATTTTTATGAGGAAATCAAGCCATACTTTTTTATATATTGAATATTCACTGTGTTTACAATTCAAATGGTATCCACTTTTCCCTCTACTTGCCTGCCACTCTCTCCACTTCATTCCATGAAGGTGCTCACTCTTCCAACCACTCTCTTCCACCTAAGCTCCCAGACATTTTCCTAAACTGGTAGAATATGCTGTCACTGGACCAAAGGTCTCTTTTACCAGTGATGCCGGACAATGCTATTTGCTGCTACATATGCAACAGGATCCATGGGTCTCTTCATGTGTACTCACTGGCTGGTATTTTACTCTCTAGGAGTTCTGGAAGGTTTAGTTGGTTGATAACGTTGTTCATCCCATGGAAATGCAAACCCTTTCTCTTCCTTCAGTGCTTTCTCTAACTCCCTCATTTGGGTTCCCTGTGGTCAGTTCAATGGTTAGCTGCAAGCATCCTAAACTGTATTTGGACAACTCGAAGATTTTCTGTAAAGGCATCCATATCAGGCTCCTGCCAAACACTTCTTGGCATCATAAGTATTGCCTGAGATTGGTGGCTGCATATCTGGTAGAACCCCTGGTTAGGCCATCTCTGGATTTTTTCTTCAGTCCCTATTCCTCTATTTGACCCTGTATTTCCTCCTCTGAGTGATTTGTTCTCCCTTTAATAAGGAGAGAGATGGCTCCAAGGTTAAGAGCACTGGTTGCTCTTCCAGAGATCCTGAGTTCAATTCCCAGCAACCACCTGGTGGCTCACAACCATCTGTAATGGAATCTGATGCCGTCTTCTGATATGTTTAAAGATATCTACAGTGTAAAATTAACACATAAAAGGAATAAGTAAATATCAATAAACAAAACAAAAACCAAAACACACAAACAAGCAAAACTCAGGCATCCACATACTGGCCTTACTTCTTTTGGAGCTTCCTAAGGTCTGTGATTTGTTTCTTGGTATTCAGAGCTTTTTGGGACTAATGTCCATTTGTCCGTGAGTGCATACCACATGTGCTCTTTTGCAACTGTGTTATGTCACTCAGCATGATAGCTTCAGTTCCATGCATTTGCCTAGAAATTCCATAAACTCTTGGTTTCTCACAGTGAAGTAGTACTTTATTGTGTAAATATACCACAATTTCTGTATCCATTCCTCTGTTGAAGGACATCTGGGTTCTTTCCAGCTTCTGGCTATTATATAATTAAGGCTGTTATGAATGTGGGGGAACATGTGTCCTTGTTAGATGTTGGAGTGTCTTTTGGGTATATGCCCAGGAGTGGTATAGCTGGATCTTCAGTTAGTACTATGTCCAATTTTCTGAGGAACTGCCAGACTAATTTCTGGAATTGTTATATGAGATTTCAATCCCACAAACAATGGAGGAGTGCTCTTCTTTCTCTGCATCCTTGCTATCATCTACTGTCAACTGATATTTTTATCTTAGCCATTCTGACTGGTGTGAGGTGGAATCTCAGGATTGTTTTGATTTGCATTTCACTGATCACTAGGGTTGTTGCCAATTTCTTTAGATGTTTCTCAGCCATTTGGTATTCACTGTTGAAAATTCTTTGTTTAGCTCTGTACCCCATTTTTAATAGGATTCTTGATTCACTGGAGTCTAACTTCTTGAGTCCTCTGAATATATTGGATATTAGCCTTCTATCAAATGTAGGATGGTAAAGATCCTTTCCCAATCTGTTGGTTGTTGTTTTGTCCTCTTTGCAGTTTTATGGGTACTATTTGTAAATTCTTGATCTTAGAGCATATGTCATTGGTGTTCTGTTCAAGAACATTTCCCCTGTCCTATGTGTTCTAAGCTCTTCCCCACTTTCTGTTCTCTTTGTCTCATTGTACCTGGTTTTATGTGGTTTATTTTGATTCACTTGGACATGAGCTTTGTCCTAGGAAGATAGCATTTTCTGGCATCAATGGGAGGAGTGACATCAATTGGTCCAACAAAAGTTCATTTTCTAAGTTTAGGGGAATTCCAAGGCACTAAGTTGGGAGAGGGATGTTGGGAAAAGGAGTACCTTCATTGAGGCAATGGGAGGGAGAAGGGGGAATGGGATTAGAGGAAGGGGGATAACATCTGAAATGTAAATTCAGAGAAATGTAAATCCAATAGAAAAAAGAATGGATTGATTTGCATTCTTCTGCATGCTGACTGCCATTTGAACCAGCAACACTTGTTAAAAATTCTTTCCTTTTTCCCTGAGTGTTTTTAGCTCCTTTATCAAACATCTCAGATGTGTGGGTTTTTTTCTGTGTCTTCAGTTCTATTCCATTGATATACCTGCCTATCTCTGTACCAAACAATGAGGTTTTTACCATGATTGATCTGTAATACAGCTAAATCAAGTCAACTTTAGAGGCAAAATTGAATATGATAAGAGATTTTACAAATCCTTACAGTAGGTCAGATGAGGCTAAGGAAAAATCTAAGGCCTTTGAACAAATACCTGGATATCCAGGCTGAAGATTTCTTGTCATTTACAAATACATCAATAAACCTCACTGGGGAATTCATTAAAGCAATGCCTAGATATCTACTATAATCTCTCCTTATCTTTGACCAAATAGATACCCCCAAGCCCAACCTCCATTATTCATTCATGTTCCTGAATTTTTTATAAAGGTGTAAAAGCAGAAATATGTTTACCCAATCACTTGTGTGTGTATTCATGTGTGTGTGTGAGTGGGTGTTATAAATATGAATCCTAGATTTATTTTTTTTTATCTCTACCTGTGGTAGTAGAGCCATTATAAGGTCCAACATAAAGAATCACATAGGTTTTTTCAGCAAAGGCATACAGTTCTATGTGTGATCTTCTGAAACAGTATGGCTTTCCAGTTAACATCATTTTATCATCCTCACACCACGTGACTTCTCAGAGAATAAAATTTTATTTGTGGTGTAGTGTCATTTTCCTGGATTAACTTTATTATTTGAAGACACATATTAAAGAAGATAGAATCATGTATATGCGGCTTCATAGACTCACTTTCCACAAAGTAAATTTGTGGCCTTGAACATGTTATCATCTTTAGAAGATGCAAAAATAGCAATCCATATCCATATTACAGTCTTTAATTGAATATTACATAAGGCAGTATATAAGAAAATAATTTTTACTACCTTCATTTTTACATTTGAATCATTAACTGCTCCAGCTCTGCTCTCCCATAATTTCTCATCCCATTCCTCCTCTCAGAGGTCTTTAAGAGGATATCTGCATCTCCTGTCCCCCACCTCCCATCAGACCTCCCACTCCTTGTGACCTCAAGTCTCATGAGAGTTAGGTGAGTCTTCAGTGACAGTAAATATTTTTAAGATTAAATACTTCTCCTAAGAAATAACAGTCAATATCAATAATTTGACATTTTGTTATCCAAATTGATGCTTAGGCATAAAAAGTGTTGTCAGTACAAAGAGATGGAGGATAATTTAATATGTAACATGTGTGTCATATCCTGGGAAACTCTACTCAGATTTTGAACAGCCGTGAAAAGAACTGGTGGGCCTGGAAACATATCTGTAATCTAAGGGCACAGAAGCAGAGACAGTGTTATCAGCAGAGTCATTTTGCTAAGTAGACTAGGTAAACTTGTGAGCTGCATTCAGAAAGTGATTTTTGTGTTGATATAGAAAGACCAAATGAGAAAGACACCAGATACCACCCTGAACCTCTACACACACGCACACACACATGCTCAGACATATAAAAATAAATACACATATAAACACACACATTTGCTTGCATATTCTTCCAAGTTTTGAAATAAAATAGCTACACAGCTTAAAGTACTGTTTTGATAAGGCAATGTCCATAAGTATAGTCTCTCAACCCAATATAACCTAAAAGGCAATTTCAAGTTTCTTTGCATACAAATATTATATGCACAGAAATTCTTAATGTTTGAGGATTTCCTTTAAAGTTTTAAATTCTAAAATACAAAATCAAACGTCACATCAATTCCTCACAGCAGGAAAGTAGGCCCTTCTTTTATATGGATAAAAATGCAAATTTGAGCACCTCTGCAGTCTCTGTAAGGAGGAACCAACCATTCAGCATCCCGCATGCTTCCCTTTGATTACTCTTTTAAATTAGTGGTTTCTGCAACATTATAAGGTTATTTCTTGTGATTATCACATGCTCAGTCAACATGATTTAGAAAGCAAATGAGGGTCATTAGTAAGCAGCAGTTTTCTCCTAGGTCTTCATAGCTTTTCATAGCAAACTATAACATGCATTGTCTGAATCCATCCTCCATTTTGTCATTGTTTAAGATTGAAGGATTTTTTTTTAAATCTCACCCTACCACCTTCTTCCCAGCCCCTTCATTTTTCTTTCTTTGATTCTTTCTTTCTTTCTTCTTCTTCTTTTTTTTTTTTTTTTTGTCATTGTTCCTCTAAACTGGAATGCCATCTGTTCCCTTGGCAGATGCATGTCAGTTCTAAATTGTTGTCATTCTTTGCAGAGTGCAAACCCCGCACTATCCAGAGGATGAGAAGTACTACATTCATGAGTTAGCCAAATGGAGATCATTGTCGAAATTACTTGTCAAAACGTCAAGAGGAACAATATTTGATTTCCGCGGCATGGCACACATCTATCTGGATTACAATATGAGGGCATTATTATGTTGTTACTCAGGCTTTGCATCCAGATTTCAACTGAAATAAATGGCAGAAGCTTTGCAAGCTCTGATTTCTATTGTGTGAAAGGACAGGAATTTGCTACAAAATCCTTTGCTCAAGCACTGAATTGAGTGGTTTTTACTGAAGTGTATCAAATACATAAATTTGGATAACAGCAGCCTCAAGTATGAATGTATGTCAATTTTAAACAGACACAAAATATGATAATCAGGGATAAAACACAACACATAGTTGAATGTGAAGCCAGGGAATCATCAAGCCCAAAGGCAGTAAGATATTATGGAAATTTTGTATTGCTCCTATAAGAATTTATTGGAAAAACTGGGACTTACAACTTTTCCAGTTCAGGTCACACTAGACTAAAGTCAATATTGGCAGGACAAGATTCTTTCCATAAGATCATCACAGAATTCATTAGCTTAAATTTTCCTCTTCCTAGCGATGGGCATCCTTTGGCTAGAGCTTAGTCCCCCTGCCATCCAACTGGCATCTCTTCGACTATGTCTCCATGTCCATATCATTATGCAAGGTGCTTTTCATGGGAAGAGATGTGAGCTTAGTTCAGTTCATCTGAATAAATCCAAGTTACCATTTCCAACTGAAGGTGTTTAACAAAATTTTTATCTGTAACTTCCCACTTTTCTCGTGATGCAATATGTTTACCATATCTGCCTGTGAGAATGTGGACATCTTTGGACTTCTTCTCACAGACACCATACATCTATGAGGGTTTTACAAATAATAAGGAGACATAAAGTAATTTACATAAAATAAACCTTAACAAATTTAAAGTATTAATCATACATACCAAACTCTAATTTCTGTTCCTATGATGAAAACACATTCCTTTATTTAAGTAAATTGATTTGAATCTTCTGTTTAAAATATTTAACAAAAGAATCCTGTAAGCACTATTTGCAGTTACACACAAACACTACATTTTTTGCGTGACACAATTATCTATATATACAACTTTTGGCAAAGCATCTGACACCCCATGTCAGAATATGTGTTTAATTAATGTGTGTAATGCTGAGGATAACAATGATGAAGTCATATTACAACACATTCCTGAAATGTTCTCAAAGGTGCATTTAATTGTTAGCTAGTGTATAAAGCATTTGGAGCGGATGTACACTGCAGAAAGATTCCTAAGAAACCAACCAATTAGCTTGCCTGCCCATGCAAAACGTCAGTGAACACTTATTAAGTAGCTACTCCAGGCTACAAGTAACATCAGATGCTGCAGATAAATGATAAAAAGGGCAGGAAATCTGCCCTGAATTTACTCGCAATCTGTTAGCAGAGAGATGTATAACTTATAACTTGACATGTACTGCAATGTTTGTTCTTGTGAGCATGAAAGGAAAGTAAGTTGGCATTGGAAAAGATCAATAAAGAGTGGAGGAGCATTTCAAGCTGATTTTAAAAGGATAATTGTGGTAGAAAATTTTTAGATAACTGCTAAGAGGCTTTATTTCATTTTGTATGGGAACTATAAAAGGGTGTTGAGTTAATAAAATTTAAATGGTATAACAAAACAAGGCTCTTGATAACTCAACTAAGGAGTATTATTACTGTTCCCATGCCTGGATGTTCCTTACACCTTAAAAAAATGTAAAAGACTGGAAATCTGTGTATGGGTGACTTCTTAGCCAGTGTATTAAAGATGAACTAAGATCCTCACACCTACAGCTTTCTTCCAAATAAAGCAGAAGCCTCAGCTCCTGAGATTTTTTTGAACAACTGCTTGTTAATGAAATGTTGACTTGTTTTCAAGAACTGTTAAGCCACATCAAAATGAGTTATTTTAATTTGAAAATATTAGATTCACAGTAATCTGATTTTGGACATGCCAGAAGATGGTTGCATTTGTTAAGGTAAATAAAATCTGTGTTTCACAAGAGAAATTCACATGAATAGTAAGTACTGTAAATTTCTGCCTTAAATATTGGTCACATGGCCCCCATAAGCATGGCAGTGACAGTCACAGATAGTCACAGTACAATCCTAAGATTTCCTTATTATAAATATTATGGAGAGAGGAAGGGGAAGGGAGGGAGAGGAACTGAGGCTAGAGGTTGGAGAGAAAGCTGTAATCAGGATGTAAAGTAAATAAAGGATTAATAAAAATGCCAATAAATTCAAGGGAGAAGTAAAAAAGTGAATTTTCTCTTCTTCCTGTCATAAACTGAAAGAGGGGCAAGGTTCTAGATTATAGCATAGTACTAGAATTATAGCCCAAAATATTAATAATGACATTTGTCTGTCCACAAAGTCAGATACAGTTTCATGGCTTGCAAGGCCAAATATTTGTAATATGCCATTCAGAGAATACAGAACAAGTGTGACCACCATGATGGTGGTGTAGCAACTGCTACACAAATCCTACTTTCTTGCAACTTGCAACCTTCTGTGAATTAGTGTAAGTGGCTGGACATCTTATGTATCCTCTTTCATAACATTAAGTTCTATGAATCATATCTTGACATCTCTAGACACTGAGCATTTATGGATCCTAACTTCTATTATTTCATAGGTTTTCTTCTTGCCTAAAGTCCTGTGTCCATCCACGCTGATTCACAAATTTTTTTTAAAAAAAATATTTGAAAGAGAAAGGAGTGCAAGAGAGGCATAAAAAGAGGTATGGATACATACATAATAATAGCATTAATGCATTTACATATAAAGATATATGTGGGTCTAACATCTCAAGAAGTTAGACACCAAAAAATCAAATAACCTTATTAGAAAATGGGGTACAGAGCTAAATGAAAAGTTCTCAATTGAGGAATATCGAATGGCTGAGAAGCATCTAAGAAAGTGCTCAACATCATTAGCCATCAGGGAAATGCAAATCAAAACAACCCTGAGATTCCACCTCACACTAGTCAGAATGGCTAAGATCAAAAATTCAGATGACAGCAGATGCTTGCCAGGATGCAGAGAAAGAGGAACACTTCTCCAATGTATGTAGGGTTGTAAACTGGTAAAACCACTCTGGAAATCAGTCCGGCGGTTCCTCAAAAAATTGGACATAGTACTATCTGAAGACCCAGCTATTCCACTTCTGGTCATATACCCTAGAGACACTCCAATATACAAAAAAGATACATGCACCACAATGTTCATAGCAGCTCTATTTATAATAGGCAGAAGCTGCAAAGAACCCAGATGTCCTTCAGTAGATGAATGGATACAAAAATTGTGGTATATTTACACAATGGAATACTACTCAGCCACCAGAAACAATGACTTAACCAAATTCTTAAAAAAATGTATGCATCTAAAGAATATCATCCTGAGTGAGATAACCCAGTCACAAAATAACAGACATAATATGCAGTCACTGATAGTGGGATGCTAACCCCAGAGGCTCGAACTGCCCCAGAAACAATTCACAGACTGTGTGAAGTTCAAGAAAAAAATAAAACAAAACAAAACAAAAATAAAAGTCATGCTCAATACTAACACACCAAGAACACATTGACAAATTCCGGGTTACACCCTTTTTTACATATACTTTTCGTTCACTGTAAAAAAAAAAAAAAAGAAAGAAAAAAGAAAGCCAAGCACTGACACATTTGTATTTATATACATTTATGCAAAATGTTTAAATTTCTTTTATCTTTGTTTTTTAAAATAAAGTTTAAAAAAAAGCAAAATTTGAAATGAAAAGAGAGACAAAAATAACTGAAACTGAGGAAATCCAAGAAGTCATCAGATCCAACTACAAAAGGTTATACTCAACAAAACTAGAAAATCTGGAGAAAATGAAAAAATTTCTAGACAAATACCAGGTATCAAAGTTAATCAGAATCACATAAAACACCACTACGTGAGCACCATATTCATAACAGCCTTCTTTATAATAGCCAGAGCTGGAAATAATCCAGATGTCCTTCAACAGATAAATGAATACAGAAATTGTGGTACATTTAAAAAACAGAATAGTACTCAGCTATTGAAAACAACTTCATGAAATTCCTAGGCAAATGGATGGAATTAGAAGCTATCATCCTGGCATAGAACAGGGATCGGCCCATCTGCCACCCAGACCAGCAGTTCCTAAAATATTAAAAAGTGGTGAGAAGGAGATCTGGGCAGCCAGGGATCAGAGAGATCTCCGAGGAGTGCTCACGGAAAGCACGCCCCTGCCCTGCCCAATCCAGGGACCAGGAACAAAGCATTGGAACCTCTACTTCTACCTGGCAACTTTGGGGTACAGAACAGGACTCGGCCCATCTGCCACCAGGACCAACAGCTACCAAAAGTTTAAAGACTGGTGAGGAGGGGAACTGGGTTGCCAGGGAGCAGACAGATCTCTGCCTAGTGCACATGGAAAACACAGCCCTTCCTGCCTGATCAAGGGACCAGGAACACAGCATTGGAAACCCTGTTTCTACACGGCGAATTGGGGCACAGAACAGGGCTCAGCCCATCTGCCACCAGGAACAGTGGAGATTCAGGGACACAGACTAGATACAAGGGAAAGGCAAGGACATATCACTGAAAACAAGATGGCAAGAGGAAAGCTAAAGAGTATATCCCAAGGAAACAAAGACAACCTGGCAACACCAGAACCCAGCTCTCCCATAATAGCAAACATTGGAATGCCAAACACTACAGAAAAAGAAGATGCAGACCTGAAATCATACATCAAGATGGTGAGAGGTACTTAAACAAGAACGGGAGGAAAAGGAAAAAGAATCAGAAGCTTTTAAAGAGGAAACAAGAAAATCACTCAAAGAACTCAAAGAACTAGAGGAAAACAGAACCAAAGAGATGTAGGAATGGAAGAGGGAATTTAAAATGGAAATTGACACAATAAAGAAAACACTAAAAGAGATAACCCTAGAGGTAGAACACCTAAAAAGGAAATCAGGACTCACAGAAGCAAGCATTTCCAATAGACTACAAGAAATAGAAGAGAGAATCTCGGGGGCAGAAGACAACATTGTAAACATAGACAAAACAGCCAGAGAAGATGCAAAAAACAAAAAGCTCCTAACCCAAAATGTCCAGGAGATCCAGGACACAATGAGAAGATCAAACCAAAGAATAATAGGAAGAAAAGAGGGAGAAGAATATCAACTAAGAGGCACAGTAAATATCTTCAACAAAATCATAAAGGAAAACATCACTACCCTTAAGAATGAGATGACCACAAGCATAAAAGAAGCCTTCAGAACTCCAAATAGGTTGGACCAGAAAAGAAATACCTCCCGACACATAATAGTCAAAACACCAAGTGCCCAAAGCAAAGAAAGAATACTAAAAGCAGTAAGGGAAAAAGAACAAGTAACATATAAAGGCAGACCAATCAGAATCACACCCAAATTCTCAACGGAGACTATGAAAGCTAGAAGAGCCTGAATAGACATCATGCACACCCTAATAAAGCACAAGTGGCAGCCTAAGCTGCTATACCCAGCAAAACTATCAATCACCATAGATGGAGAGATAAAGATATTTCAAGACAAATCAAAATTTACACAATATCTGACCACAAACCCAGCACTACAATGAATTATAAGTGGAAAACCCAATTCAATGAGGGGAACTACATCCTAGTAAAATTAAGAAAACTCGTAAGCAAGAAAACAAAAAGAAGAAAAAGACACAGACACAACTAAGCCTACAAAAGCAATAATAGCAGGAAACAGAAACAACTATTCCTTGATATCTATTAACATAAATGGACTCAACTCCCCAATAAAGAGACATAGGCTATCAGATGGATTCTTAAACAAAATCTAGCATTTTGTTGCAAAGAGGAATCTCATCTCAGAGACAAAGACAGACACTATATCAGAGGGAAAGGGTGGGAAAAAAACTTCTAAGCAAACAGCCCCAAGAAGCAAGCTGGAGTGGCTATTCTAATATCGAATAAAGTAAATTTCCAACCAAAAATTATCAAAAAAGATAAGGAAGGTCACTTTTTACGCATTACCGAGGAAATCTGTCAGGAGGAACTCTCAATCCTTAACATATATGCTCCAAATACAAAAGCACCCACATTCATAAAAGAAACCCTACTAAAGCTCAAAAAATATATTTCACCCCACACAATAATAGTGGGAGACTTTAATACCCCACTCTCTCCAATGGACAGATCATGGAAACAGAAACTGAACAAGGACACTGTAAAACTAGCAGAGACTATGAACCAACTGGAATTAATATATATCTACAGAACTTATTATCCTAAAGTGAAAGAATACAACTTCTTCTTAGCACCCCATGGAACCTTCTCGAAAATTGACCACATAATATGACACAGAACAAGCCTCAATCGATATAAGAAGATTGAAATACTCCCATGCATCCTCTCAGATGACCATGGTCTATGGCTGGTCTTTAACAACAATAAAGACAACAAAAAGCCCACATACACATGGAAACTATACAACGCTCTGTTAAAGATAGCAGGGTCAAAGAAGAAATAAAGAAAGAAATTAAGGATTTTCTAGAATTCAATTAAAAGGAAAACACAACATACCCAAACCTATGGGATGCAATGAAAGCAGTACTGAGAGGAAAACTCATAGCCCTTAGTGCTTCCAAAAATAAACTGGAGAGACCATACATCAGCAACTTGACAGCACAGCTAAAAACCCTAGAAGAAAAGGAAGCAGATACACCCAAGAAGGGTAGAAGGCAAGAAATAATCAATATTAGGGCAGAAATAGACCAAATAGAAATAAAAAGAACCATTGAAAAAATCAAGAAAACCAAGAGCTGGTTCTTTAAGAAAATCAAGAAGATTGATAAACCCCTAGCCAGACTAACTAGAGGGCAAAGAGAGAGTATCCAAATTAACAAAATCAGAAAGGAAAGTGGTGACATAACAACTGAAACAGAGGAAATTCAAGAAATCATCAGATCCTACTACAAAAACCTATATACCACAAAGTTGGAAAATCTTAGGAAATGGACGAATTCCTAGACAGATTCAAGATCCTAAAGTTAAACCAGGACCAAGTAAACCATCTAAATAATCCCATAACACCTAAAGAAATAGAATAATTCATCAAAAGCCTCCCAACCAAAAAAAGACCAGGTCCAGACAGGTTCACTGCAGAATTTTATCAGACATTTATTGCGCACATAACACCAATACTCTCCAAACTATTCCACAAGTTAGAATCAGATGGAATACTATCTAACTTTTTTTGAGGCTACAATAACCCTCGTTCCTAAAATACATAAAGACCCTAAAATGAAAGAGAACTTCAGACCAATCTCACTTATGAACATTGATGCAAAAATATTCAACAAAATCCTTACAAACCGAATCCAAGAACACATCAAAATGATCATTCTCCATGACCAAGTAGACTTCATCCCTGGGATGCAGGGATGGTTTAATATAAGGAAATACATCAATGTAATCCACCATATAAAAAAACTCAAAGAAAAAAATCACATGGTCATCTCACTAGATGCTGAGAAACATTTAACAAAATTCAACATCGATTCATGTTAAAAGTCCTGGAAAGAACAACAATCCAAGGCCCATATCTAAACATAAGAAAAGCAATATACAGAAAACCAATACCCAACATTGAACTTAAAGTTGGGAAACGTGAAGCAATACTACTAAAATCAGGGACTCAACAATGCTGCCCACTCTCCCTCTACGTATTCAACATAGTTCTGGAAATCCTGGCTGAAACAATTAGACAGTAAAAGGAGATCAAGGGGATAAAAATCGGAAAAAAAAGAGGTCAAAACATCACTCTTGGCAGATGACATGATAGTTTACTTAAGTGACTCCAAAAATTCCAACAGAGAACTCCTACAGTTGATAAACTAGTTCAGCAAAGTGGCTGGATACAAAATTAACTCAAACAAATCAGTAGCCTTCCTATACTCAAAGGACAAATATGTGGAGAAAGAAATTAGGGAAAAGATACCCTTCACAATAGTCACAAACACTATGAAATACCTTGGTGTAACTCTAATAAAGCAAGTGAAGGACCAATATGACAAAAACTTCAAACCTCTAAAGAAGGAAATTAAGGAAGATCTCAGAAAATGGAAAGATCTCCCATGCTCATGGATTGGAAAGATCAACATTTTAAAAATGGCCATCCTACTGAAAGCAATCTACAGATTCAATGCAATCCCATCAAAATTCAAATCCAGTTTTTTATTGAGTTGGAAAGACGAATATGCAATTTCATATGGAATAACAAAAGACCTAGAATGGTGAAATCCATCCTCAACAACAAGAAAACATCTGCGAGAATCACTATCTCTGACCTCAAGCTATATTACAAGGCAATTGTGCTGAAAACTGCATGGTACTGGTACAGAAATAGGCAGATGAATCAATGGAATAGAATAGAAGATTCAGAAATGAGCCCTCATGTATATGGTCACCTGATTTTTGACAAAGGAGCCGTAAACATTCAATGGAAAATGGACACCCTATTCAACAAATGGTACTGGATCAACTTGCACTCAGCATGCAAAAGAATGAAAATAGACCCTTTCTTATCTCCTTGTACAAAGCTCATGTGTAAGTGGTTCAAATATCTCCACATTAAACCAGGTCTACTGAAACTATTAGATGAGAAAGTAGGGAAAACCTTAGAACACATAGGCACAGGAGAAAATTTTCTGAACAAAACACCAATGGCTCAAGCTCTAAGGTCAAAGATTAACAAATGGGACTTAATGAGTTTGCAAAGTTTCTGTAAGGCTAAGGTCACGGTCAAGAAAACAAAATGGCAGCCAACAGAATGGGAAAAGATCTTTGAAAACTCCACATCAGATAGAGACCTAATATCCAAGGTATACAAAGAACTCAAAAATCTAGACACCAGATAATCAAACAACCCTATTAAAAAATGGGGTATAGAGCTAAACCAAACCTTCTCAATTGAGGAATATCCAATGGCTGAGAAACATCTGAGGAAGTGCTCAACATCCTTAGCCATCAGGGAAATGCAAACCAAAACAACCCTGAGATTTCACCTCACACCAGTCAGATTGGCTAAGATCCAAACTCAGATGATATCAGATGCTGGCGAGGTTTCAGAGAAAGAGGAACACTTCTCCACTGTTGGTGGGGTTGTTAATTGGTACAACCACTCTGGAAATCAGTCTGGTGATTCCTCAAAAAATTGGACATAGTACTACCTGCAGACCCATTTATTCCACTTCTGGTCATTTTTTCCAGAGATGCTCCAACATACAACAAAGATGCATGCACCACAATTTTCATAGCAGCTCTATTTATAATTGCCAGAAGCTGGAAAAAACCTAGATGTCCTTCAGTGGATGAATGGTACAAAAATTGTGGTACATTTACACAATGGAGTACTACTCAGCTATCAGAAAAAAATGACCTTATGAAATTCTTAAGAAAATTGATGCATCTAGAGAATATTATCCTGAGCAATATAACCCAGTCACAAAAGAAGAGACATATTATGTAGTAACTGATAAATGGATACCAACCCAGAAAGCTCTGACCACCCCAGAAACAACTCACAGACTGTGTGAATTTCAAGAAAAAAAAAGAAAAAGAAAAGAAAAAAAAAACATTATGTTTACTCCTTACACACTATGAAAACCTTGACTAATTCCAGGTTACATCCTGTTTTACATGTAAGTTATGCACATTGTAACTAGTATGATCTTAATTCACACTATCAAACCTTATACAATAAAAGCCAAGCAATGAGAAAAAAATGTATTAGTATACTTTTATGCAAAAATGCTTAAAATCTGTACATTTATCTGTGTTTTTTAAAATAAAGTTATAAAAATAAAAGAACAACTATGAAAAAAAAAGTTCTTAAATTTAAAAGAAAAAGATAATGCACATTTTACATGCAACCATACCAAAGCCCAAATCTTATACTGTCTTAAAATTTTTTTTTCCTAAATAAACAAGTCTATTAATTTCTTTAAAAATAAAAAAAAATAATGTGTAAATATAAAACAGTCAGTGGAGAAATCAGATTTACCTACAACTAGCAAAATAGTAATGGGTAAGTTACATCTATTTGGTACATATATTAAAGTAACATCCAGACACATTTGGCTCTTTGGTACTAAGTGTTTAATAACTGCATGCCAATACCCTACTTTGGATTTTAATGAAACATGTGACACTGTAAGTTATATATATATATATATATATATATATATATATATATATATATATATGCACAAATATTTCTTGGCGACATGAATAATTTAGAGGGGTGTAATGGTTGTTAAGATGGTTTCTCTTTCCCCTATTATTAGTGGTTTTGTCGGTAACAGGAGAGCCCTGGACACTCAGGAAATGATTGCTCCAAGTCTCTTTTGGGGCCTTTCTTTGTATCCAGTACCTGCTTTTCAGATCCCTGTTCTCATGTCAGCTGTCACTAGTCTTCTTGCTGACTCTATTCACCCTTGTCTTCTGTGAATAAGGGCTTGATTGTGCACTGATTAAAATGGCACATTTTCACAGAAATGGCATTTCCTACCAAACAAAGAAAAATAATACCATAATAACACAAACTTGACACTTCCTTAATGCTTTAATCTGACAATCTCAATACGCTTAACAAACAGCAATTAATTAACCCTTATGTGATTCATGTCAGGAAGCCCTGATTATACTCATTTCACAAATTAAATGTTAAGAGGTAGGGAAACAACAGGACAAGGTTCCATGGTGTTCCTGACAGACCGGAGACCTAACTGCCCTGGCCCTGGTCCTCATTCACAGGCAGTCAGCAAATAAGTGTGAATTATAAGAACATATTGGATCTGCATTCATGAGGAAACTCCACATTTTCTTCAAAATTTCAAAATGGCTAAACAGAGAGATGCTTAATATATCCAATCAAAATTCCTATCTTCTTGTATAAAACAACATAAAGATAACATAGAAATTTTTTTCTCAAGTGATGACAGAAAGATGTGAGAGGATGGGAAAGATGAAGAGAAGAATGAAAAACCAAAAGACAAGAGGAGGAGAGGTTGGAAGAGGAAGAGGAGGAAAAGGAATAGAAAGAGGATGCTGATACCAACTATGCTGATGACACAAAGAAGCATTTCTTGATTTATTCTAGCTTCTAAATTGTGACCTGTGTAAAAGTTTGACCAGATGGAGGAATATAAATTGGAAACTTGAAACAATAGACTTCACACAATTTTGTCCTCAAGAAAGAATATGTTAGAGAGAGAGAGAGAGAGAGAAAGAGAGAGAGAGAGAGAGAGAGAGAGAGAGAGAGAGGGAGAGGGAGAGGGAGAGGGAGAGAGAGAGACACAGAGAGACAGAGAGAGAGAGTCAGAGAGAGAGAGAGAGAGAGAGAGAGAGAGAGAGAGAGAGAGAGAGAGAGAGAGAGAGAGAGAGAGACTGTATCTGTATAGGTGGGCATGTGCATGCATGGACATCTTCTAAAAGGATTTTGTTGTGAACATACATAGACACCTAAGTGCTGCTGTACATATGTCCCATCTGAGTTTCCACAGAATCTGAAGAAGCCATACCATTGATTTCAGAATTTTAATATTTTTCCTACAAAATTACATTCTTCTTGCTTGCTCCTATCTTCCAAGTTACCATAAGCTCCTCCCATGGGCAATTATAAAGCACATACTGCAAAAGACTCTGAATGAAATAGTGAGATGGCTCAGTGGGTAAAGACATATGTTCCCAATCCTGAGGACTTTGGTTAGATCTCTGAGATCTGCATGTTGAAATGACATATTCAGTATCTAAAATTTTCCTCTGAGTTCTATACATACATGGCAAGTGTGCATATATAGATATCCACAAGTATATGTAAGAAAATAAATAAATACACTTTTAAATAAAAGAATAGAAGAAACTCTGGGAAGCAGAATTTTTTTATAAACGATAAACAATGGCAAAGGAGAAAGGAGTGTAATTCATTGTGTCACATAGTTCAAATGCATCACCAGTGGGTCTCTCTTCAAAAAAAACAATGGCAGAGTTTTTGCTCAGCAGACTATTGGTCATTAATTTAACATTAAAAGTCTGTAGAGGAACAAATTTGAGAGTCTTACTTTTGAGAATAAAGTACCATAAACACATCAATTTTAGAACTAAAATCTAGTTCTTCAGTGTTTAAAATGCCATTTTATCTGGTGAACACTCTACTGTGTGTGTGTGTGTGTGTGTGTGTGTGTGTGTGTGTGTGTGTGTGTGTATGTGTGTGTGTGTGTATGTGTTTGTGGGTGGGTGGGGGTGTGTACATGTGTGTGTTTGTTTGTAATAAAGAGAAAGAGAGAGAGGGGGAGAGAAATTGTGTGTATACACACACACACACACACACACACACACACACACACACACACACATGAATAGAGAGAAGGACAGAAATAGGGAGAAAATGACCAGGTATCCCAAAACATGCAGCTAATTTTGCATTCTCATTATTGTGGTTGCAGAGTTTCAGTTGGAGAACAAAATCCATGCTACATTAAATGAATGAAACATTCTATACATAAAACCTCAGAGGCAACAATTTGCTGAAACTGAAACATAAAAAATTACTGGACCCATTAATTTTATTGAGTTATCAATCATTAAAAACATTTTAAAAGTGATTTTTGGAAGGAAAATATGAAATACCATGATTTATTAATTAAATAAAACTGGGATTTACTTTAACACTGATCAGAGATATTGCTACTGTTGATTAAGTTAGATATATCATTTCATAAAGAGTTAAAGATGATGTTCCTGGGCACAATGTGTTTTGAAGAAACTGTGGAAAAGTCTTTCCTGAAATAATTATAGTAGGGTTAACTCATGTCTGTCTATTTATAATTTAGCCATTTTCTTATAAAAAAAAAAAACTAATTAAAGCTACCTGGTTTACACACAGAACTCTTCAGCCAATTTTGTCACTAGAGATTCAAAAGGAGTCTTAAACCCTAAGAAAACCTCAGGTACTTACTTTAACATGGTGACATCATTGCAGGATTATTAACTACAATTAGCAAGAAAAGGTAAGCAGAGAGCTCTCATTCATTAATGCCAAATGTTCATGGTGAATTGACAATTTAACTGCAAATTCTCATATTTTAAAATATTGAAACTAGGAGATCCTGTGCTGGACTTAAGTGGTTATCATAGGCTTTTCTCATCTTCATAAGATTTGGAAATACTAGAATCTAGTAGACGTCATGCTAGAAATTCTAAAAAATCCCTGGTGACCACTCTGCTGTGGCATAGAATGGCATTATCATCTCATTCTTAGCACAGATTACAACTAAAAATTCTTTAGTATTTCTGAATAATTTATTTATTCTTCTACGTATTTCATCATTCTTTGAGACAGAGAATTGTCCCGTAGCCAAGGCTAGCCTTGTGCTCACAATGTTCTCACCTTTGACTTACAAGTTCTGAAAGTACAGATTCTGAAAATACCCACAGGTCTTTAGTAAATCTTTAACATCACTTTCAGGTGTTTAATGATGTAAATTTTAAGGAATTTGAGATTATTTAACTCTACTCTTGCCATTCTGTTCTAAGTATATTTCAATAGGGTAAACTTGAGAATGCAATTCAACAGAATTTTTAGGTTTTAAATTTTAAAAAATAGATCTATGAATTTTATTCTTTTACTGTACCACTTTTATTAATTTTAAATCATTCAGTACTTTTCCTCATCCATAGAAAAGGCAACTCAAACATATAACAAAGAATCTGAAGCAATACCAGTTAGGGGATTTAAAATAGCTTAAACCCATGCATAATTTTTTATAAAATATAGGTCGACAAAGAAACAGCAAAACTAAACCACATATAAAGTCATACTTTCTAACAAAATAATGGTGAGAATTAAGATTCAATATGCTTATTGAAACAGTCATGTTCACAAACCAATAAAATATAAAAGCCCTGTGACTTTCTCCTGCAAGAAATCCTGTTAGCTTATCCAATAACCCCAATTATCAAGTTTTCATACTTTTCTCAAATTATTTTCCTTATAAGAAATTTTTTGTTCCTAGCCCAACTGTTATTTTAGGGAGAGTATCCTAAAGATCATTGGTCTAACTGCTTCCAGTTTTGTGTGATTTGTGTCCAAACCACCATTATGTGACTGTTTGGCTCCCTTGCATAATACTCATGTTGGACACTGCATTTCCATGGATTTACTACAATAGTTTCAGTTGGTTACAGATTGAACACTTAGAATCTGTGAGCCAACTTAAACATTAATCATCTTCATTAGTTATCTCTGGTATTTTAGTGATAGTAATAGAATACTGAGTAATTTTTCTCAGCACTATTATGATGGTGATAAAAATCATTCAACAGCCTAATTATTTAGGAAGACTAAAATAAACTAAATGACTATACAACTACATAATGGAATATGAAATGTCAAGTAGTAAAGAATGAAGAACCAGCCTTGACTTGGAGAGGGGATCTGGGGAAGGAATGTCTGGAAGACAGTGAGACAAATGACTTAACATCAAATAAGAAGTCAGAGCTGATGGCCTATGTTCTGCTCCAGATGGTTCCCTAGATACCTCTTTGTTGTTGGGTTTGCTGTCAGGTCAGCATTATGCTCAACACAGCTCTTTTTGGAGACAGCTCCCTGCTAAAGATGACACCCCAAGCTAGAAAAAAAATTAATTGATCTCTAGATAACTCCTAGGTTTTCTGATCAAAGACAGAAAAGCTGCTAGAAAATAAATACACAGATTTTTCTGAACAAATAAGAATTCCTGGTAGGAAAATTCAAAAAGTGATTTTTGAGTTTTCATATCAAAATTGGAAATCCAGAGAAAAACATTCTAAAGGGGTCTGCGGTAGCTTTTTGAGTAGTTCTCTCTGGATAGCTACTAGAAAACATGATAAAAGAGTGATGTCAGTTCTCTAAGTAATTCTGAAGATTTCTGATAAGATCAGATATCCTCCTATAAATCACTCTTTAAAAAACTACCAAAAACTCTAAAAGAGCTGTGCTTGTTGTCAATGGATTCTCTGACTCAAATCAGAAACACCATGAGGAAAAAATTCTAAAAGAGCCAAGTATAGAAGAATAAATATGAAAGAGACGTGAACTCTCTGGCTCAGAAAAATAAAAAATTCTATACAGAACTCCAATAGCTAGAGACCCATGGCTCCAGTTGAATATGTAGCAGAGGATAACATTTTCTGGTATCAGTGGAAGGAGAGGCCTTTGGTCCTGTGAAGGCTCATTTTCCCAGGGTAGGGGAATGCCAAGGCACTGAGGTGGGAAAGGAGTGAGTAGAGGGAAAGGAGATAATGTTTGAAATATAAATACAGAGAATATCCAATAAAAACAATTAAAATATGATAAAGGGACCTCATGAAACTTGAAAGCTTCTTTAAGGCAAATGACATTGTCAATAAGACAAATAGGCAAACTACAGATAGGAAGAATTCCTTCGTCAACCCCATATCCAATAGAGGGCTAATATGTAAAAGAAATCAAAAAGCTAACCACCAAAAACCAAAACAACCCAATCAATAAATGGGGTATAGAAATAAACCAAGAATTCACAACAGAAGAATCTAAAATGGCAGGGAATCACTAAACAAAATTGTGCAAGTCTTTAGTGATCAGGGAAACGCAAATTAAAATGACCATGAGTTTCCACCCTACACCAATCAAAATGGCTAAGAACAAACCCTCAGGTGAATAGCACATGTTGGAGAGGATGTAGAGAATGATGAATGCTTCTCCACTGATGATGGGATTGCACAATGGTATAAATTAAAGAGAAAAAATATTTATCAGAAAGAAAAATATCAGTAATATAATCATCACAAAAATGAAGAATAGATATTACTTTAAAAATCACGTTTTTTAAAAAAATTAAAGAGAAGAAATTATTCTGAAAACATAATTTTGAAGAATGCCAAACATATTTTTAATAGTGTCATAAGTTGTCCAAAAATCAACAGGGATGTTTATATTTTCTATTTATATTGTTTTATTTTAGAACACAAATTTTATTAATTGATTTTCATTTCATGTCAAAAACCAAAGGTATATTATTACAACCTTTACTCGCAATTTTTCCATTAAAAATAGCCTAATACCTAAACCCAAATATTAAAAATAGCATTTATTTTTAAATATTTTCATAGCTTTTCATGGTAGCTAACATCTAAGAAAGAGACCAACAGCAAGGAGAGAGAAATTGTGTAATTTTTATTGAAAGACAAAGAGTAGTAAACAATACATTCCAGGTAATGATTGCTACATATTTATAACATACTTCTGTCTAGTTTTATGTAAGTATCATGTATCTGTCGATTAATCTATTTATCTATTTCTTAAACAAGAAATGTGCTCTGTCTCTCTCTCTCTCTCTCTCTCTCTCTCTCTCTCTCTCTCTCTCTCTCTATGTATCTATCTCTCCTCTCTCTCTCTCTCTCTCTCTCTCTCTCTCTCTCTCTCTCTCTCTCTCTCTCTCTCTCTGTGTGTGTGTGTGTGTGTGTTTGTGTGTGTGTGTGTGAGTGAGAGGGAGAGAGAGATAGAGAGAGAGAAGAGAGAGAAGAGAGAGAGAGATACTATATATTTGGTTTATTTTGTCTTTTGTTTTTATATTATTATTTTATTTGTTTACATTTTAAATATTGTCTACAATCCCTTGCTTCTTTCCATGAACCTTCCATCCCTTTCTTCTCCAGTTTGCCTGTAAGAGTATGCTCCCTAACTTACCGAACCACTCCTGCCCTTAGCATTTCCCTTCTATGGAGCATTAAGCCTACACAGTACCATACATCTCTCCTTCCACTGATGCCAGGTAAGTGAGTCAGTCCTCTGCTACCTATATAGTTAGATCCATGGTCCACACCATGTATTCTCTTTGATTGGTGGGTTAGTCCCTGGCAGCTCTGAGGGGTCTGGTTAGTTGATTCTGTTGTTCTTCCTCTGGGGTTTCAATTCCCACCAGCTCCTTCAGTCCTTTCCTATCTTTTCCATTAGGTTTCCTGAGGTCAGTACAATGGTTGGCTTTGAGTATCTGCATCTGTCTTAATCAGGTGCTGGCAGAGCCTCTCAAAGGTCAGTTATACCAGGTTGCAGTTTACAAGCCCATCTTAGCATCAGCAATAGCATCCGGGTTAGATGTCTTAAGATCCCAATGTGGGTGGTATCTGGAAGGCCTTTCCTTTATTCTATCTTCATTTTTGTCCCAGGATTTCCTTTAGACAGGTATAATTTTGGTTTAAATGTTTTGAGATGAGTGGGTAGCCCAATGTAACCTACTGAAGATAGTGTCTTCAGGTTCTATCTCCCTGATGTTTGGCATTTCAGCTAATGCCATCCTCAGATGGGTCCTTGGAGTCTCTCCCATCCCTAGCATCTGGGACTTCTAATGGTTATCCCTGTCCCCACACTCCTGATGTTTCATGTTTCTAATCATTTGCTTGGCGTTCTGGATTCTCTCCTGTCTCTGTCCATACCTGATCCTGTGTCCACCCTACTCCTTCCTTTTTCTCTTCCCATTACTTTCTCCCATGTAGGTCCCTTTTTTATTCTGCCTGCCTTGATTATTTGGCTCCTCCTTCTCAGTAGAATTGATACATTCACACTTTGGTCTTTCTTCTTCTTAAGCTCCATTTGGTTTGTGGATGTCCTGAGCTTTGGGGCTAATATTTACTTATCGGTGAATACAGAAAATGTATGTCCATTTGGGTCAGGGTTACCTCACTTGGTATGATATTTTCTAATTCCACCCATTTGCCTGCAAAATTGATGAAGTCATTGTTTTCAATAGTACAATACTTCTGGCATTTACATTGTCTGTTGATAAGTCTGTTACGATTCTGATTGGTCTGTCTTTATATGTTACTTCTCTTTTATCATTTACCACTTTTAATAATCTTTTAATATTGTTGTTGCTGTTCTTTGTCTTTAGTGTTTTGATTATTATGTGGCTGGAGGATTTTCTTTTCTGGTCCAGTGTATTTAGCATTCTGTAAATATTTTGTACATTAATGACCATCTTGTTCTTTAGGTTAGAGATGCTTTCTTCTGTGATTTTGTTGAAAAGTTTTCTTGCCCTTTGAATTGGAACATTCACTTTCTTCTATTCCTGTTTTCCTTAGGTTTGGTCTTTTCATTGTTTCCTGAATTTCCTGGACGTTTGGGGTTAGGATCATTTTGCACTTTGTATTTTCTGTAACTGTTGTGACAATATCTTCTGTGCCTCAGATTCTCTTCTATCTTTTGTATTCTGTTGATGATGCTTACATCTGTAAGTCTTTATCCCTTTCCTAGGTTTTCTATGTCCAGATTTGCCTTTGTTTCTGATTTTTTTTATTTTTTATATTTCCATTTGTAGACCCTGGAAGATTTTGTTCAATTCTGTCACCAGTTTGCTCATGTTTTCTTGTATTTTATAGAGATTTTTTTGTGTTTCTTCTTTAGGGCTGCTACTTGTTTACTTGGATTCGCCTGTGTTTCTTTGAAGGATATTTATATCTTCCCTAATGCCCTATTTAATGTTAATGACAAGGGGTTTTAGGTCAGAATATTTCTTTTCATGTATATTATGGTATAGGGCTGTAGTAAGAGAACTGGTTTCTGATGGTGCCCAAAATAATTGGTTTCTGTTGCCTATGTGCTTGTGCTTGCCTCTCACACTCTGGTTATTTCTGCTGTTAATTGAGATTTCTGTCTCTGACTGGAACCTGTTCTCCCTGTAGAAAGGTGGAGCTTGGTTAGAGCTTAGAGGCAAACAGAGATGTACCTGGTGAGAGGGACCTCCTATGTCCCTAGTTATGGTAGATCTCCTGTAATCATGGCTACAGCAGAGTTCCTGAGGCCCTGGCTTCAGAAAACCTCCTGGGAGTCATGCTTTCTCTCAGTGTGGGATGGAGGCTGAGCAAGTGCTAGACTGCTCAAGATGCCCCAGGCTGAGTTATTTGTATTTGTTGTGGATATATTTGTAAAGTGGCTTGTGAAATCCTTCTCCAAATTAGTCAGAAGTTATATTTCAGAAAAGAATACAGAAATATTATTTATGATATTTCTACTCTTTATTCATGACCAGAAAATAATTGTGTTGTATTTATAATAGAATATATCTATTAATGACATCTTACTTATCCACTTATCATAATCACATTTATATGTCGTCACACATGTGAGGGCATTCAATACTTAGCCCAAGATTTATGTACCTAACCCTTTTTAGGTTGTTTGTGGGACAAATATTGTGAACTTTTATGAAGAATAAACTAGAGCCCATTACCCATTAACCATCTGTATTGATGAGACATACATCAATTGTCACGTTTCAGAGAACATATTGATAACACATTTAGACAAGGCCTATCAACCACAACTCATGTAGACCATCACTGACTGTGACACTCTTAATGAACTATTTTATGCCTCATTTGAAGATATGAATTGGCTAATATCTAATAATGACATCTGAAGAGGTCATATGTGAACAGTTCATTCATGTAAAGAATGATGTAATGAGTTTCTGAGAAACTATATTTGCACTCCTTTGTGTGTGTGTGTGTGTGTGTGTGTGTGTGTGTGTGTGTGTTAGAATGAGTAATTAGCCAAAAAAGACTATATAAGTTATATGCCTTTTGTTTATTTTGTCACTGGAAATATTAATGTCAGAAGTGAAAGTAACAATGACATTAATGAAACTCCTTTGAAAAGAGAGTAGTTACAAAAAAAAAATCACTGTAAATAACAAAATGATATAATATTCACTTTTCACCCTTGAAATGAAAAACTTCAGAACAGAGATAAAAGTGTGTCAGAAAACACAGGCCTCCACTGCAAAATTAGTGGTGGAGAAAAACCAAATGACAGACTGTCTCTTCCAGTTAGGAGAACAGATTCCTGGCATATGTACACTAAAAAGAAAAATATCCTTTTATTTACTCTGTACTTGGAGAGCTACTTAGAGTTTCCCAATGTGCTTGAGAAACTGCCTCAAAGCAAGTACCTGGGAACAGGTGTACAGAATTAGCCATCAATTACTGAGTTTCACTGTTTGCCATGTTTCCAATATGATTGTCTTTATTCTGCAGGTGGGCCAGCTGCACAGAGGACCTAAAGAAAACTTATTTTTTCCCTCTGTTTCTGATTAAACTAATGATAAACCAATAACTGATGTTCAAAGAAAGAGATAAAAAAAATCTAAAGTTCATGCTGACAAGATGAATTCTATCTCCAACTAAACATTTTCACGCCTGATAAGACGTCACTTAAAGCAAAGATTAAGCCATATGTCACCTTAGTCACTGATATTTTAATTTGCATATACCAATCTCATGTATAGGAAGCCACTCTCAATCACTTGAGTGGGTAGTACTTAGCAATTCATAGAAAATGCAGACTAGTGGGCTAATTATTTCTATCAAATTTATTTCACAGAAACCCAAATTGTGGTTGTTTTTGTCCTTGTGTTGCATAAAATTACTCTGACTTCCTGAACTTCCTGACTAATCATTTCACACTGGAGTTGATGGAACAGAAGAAAAGATGTTCCTTGTAGGACAAATTTACTGCTGTGTTTCTAGAAAATTTAACCACTCAGGCATTCAAACACCTTACCTGCCCATCCTTCTATCCATCATCCATCCATGTGTTAATCCAGTTAGGTATTCAGCAAATAACCCAAACAGCTATTATGAAAATATACTTGAATATTAATAATGATGCCATTACTGATATTAATTGTATAAGAATGAGGCAATGGACAACAATTATATGTTGCTTTAAAATAAAAAAGAAACAGAAAAATCAATTATAGGCAAACTATTATGTGTTTTTCTTTCAAAATAATAATTATATTGTGACACTTATGATTTGAATTGAATAAATCAATACTGACAAACTATTAAAACATACAAAGTTTTCTTTTCTCTTGCTCTGGGTGCAATAAATATTCACTTTATTCTCCATCTTAGCTAGAAAGTTTTCTAGAAAATCATGGGGTAAGGGCCACCATTATTCTCTCAACACTTAAGACTATATTCTCTGCCCAAATCAATATCAATGCTGTGTAAAACCAGTGAAAACCTATTGAGTTAAGTAATTTTATTATTCATACATTCTTGAATCCATGTTCACACACATGCATACACACATAGACACACACACACACACACACACACACACATATACACACACACATACTAGTTATATCAATAAAATGATTTCACATTTCTTGGGTTCTCTAAGGAATTTTTAAATACTATACTTTTACCTAACATTTTTCAAACATTATTTACTCACTTCCTATTTTAGTCCCCATTAACTTCTATTACCTCCTCAGGCAGAACCTTCCCCCATTCCTCTCTCCTTTCTGTAAGAAACAGGAGCCCCACTTGGCATCACCCCTCTCTTCCCCAAGCCCAGTATTAGATCACTGCAGAAGTAGGTACATAGGCACATCCTCTTGCACCCAGACCAGATAAGGCTGCACATTTAGGGGAACGGGAAGCACAGGCATTCACAGGGAGCCAGGCAACACATTCACAGAGAGTACCTGCTCCTTTTGTTGAGAAGCAATTTACTCATCAGATACTTATGCACATGGATCCAGCCCATGCTCCCTTTTGGGATGGTTGGTGATTCAGTCTCAGGGTGCCCTGTATGTTCAGGTTAATTTACTCAGTTGGTCTTCCTATCAAGTCCATGTCCCTTTTAGGTACCCTACTTACTCCCCTATCACTTCCATAAAATCCTCCACTCCATTTAATGTTTGGTTGTATGTCTTTGTATGTCTTTTAATTGGCTTCTAGGTGGTGCCTCTCAGCAGACAGTTAGGCTGCCTGGAAGCATAACAGAGTAACATTAATAGTGTCAGAGACTGTTTTTTGTCCATGGGATGGATATGAAGTTGAAGCAACAATTGCTTAGCCATTCCCTCCATATAGGCAAAACACATTTTGGGTTGAAAATTTTGTGAGTGGTCTGCTTTCCTGTCTTGTAACTGGGAGCCCTGCCTGGCTATAGGAAGTGGCTACTTTGGTATCCAAAGTGGCTGGATACAAAATTAACTCAAACAAATCAGTAGCCTTCCTGTACTCAAAGGACAAACATGTGGAGAAAGAAATTAGGGAAAAGGTACCCTTCACAATCGTTACAAAAACTATGAAATACCTTGGTGTGACTCTAACTAAGCAAGTGCAGGACCTGTATGACAAGAACTTCAAACATCTAAAGAAAGAAATTGAGGAGGATCTCAGAAAATGGAAAGATCTCCCATGCTCATTGATTGGAAAAATCAACATCTTGAAAATGGCCATCCTACCAAAAGCAATCTACAGATTCAATGCAATCCCCATCAAAATCCCAACCCAGTTCTTTAAGGAATTGGAAAGATTAATGTGCAATTTCATATGGAATAACAAAAGACCTAGAATAGCGAAATCCATCCTCAACAACAAAAAAACATCTGCGGGAATCACTATCCCTGACCTCAAGCTATATTAAAAGGCAATTGTGCTGAAAACTGCATGGTACTGGTACAGAAATAGGCATGTGGATCAATGGAATAGAATAGAAGATCCAGAAATGAGCCCTCATGTATATGTTCACCTGATCTTTGACAAAGGATCAGTAAACATTCAATGGAAAAAAGACAGCCTATTCAACAAATGGTGCTGGTCCAACTGGCACTCAGCATGCAAAAGAATGAAAATAGACCCGTTCTTATCTCCTTGTACAAAGCTCAAGTGTAAGTGGATCAAATATCTCCACATTAAACCAGATACAGTGAAACTATTAGATGAGAAAGTAGGAAAACCCTTAGAACACATAGGTACAGGAGAAAATTTCCTGAACAAAACACCAATGGCTCAAGCTCTAAGATCAAAGATTAACAAATGGGACTTAATGAGATTGCAAAGTTTCTGTAAGGCTAAAGACATCGTCAAGAAAACAAAACGGCAACCAACAGAATGGGAAAAGATCTTTACCAACACCACATCAGATAGAGGCCTAATATCCAAGGTGTACAAGGAAGTCAAAAAGCTAGACACCAGAGAATCAAATAACCCTATTAAAAAATGGGGTACAGAGCTAAACAAAACGTTTTCAGTTAAGGAACACCGAATGGCCGAGAAACACCTGAGGAAGTGCTCAACATCCTTAGCCATCAGGGAAATGCAAATCAAAACAACCCTGAGATACCACCTCACTCCAGTCAGATTGGCCAAGATCCAAAACTCAGATAACAGCAGATGCTGGCGAGGCTGCAGAGAAAGAGGAACACTTCTCCACTGTTGGTGGGGTTGCAAGCTAATACAACCACTCTGGAAGTCTGTCTGGCGATATCTCAGAAAATTGGATATAGTACTACCTGAAGACCCAGCTATTCCACTTCTGGGCATATACCCCAGAGACACTTCAATACACAAGAAAGATATATGCACCACAATGTTCATAGCGGCTCTATTTATAATATCCAGAAGCTGGAAGGAACCCAGATGCCCTTCAGAAGATGAATGGATACAAAAATTGTGGTACATATACACAATGGAATACTACTCAGCCACCAGAAACAATGACTTAACCAAATTCTTAAGAAAATGGCTGCATCTAGAGAATATCATCCTGAGTGAGATAACCCAGTCACAAAAGAACAGACATAATATGCAGTCACTGATAGTGGGATGCTAACCCCAGAGGCTTGCACTCCCCCAGAAACAACTCACAGACTGTATGAAGTCCAAGAAATAAAGAAAACAAAAAAAATATACATATATTTACCAAACAAGAAGACTTTGACTATTTCCATGTTCTGTTTTGTTTTGCTAGTACTTTACGCTTATTGTAACTATTAGGTTTTCAATGCATACTGTCACGCCCTTGAAAAAAATCAAGTTCTGACGAAAAAAATATATTCACATGGTTTTATGTAAAAATTATTTCAATGTCTGAAAAAACATTACTGACAAAAATGTATAATTTTAAGCAAAAAATGTTTAAAATCTGTACATTTATCTTTGTTTTCTAAAATAAATTTATTTTAAAAAAAAAGGAAGACTTTTTTATTAATATATTTGGGTTAGATATTTTATCCCATTTGTCTTGCCTGTAAAGAAGTTAGATTTCACTGAAAAATATTGTCCTTAAAGTTTATGAAAAAGAACATTATCTTTTTTTTTTTTAAACAACCCAAATGATTTCAAATAGGATATTTACAAATTCTCAGTAAAACCCAGCAACCATTGACATGGACATTTAATGTTTATACAGAAAAGTTGTTATTGGCTCCTAACCTCTGATGTCAACACATGTAGAAAGACACATCAGCTTCCTCTCAGTTGAGCAAAGATTGATTGCCTATAAATCCCCTCTGTACAATGGTATCACCTTACCAACTGGTAAATTTGATCTCCTACTCTGTCATCTATGACTTGTGAAACAGTTTTGGTCTTCCTCTGTAGTTGGATCAGAATGGTAACTTTAACAATTTAGAGGATTAAACAAATGAGATAATTCCTAGAGACTAATTTAAGATTTTCCTCACTAGATGGAACTATTGAGGAAGTCTAGCTCCTTTCTTCAGAAGACCTTGAGTAGAAAATATTTGATATACTGCCATGTTTTTGAATTTCTAAACTGTGAGGCACAATAGCCCTCTCCCCTGTAAATGTTGCCCTGCATCAGATATTCTCTTAATGAGACAAAATATGATGCAAGATACATTTGAACCAGGTACACTGAAACTATTAGATGAGAAAGTAGGAAAAACCTTAGAACACAGAGGCACAGAAGAAAATTTTCTGAACAGAACATCAATGGCTCCTGCTCTAAGGTCAAAAATTTACAAATGGGACTTAATGAAATTGCAAAGTTTCTGTAAGGCTAAGGACATGGTCAACAAAACAAAACAGCAGCCAACAGAGTGGGAAAAGATCTTTACCAACATCACATCAGATAGAGGCAAAATATCCAATATATACAATGAACTCAAGAAGTTGGACATCAGAGAATCAAACAACCCATTAAAAAATGGAGTACAGAGCTAAACAAAAAGTTTTCAAATGAGGAATATCAAATGGCTGAGAAACATCTAAGGAAGTGTTCCACATCCTTAGCCATCAGGGAAATGCAAATCAAAACAACACTGAGATTCCACCTCACACCAGTCAGATTGACCAAGATCCACAACTCAGATGACAGCAGATGCTGGCTAGGATGTGGAGAAAGAGGAATACTTCTCCACTGTTGATGGGGTTGTGAACTGATACAACCACTCTGGAAATCAGTCTGGCGATTCCTCAGAAAATTGGACATAGTACTACCTGAAGATCCAGCTATTCCACTTCTGGGCATATAGCCCAGAGACACTCCAATATACAACAAAGACACTTGCACCACAATGCTCATTGCAGCTCTATTTATAATAACCAGAAGCTGGAAAGAACCCAGATGTCCTTTAGTAGTTGAATGGATACAAAAATTGTGGGTATATTTACACAATGGAGTACTACTCAGCTATCAGAAACAATGACTGTATGAAATTCTTAAGAATATGGTTGCATCTAGAGAATATGAGATAACCCAGTCATAAAAGAACAGACATAATATGCAGTCACTGATAATGAGATATTAACCCCAGAAAGTGATGAACACCCTTGAAACAACTCACAGACTGTGTGAAGTTCATTTAAAAAAAAAGAAGAAAAGAAAAAAAACATTATGTTCAATCCTTACACACCAAGAAAACATTGACTAATTCCATGTTACATCATGTTTTACATGTACTTTTTGCTCATTGTAACTAGAAAGACCTTAATGCACACTATCAAATCTTTGAAAAAAAAGTCAAGCACTGAAAAAATCTATTCATATACTTTTATGCAAAAATGCTTAAAATTTGTTCATTTATCTTTGTTGTTTAAAGTAAAGTTGTTCAAAAATATAACAAAGTATGTGGATGTAATGTTCAAGGCCATTTCTACAATAAAAGGTTCATGATGCAAAAATAAATTAAAAAAGATACATTTGGGTCCACAAATAATCTACTGAATTCCTCAGTTTTGAGATTCTACCTTATCTTGATTAGTTTCCCTTTATAACTCATTAACCTTTCCATGTCATAGGCACCTGTTGCTCTCTGTCTCCATCACTATTGCCCCAAGACAGTTACAAAAGAGAATATATTTTGGCAATTATATCAGTTCACTCTCAGTTAAAAAACACTCTTTTTTCACATGTCAGGAACCTTAAATACTGCAAATTTATGATTTGTGTTTCTCACCAGTTACGCTATAGTAACATTGAAATCCATGTGACTTCTTAATTCCATGTGATTCTTTAACAACTATTCTACACTCACATTTATTATTGTATTATTATTTATTACTAATATACCACAGTAAAATATAAAATTTAAATCTGAAATGACATTTTTAATCTTTACTTTTTATTAAACAGTAAATATTCCAAAACATTCACATGAGTCCAAGCACTTTCTTATCTCTGTAACTACCACACCAGATTTTCACTTTAGATGTTTAAGTTATTTGGTCATCTATCTTTGCTCTCTGTCTCTGTCTGTCTGTCTGTCTGTCTGTCTCTCTCTCTCTCTCTCTCTCTCTCTCTCTCTCTCTCTCTCTGTGTGTGTGTGTGTGTGTGTGTGTGTGTATGTGTGTGTGTGTGTGTGTGTTGTGTGTGTGTATGTTGCATGATCATGTATGACTGCAGGTATGTACATTACACCATAATATTGTGAAGGTCAGAAGAATACAATATGAGTGTCAGTCTTCACTTTCTACTTTCCTTGAAACAGAACTTATTTTTTTGTTATTTGACATAGTGTATTTCAGTGTACCTGCCTCAGCTGCCTCAAATATTTCTTGAGATTCTACTTCAGTTTTCCCTCGTGTCAGGATTGGAATTATAGACAGTTGCTTTGAGAATTCTGCTTTTACAGGGTTTTTGAGAATCAGAGCTCAGTTCTTCACACTTGTGAACTGGGTATTTTACCTGTGGAGTCATCATTCCAACTCCAAATATTCTTTTCCTGGGTGAATTAATTAACCCATTTTATGTTTTATAATGTGTAGTATCTGGAATGACAATGGCTCTTATAGGGTCATATATTGGAATGCGGTCTTAAGGTGGTAGATTTATTTTGAAAGGATTATGAACTGTGTTCCTGTTGGAGGAACTATGTTACAAGAATTTGTTTTGAGATTTCAAAAGCCTCCCATCATTCCTATTATCACTTTACCTTCAAAGATGTTCACATTCAGATATTCCAGCTACACACTGTAGTACCTTCACTCTGTCATCATAGACATCAACAATCCTCTGGAAGAGTAAGCTCAATTAAACTCACCTTATAAGTTTCCTTAGTATTGTTGTATCACAGCAAAAGAAGACAATACCGGTCTTATTTTCTATCACTAGTAAATGAGATAATTATCGAGAACTGTATCGACCATTCTAGAAAGATGTTCAATTCAAATGGAGTACTGCTGAAATGTAAGTAACTAAACTACAATGGAGATCTAGGAGTCTGTGTAATTGTTTATCAGTCAAAGATCTTATATAAGAAAATGTAGTAAACACGTTAATTATCTTCTGGAATGAATCATGAAAACCTGATTCCTGATTTGGGTGTTGCTCATTGGTTGAGCCACATTTATGGAGCCTTTCAAACGGGTGAACTTTTGGAAGTTTTATTAAATATGTAACATTTTCAACAATGTTTAGATTCAGTATTTGTAAATTATTAATTCTAGGCACTATCTATAGATATATTAGAAACACTAGTAGCCTTTTTAACTCTAGAGCACACAAGTAACCTATACTTACTGCCAAAATACCTTTCTTTACTTACATCTTTATATCAACTTAAGAATATCAAATCATGTCAGAGAATCTACCATTATATAAGTTGTTTAGGAAAATCTCAAAGGAAATCTAAGTAGTTGGCAAAATTTTCTATTTTCTGTGTGTATTTGAAAGTCGCGTAGTTCGATGGAGGGAATGCAAAAAAAAAAATCTGTCTGTATCTTATTTTTCCTGCCAGTTTAACTTCTTCATGGTTCCTTTATTTCCACTCATCATTTATTTTGCTCTCATCACCCTCAGTATGAACTTTTCCTTGCACGTATTCCAAAATGTCCTATAAAAGCACTAAAGCATTTTCAGGCTCTACACACTGTGTGTTTTCTTTTCTTTCAAGGCACAGTTACCTGGGGATCATTTATGCATCAAAGTTTTGTATGAAGATGGTTTGGGGAACCTTTCACGCTGAAGATAAAAGAATCATATGTAATATAATGTTAAGCTGTTGGCAGGTAGAAGAAAATGAATCATAATTACATATAAACATCTGTCATATTTAGAAACTTAATAATCTTAGTATCACTGTTTGGAACTAAACACATTTAAAATTGATTACCACTCAATGAAATTTTTTATTTATCATTCTTAAATAAACTACATTATGAAATATTTATATTTATCAATATTTTGTATACTCAAATTTCCCAATGAGTTCTGACAGATAAAATAATGATTGTTATTTTATAGTTTGAATTATATAATAGATATTTTTGATTTTGTGGTAAACAAACTCATAAACTAAAATCAATATGGAATGTGCAACTTCTACTATGAAGCTTAACAGCTTCTGTTCTGCGTACATATTCTGACTGTACAGAAAGTCACTGAGGAGTATAAAATTTAGGTCGGGTTAATTTTGCTATGTGATTCCTTTTATATTTATAAATTATTATAATGTATAGAAGTTCATGTATGAATTTATAATGTACAAATTTATATAACTTCAGGTTGTCAAACATCCTCCTGGTTATTCTTTTGAAAATAAAATTAACATCTACAAAAACAAAATATTGAGAACCAAAAGATTAAATTCATACTTTTATAACTTTTTATTTCTATTTTGTACCAATATTTGTGATATTAAAAAAACCCTACATTTTGTTAGTAAAATCTAGGAAAGAATTTTTATATTTGACATCAGCCAGGATTTAGGACACTAATTCAGTCATAGATAGCAAATCCTCCCCAGCACTGTCCAAGGGAAAAATAATGTATGTGATTATAAGACAGTGATCCTTCTTAGTGAGATACACTTTATAAATACTATGGCCTGTAAGTCACCTTAATTTAAAATACATATTTTCTATATAATTTAGCTATTTAACTGAAATATTTTTGGTCTACTTTAATTATTTTTTATTAAAAATAGTTTTACAATATGGACATTTTATAATCATCTAGTGCTAATTTTGAAAATGAACTCCTGTTTTAAAAATAATATATCAATGAAAGTTGCATTTCTAGTAAATAAATATTTTAACCAGGACATAAATAGTATTGATGTTTCCCTCATCCTACATTTTTTTTTTGTTTTTGTTTCCTTCATCTTCTCTGTGTACTAGGTTAGTGAGTTTTGACAGGCTTACCTTTCTTGAGTAATCTTAACTTCCTCCCTATGAAGCTTACCGATTCTAACTCTATGTTTTGTTCCATTCTGCATAAACAGGACAGTGTGCCAGTTGATACTGATTTTCTAAAGAGAATGAAGGGCAGGATTTTGGAAGTATATTTATGGTATCTGTTGATTAGTTCAGAAAAGTGGGAGCATCATCTGCTAGAAAATTAAAGCTGAAATTAGTCTGATCACATAATAAATTCACATAATGAGTCTTTCTCCTCCCTAAAGCACAATACATAAAAGAAAGGAAATTTGAAACATGCTCAGGGTTGGGTGCATTTCAGAAAAATGACCAAGGGAGCAAAGAAATGCCTCAGTTTGTCCAAGTTATTTTTTCACCAATCTGTAACATAATCATTAATGCATGGAAGAATTTCTGTCTGCACACAATTCTGGCACATGCTGTGCCCTTAGGAGGAAGATGAAAAGGACAGTACTGAGAAGTTCAAGATCTATTAGTTCCCTTACTTTGAAAAGCCTCAAATCACAAAATGACATGTAGCTTCTTTTACAGTGGGATCAAAAGAAACGTAAAGACAGCTGTGTTTGGAGCACATGTATTGTTTTAAGCAAGTTTATAGCTGAATTTTAGAAATCACGGACCAGATGTTGATGATAGGAAGACACCCCCACATGTGCTGAAGAGGGAGGATGAAGAAAAAAGGAGGTATTTTAACAGCTTAAAACAAATTGATTAAAACAAAGAAGTATATAAACCAAATGACACAATCTCATACACCAAGCCTAGATTGTTATAAGTTATAGAATTATAATTACAAATAAAAGGGATGAGTATTCAGCTGTATGTTAAGCCAATGGAAAGAGTCTCATGGACTACTAGAAAACAAAAAACACACTCAAAATTTTGGAATAGATATGTCCTTATGTTAGTTTTCTATCATATAAGGCAAAATTATAAAAAACTTAATAAGATGGGTAGATTTATGATCCACGTTCTGAGAGTAGGAGGAGGATGTAGGTAAAGGAAAATTCATTATTGAGAGTCTATTATTAAGGTAATGATGTTTCAAGAAATAAATATGATATGTAAAATTTAAAATAATTAAGATGTAGAAGGTGAAGGACTCAAAACTCACACAGGACCAGGAAGCAAAGAACATTTTTTTTAATGTACAGCCAAGGATACTATTAAATTAAAAATGAAAGTATCTATTTTCTAAACATAAAAGATTTCTCCTCTCTCTCTCTCTTTCTCTCTCTCTCTCTCTCTCTCTCTCTCTCTCTCTCTCTCTCTCTCTCTCTATCTATCTATCTATCTCTCTGACTTGGTCTCTTTTTCTCTCTGTGTTTGTCTCTTTTTCTGTCTTCTCATCTCATGTGGTCCTTTCTCCCAATCTGTGAATATATTGGTCTATTATAAGTAAATTCAATGAATCATTAGTCCATTTTATCAAACAAACATTAAATATGAAAAAAAAATGTGAGGCATGAAACATTCCCACCAGATTCTATGATTGATTAGAATCAGCTCCTCAGATCATCTTCTTCCATCCTTCCTTCCTTCCTTCCTTCCTTCCTTCCTTCCTTCCTTCCTTCCTTCTTTCCTTCCCTCCTTCCTTCCTTCCTCTCTTTCTTTCTTCCTCTCTTTCTTTCTTTCTATCTTTTCTTCTTTCATTCTTTCTTATTTTCCCTCTTTTTAAAAGTCGGATGTTCTCTGTATTTACATTTGAGATCTTATCCATTTTCCCCAATCCCATTTCCCTTCCCCCTCCCATTGCCCCTATAAAGATGCTCCCTTTCCTGACCATCCTCTCCCACCTCAGCTCCTTGTTATTCCACTACACTGAGAAAAGGAGCCTTCCCTGGATCAAAGGCCTCTCCTCCCATTGATGCCAGAGAATGTTATCCTCTGCTGCATATGCACCTGGAGCTATGGGTCTCTCCATGCAAACTCATTTGTTGGTGTTTTAGTCCCTGGGAGTTGTAGTGAGTTTGGTTACCTGATATTTTTTTTTCTTCCCATGGAGTTGCAAACCCTTTCATCTCCTTCAGTCCTTTCTCTAGCTCTTTTATTAGGGTTCTCGTGTTCAATCTAATGGTTAGCTGCAAGCATCCCCTCTATAACAGTATGGCTCCGGCAGAGCCTCTGAGGAGGCATCCATATCAGGTTCCAGCCCTTACACACTACTTGGCATCAGTATTAGTGCTTGGGTTTGGTGGCTGCATATGGATGGATCTCCAAATGAGGCAGTTTTTCTAACAATATTTTCTGGATAACAACTTCAAGACCAAAAATTTGCTATTTATAAATAGTCTATATAATTTACCTCAACCTATGATATAATGGTAGAGGGATTTTTTACAAAAATGTTATGATACTGTGTAACTTTGATGGCTAGGAGAAAATTAAGTTACTGGAAGGACATTTATTCAACCATATTATTGATACCTGCAGAGTCATTGGCTCAACCTTTGAGTGAGCTGTTTTAATTGGGGCTGGTTTCAGAATGGCTCTGGTTTTGCTTTTCACATTTCTTTTATATTATAAGCAAAGGAAGTATACAAAATAAGAACATCCTCAAAAATACTATGGGAGCACAAAACATTGTTACATCAAGCATATCATTTATTTGAAATTTCAGAATCATGATATGAGGAGAGCTCTGACATCTTATCTTTATCTTTAATACTATCAGGGCACATCAAACTATGTTAAATATCAGGTATACTTAAAAGTAGATAAAAATGTTTAATAAATGAGTAGGATGATGATGATGATAGACATATAGACAGATAAGTAGAGAGGAAAGATGGATAGATGTAGATAGGTAGGTATGTAGGTATATAAGGTAGAGAGATAAATAGATGATAGATAGGATGAATATATGTATACATATTTATGATGTATAGATAGATAGATGATAAGTATAAATAGATGATAGACATACATAGAGACACATGATAAATAGATAGTCCAAGTGAACTATGAAAACTGCTAACATAGTTATTTGCATTTAAATATATTTTCACACAGAGATATTTTGTAAAATTTGACTGTGGAACCTAGAATTGATCAAAACCAAAGTAACCTGTCTGAAATATCTTAACAATGAGATGACAAAATATTTGTGCTAAAGATAAATATTTTACCCTAAGAATACATAAATCAAAGAGGCTCTAAACACTGTGTATACTCCACTCTTCCATGGTCAGTTGTATACCTGTTTTAGATACATTAGACTTAATTGGCACACCAATAAGTTTCCTCTATCTCCACTGGACATGTGGGGCTCTCTGGAAGGTCTGAACCCTCTCTCCATGAGGTCTGTCTTCATCCAGTGATCAATTTCAACACTTCTGAATATCACAACAGCTTCATAAAAGAGCCAGAAGGAATACTATCATGTACAAGCGCTTTGGGGGACTCTAGGTCCATCATAGACACTACCATGTCAATAACTAAATAGGTCTTATGATCAAGCCCAGATGTTTTTTATCTCATGATAGAAAAATTAGCAAACAAACATAAATGTGCAAAGAGAGACAGATGAACTTGTGGCTCTTTTAGAAATAGATTACCATATAAATCACACTAATACTTGTATGTGTATATAAATGTTATGTATTTTTGATCTTTCAAATATGTTGCTTCTAATAATTTCTATTGAGTTAAATAAAAGGTCAAAACTGTGTATATCAAACATAGGCCTAGTTTGGAGTATTTTATTTGATCTGGCAAATCTATGAATGTAGTTCTCACTTGCCTTACATTTTTGGTTTTATCTGTAGAGAACTTGCCCACATACTGTTTGAAATCAGAGTAACTTCTAACATTTAGAAATATGGGAGTGCATGGAAAAGTCTGGATTCCTGGCATTTCTTAAAATATCAAAGGAATTGGCTTCACTAGACTCATATGGCCACCTGACAATCCACAAATGATCTGAGTTCTTTTAATGGGGTTGGAGTTCTCAGTTTACTGGTATGGGCACATGTCTTCGAATACTGCTCTCCTCACATCAGACTCTATATAGAGAGAAGAGAAAACTCATGAATAGACACTCTTCTTGTTGCTGTTTTAAACTCAGGCTTTCTTACCTTGGTGAACTTTACTGTAATTATCAGGACCAAGTGCCCCTTCCCTTTGACTTAAAAATATTACTACATGCTTAGTAATTAAGATCATTAACATGTCTTGAACTTGACATCATCAATTAATTAAACATAGGGTTTTGTTCACTTATGAATTTATTTAATTAAACATAATAGGTCTGGCAGTATATGCTAGTGGTAGGTGGGGGAACTCTTCACAAAGAGAGTGGAAATGAGGGCTTCAACTATGCTTCTGTCTTTGTGTGTTGTATGCAAGGAAATCACTTAGTACCAATAAATTTTCCCACAGGGTAGATAGAAATAATAAGAGACATCAAAATATTCTGGCGAATATCTTTGGTATTTCAAAAAAAGACAAATGGAATAAGTACAACTATTGGAAAGGAGGGCTGAGTTTTTTTTTTTAAGTTTGCCCTCTGAGGCTGCTGTGTTGAGCCCTGTGCTTGGATAGCAGACTCAGTCAGCATAAGAATCTTTACCAGCATCCTGGACTTGTCAAACCTGTGTTAAAGAAAAACACTTATCTGATTGCACCTGGTCTCAGGGGAACAGTACCAAATCACCAAGCGTGATCAAAGGCATTGCTTTCCTCCTTTGTAGGCATTGTGCCATAAGCATTGCCAGACAGTTTCTCACCCCACCCCACATTTTTAAAGTGTTACTCTTTACCAACTCAGAATTGCAAAGCCATCCTCACACGTGAAGTTTCATGCATGTGAGCTCATCTTTAAAATCTTCCTCAGAAAGATAAAGCATGTGCTTAAGCATCACAAGAATATTTAAAAATAATATATTACTTTCACTAAAACAAGTCTTTAAAAAAAATATGTCAGGCACATTGTTTTGAGCTCTATAATTTAACACCTCTTTGTTATTGCACTGAGACATTTCATGGTTTTGTGAATGCTGAAGTGTCTTCTGTACTCCTTATCTTGAAATAGTCTTTCATAAAATCAAGCTACCATCACACTAGGAAAGACACTGAGCCACACAGAAAGGAATTCATGAAAGATAATATACAACTTAGTCTGTGTGTGCATTTGATCACTGGTCATATTTTTGAGATATCAATGTGCTCACAGCAGAACTTCCACCAACCCCTGAGACTTCTATGGCATGAGGTTGAAGAGATAACCCATGTCCCTGGGCTCTGTACACTGCTGGCTTCTGCAATTATGAATAGATAAAAGGACTGGTGTCTGTAGACACTTAGCTAAGGAACAATTTGCTATACAGTTGTAAATAACAGAAACACAAACCAATGTGTTACTCTTATTGCTTGGAAATGGATGTATGATGTTTCCTTCCCAGGAAACAAAGATTCTACACATTGATTTAGAGTGAAGGATCTTTATTTATGGTAAGTTTTCAAAAATATTCCTTGTAGTTCTTATGGGAAATGGCTTGATTTTTTTAAGACAGTGTATGGCTAGGAACAAGTAGAGGGCAAGTACTCAAGGCCATAGAATAGCTCAATTTCAAGGGTCTCTGTGGAAGCCATTTGTAGTATCAAATCTGGGGGAAGAAAACTGAGAAATGATCAGCTCTGATTCTCCATTTACTCCTTTGACAGCATTCAGTGGAACAAAGGCCTTGGTAAATATCTCCTGTTTGAAACGTGTAAGTTCTCTCATTAAAAACTCAAAACCCCATAAAGATATCCAGCCACTGTGTGAAATCACACATTCTCTAGCTACAGCTAATAAGTGAATCTCATAATTATCTTTCTCTTTATGTGAACATCTCAATGGAGAATGAAGCACAGCAGGGTGCAGACAGAAATTCAGGATGTAACTTTCAATTTAAAAAAAAAAAGCCAAGTTTTCAGCCCACATTAAGGCATCTGCATTCACCAACTCAAAGCCTGCATGGCAGGGAACAAAAATACATTCACATATGCAGATGAATTCACAAGCATGAGCAGACTGACTCTGAAACAGAGTTTTCAGTTAATGGATGTATTGATGCCATGTTGACATCTACAGTGTAGTACAACCTAGGGATTTGAAATTACTTTACTTCCTGCTGATGTAAACTGTCACATGCTACAAAACTCTCAGTGACAATTCCCTTTTAACAGGTTTTAGACTTTAATCAGGACATGTAAATCATGGCAAACACAAATATTTTCTGAACAGACTCCTAAGGGGCACATGAATACTTGAGAAAATGAGTTGATAGCAACCTGGTAAAACATCAGTTTGAATATCTGTATGCCACATCATCAGTTGTTTAAAAACAGGCCCTTAATCAATTATTTCTAGCCTAAACTCACATACACATTAGTGACACTGTTAAAAACATTTTTCCTTCCAACCTGTTATAAGCCACAGTCTTTGCCATAGATCTGCTTGCTGTCACCATCAACAAAACTGGAGTTAAATTTAAAAGCATAATTAGTCTTGAGAAAGATTTGAATATTAAACAAAATAGAGCATCTGAAGAGGAAATTTTGTCTGATTCTTACACGTTCATGACTTAAATATTTTACTGATGAATTAAAAAAAATTTCAACCAATGTCACAGCCTGTAACTGCAGTGGTGAAGAATAATACAGCTTAAGAAACTGGAGTGATGCAGAATTTCTCTAGGCACAATGGCTCACCTGTTCCCAGTTCTTACAAAGCCTTGAATTGAGAGGTTGTATGAGTATCATCTTGCCATTGGGAGAACTGAAGGCTAACAAAGACAAGCATGACAATATCATAGGCAGGCTATATTCTGTATATCTTGAATTGGGCTACTGACTCAGTCTAATCATTGTTTATCTTCCAATTTCTGCTCAAAAATAAATCACAGTGTTTCTCATAAGTATTCAGGAAGTGACAACTTTGAAATTTTTATCTCATTTGAGCCTAAACACGACTAGGGACTGCTCAGGAAAACTATCAAACAAATGGTTATGACGTCAAATAATAAGAATATTTTCTTTTTGGTATAATAGCCACAGCATTGTGTAGCAAAGCTTTTTATAATTGAAAGATTCACTCCTGACCATTTCTTGCCTGCTGTTGATTATGTACCCTAACCTATCAATGTGGGTTATTTCCTAAAAGTGCTAGTGATTTGGGGTTACCTATATCATCTGCTTGAACATATTCAAATCTTAAGAACATAGTCTGGTGTTAGGGGCATCGCTCTTGACCCTATAATGAAATGGAAAGAAGGTGAAACCTTGAAGATTAGTTTTCTCCTAAAAAATAAATAAAAATAAAGAGAATCTTAAATACATTGATAATGAAACCCTAAGAGATAAGGAGACATACAACTTTGAAATTCCACCATTGTTGCAGAAACGGATTAACTGTATATGAACACAGATGGGTTCTACATGAATTCATATACAAATATCACAAGAGAAAGGGTTGTAACCATCTCTAGATGCTACCTTGAACTCTCCTTCAGTTTTTCCTTCTCTTTATAGACATCCTCGTAGACTGAGATATGTGCAATGCTGAGCTGACCTTTGTATTCTTAGGACTAGAAACTCTTTCTCTGTTTTGACTCACAATAATTTCAGAATTCGATATTCTTAGAATTATATAAATTGTCTGAAGAATGGTCAGTGGAAATTAAATCCTGGTAACCCCAGCCTTACAGAAGATAGAGTAGCTTCAGAAAGTCCGGTTAATCTAAAAATTTATATATGCATCTAACTATGCATTCTTTTATCCAAGCATCTATTTATTTATCCATCCATCTACCCATCCATCCATCCATTCATCCACCCATCTATCCATCCATCCATCTATCCATCTATCCATCCATCTATCCATACATCCGTCCACCATTTACCTATTCATCCTCTAACTTCATTCATTATCTGTCTGTCTGTTTGTCTGTCTGTCTATCTACCCATTTAAATATATGCATCATTTAACTGTCAAAATATAGCTCTTCTCATACATTTTCATATTTTCCAACTTGTTTTTATTAGCAATATGAACTGACACTGTTCAGAATTAGACTCTTCTCCTTTCCATTTTCTAGGAAAGCAGCACACAGATGTCAATTCTGAGACACGTGCTGCTTATAACCAAAGTGCATTGTATCCTTTTGGGAGAGAGAAAAAAAAAACCAAAAGTCAAATAAAGATACAAGAAATAGGCAAATAATATAATATATAATAGCATATGATAAAATAAAATGTAAATAACTGGGGTACCAGGCATGCCAAACTGGGAAGAAATTTTAGCACAGTTCTTGATGTATAGCATAATGCAGGCTGAAAATATGAAATATGCAGCAGCAGCAGCAGCATCAGTGACAAAATCAAAACATGCAAGGAAACAAACAAAACCATGGGGTACTTGGTAAATGCAGATAATCACATACAGACCTTCACATACTGAGCATTTCCCAAGTTTACACATGTAATTATTCCTTATCTTTAAATGGAGAAGTCCTGACAAGCCTGTATAGTATTCAAGTACTCAAGTACTGCCAAATCCTTAACATGTCTTTAGGCCCACTCAAGTGCTCACTCCCAAATTTGCAAAGTAACTTTTGTAAGTAAAGATGACTTCTGTTCACATAGTTTAATTTGGATCAATGGGCCACTGTAGCTTTGGTAAATATTATAATATTTCATATATGACTAATTTTTCTTTTGATAAATTTAACTAGGAAATTGTCTACACATTTCTTTCCCAGTGCCTAGACAACAATTTTAGTACTCAGAATCCAAACTTCTGAAGTGGAGATTGACTTTTAAAGAGAGAGAAAACAAAATGACGTAACTTAACACAGGTTTGATGTGATGGAAATCATAAAAAGACACATTCATAAGACAGTAGAAAGACACATTCATAAGAAAACAGGAAATAATCCCAAGTTTCCCCAAACAGTGACAAGAGAAAGAATGACCACAAGTGAGTAGGGTTAAATGAGCACATGGGCAAACTTCAGTTTCGGAAAGAACAGAATCCGCATGATCGAGACAGAAAGGGTCGAGGAACTGAAGCATAGGGGATGCTGCTGAGACCCTTTTGATAAGAACAACCAGATTTCTAAACACTTTAGAAAGAATATCCTTTTGTTTGTTTGTTTGTTGTTTGGTTGACTGGTTTTGGTGATGGATTTACTAATTATTTCTTTGAAATTATGAAATCATAGCCCAATCATTTCCTATGAGGTTTGTTAATGTACATATGATGATATAAAGGTTGTATCACCACAATTTAAATCCTAGAAAAGCCACAGCAGCACCACAGGTCATCAGAAACTTATTTTTATACTTTGAGTAATTCCAGTGAGATCAAATGTTTTCTTTCCAGCTGACATTACAACAACAGAGTGAAATATCTGGAAAAACATTTGTATTCTGTAATATGGGTGAGGATAGCAGAGGTCAGGAAGTTAAGAAAGATTCATTCATTGTAGTTACACAGAAAAAGGATGTGGTCCTTTATTATTTACTACAAAGAAAGAAGGTGATAGAGGGAATATTAACTCTTTGAAGTCTGTGGAAATGTAAAAAAAAAAAAAAAAAAAAAAAAAAAAAAAAAAAAAAAAAAAAAAAAAAAGAGTTTTGCCATTCAGATGTCAAAAGTTGCATGGAGAAAATTAAATCAATGACAGAAAGTTGCATTTGACCCTCAAAGTTGTTTCCCAAGAGATTTTTCAGGTAAAGATGGAACAATATCAAATGCTTGTACACTTCAAATACATATCCACCTATAAAAGACCTCTGTTCACATCCTACCAGAATAAAAGTAAATATTCTAACAAATTGTTCATTTCTTACCTTGCTTTTCTTGCTACTTCTCTATTTTTGAGTGACACAGAAGTATGAACATAACCTATTAAGCCATTGGTTAACACTTTAACACTGCCTGATATGTTAACACATTATATACATACATATATATAATCATATATAGTATATTTGGTCCTTATTTTAAAGATAAAGAAAAAATAGGAAGAAGAACTGAGGAACCGGTCATTTAGTGTGAGTAAGTAGTTGACACCAAATATTTTTCCCTACCATTCAGTCCTCTTAAGTCACTCTGGTTTCTAGTGCTAGCAGACCCAGCCTACTGCTTTTGCCCCAGCTTGCCTTCTTTGGCCTTGCCAAACCTTTGTCTCTGTTCTTGCTTCTGAATAACACCTCTAACCTTATTATGATTCCTTTGACTGTTTGACTTGAAACTGAGCCTGTGCCACAGAAGAACAAGAAGAAATTTGGTGGTGATGTTAGAGAATGCTAGAGATTATCTGTTTGCTTTGCAAAATAAAGGCTCTACACCTGGTTTGGATGGCAAGCAGTAAGTGATTTGCCTTTTTGCATCAGTCCATGAGAATTAGTGAACACATAGCATAGTGTAATACTAGGAAAAGTAGAAGACCCATTGGACAAGCAGAACCAATACTAACAGCAATGATTAAAAAGGGCAAGAGTGGGAGGTGGGGCGATTCTTAATCATTCTGTGCCCTTGAACACCTGCTTCTGAAGGTATACTGCAATCACATAACAGAGTATCGTGCAAGGACTTCCATAAATAGTAATCTGCAAAGGCTTGATTGTCATTGAACAAGTAGAAAAACTAAGGGGATTCAATGATAAATGCATTTATACTTATTGTTTCCTTCCTAACATGTCAGTTACTTCTAAATAACCTTGTCTATAACTAATAAGCTTAGAAGAGTAATACCCATGTGATATGAATATTACTGCTTTACCGTGGTTTTATCAAAGGTTCTTATTTACCGAAATCTGGTATTCTCATAATTAATGTCAATGTCTGAGCTCTCAAGTGGTGACTGTATTTGGATGTTTGATCTTGAAATAGATTATTAATTTAAAAAGAGATTATTCTGAATAGTGCATTCATAAGAAAAGAAAACTGAACAGAAGATAACACATAGAATGAATGTATACAGAGGAAAGCCCTAAAGTAAAACCATGAATAATAATAAAAAGTCCCATTGGTAAAATGAGAGAATGGCTCATAAAACAATGAGATTCCTAATGCTTTGCTCTCCCATTTCTAAACTTCAGAACCATAATTTTCTGTATTTTCAACTACTCAATCTATTATTTTTTTAAGGCTTACTAAAATATTCATATGAACTTTATACAGAATTATATTTGAGCCTTATACACAAAATCAATGAGATAACTGAAGGGTATTCTTGGATGTTACTGAGCCTATGGAAATTTCTTTTTTATAAATATATAGGATAATTTTTTGAAAAATACTCAAACCATTTTGCTATGTTCTCTACATTTTATAACAATGTAGGAATTTGTATTTTTTTTTAAAGTGGGCACTGTTGCATTTAACTCTTTTCTGAAAGTCAATTAAAATTCTAAGCTAAAACAATCTGGCACTGGACTTTGTGTTGTTAGTTGTAGACTTTTGACTAATGCTTTTATACATGTGTTCTTATTCCATTCAATGGAAAAAAAATATCAATATGGAATAGGACAGATTAGAGAGACAAAGCTATTAAAGCTACTGGGAAAGAAATGGGAGGGTGTATACAGAAATGCAATTTCTTTTTTTTACAACTTTATTTTAAAAAACAAAGATAAATGTACAGATTTTAAGCATATTTTGCATAAAAGTATACAATACATTTTTGTCAGTACTTGTCTTTTTTTTTAAAGGTTTGATAGTGTGATTAAGATCTTACTAGTTACAATGAGCATAAAGTACATGTAAAACAAGATGTAACCTGGATATAGTCAAAGTTTTCTTGGTGTGCAAGTACCCAAAGCAAAGAAAGAATACTAAAAGCAGTAAGGGAAAAAGGCCAGGTAACATATAAAGGCAGACCAATCAGAATCACACCCAATTTCTCAACAGAGACTATGAAAGCTAGAAGAGCCTGGACAGACATCATACACACCCTAAGAGAGCACAAGTGCCAGCCCAAGCTGCTATACCCAGAAAAACTATCAATCACCATAGATGGAGAGATGTAGATATTTCAAGACAAATCTAAATTAACACAATATCTGACCACAAACCCAGCACTACAACGAATTATAGGTGGAAAACCCAATACAATGAAGGGAAATACATCCTAGGAATTTGTATGTTTTTGAATGTAGAGTCTGTGAAATTGCAAAAAAAAATTTTTAATTTTAAAATTTTTTAAAACCATAAAAATATGTTTGCTAGAGTTAGCAAAAATTAAAATAATAATTAATAATATTAAATTGAGAGCTTTACACATTAAAGGCTGAGCCATCTCTCCAACCCATTAAGAATATTATTTGAGTATACAGAGATAATTTCACTAACTAGAATATATTGATTTATAAGTGCCCTTGACTAAGGAAGGATTTATGTAGTTACACTTACCTCAAAATAATGAATGATATACTTTTGTGGTAGTTTTCAGTGCAATCCACTCTAAAACCATTTCTCGTTTTAAATCCAGTACTTTAGAATGTTTTGATGAAAACAGCAATAGTGAAGTGTATCTTCGTCTAGTTGTAGTTCTGAGAGCATTAAACAGAGTACCTGAAATTTAAAGTTTAGTTAATGGTGGTTGTTTATACCTATCTCTTTCTAATTTCAAAACGTTATTGTTAATGACAAAATATTAAAAACTGTTGTTATTGAGGTTGCCTATTGTAACCTGTTAGGATGTACAAACTGTGACCCTAGATGTTTATAAGTTATCCAAAATTTATACTATAGAAAAACAAGCATTTTCCCAGTTTTCTAACTTGTTAACTTCAAGTTATCCTTGAAGAACAAGCAAAAATGTGTTATTAGCCTAAAATTGAAGACTTTTTCTTTCATTGGGAGCAATTTGGATGTGTGCAGGACGAAAACCTCACTGTATGCCTACCACAAGCTAATTCACAGTCTCAGGAAAGGCAGCAGCAGTCAGAATCTGGAGGTTTCAATGCTCATAAAATCCTTTTAGATGGGGAAAGATGCATCTCATGGGTTCTAACAGTAAATGCTTATGTGCAGACAAGCTTCCTAACTATCTGCCCTTGGATAGGAGTACTTCACTTAACACTTTTCTCCATTATCCCTGTCCTTTCTGAAAACATAATACAGGTGCTGTTCAACAGACTTTATTTTTCCCCTACAACTGAGAAGATTTCCTAGAGAGAGGTGTCTGAAGGAAAGGTCAACCCATGAAGAAAATAATTGTTCTCTGAGAAGACTTTTTCTTCAAAACTTTTACTGTATAAAGAGAAAAGCTCATTGAAGGCTAGCTTCTCTCTAAAGAAATGAAGCATTTAAAGCTCACAGATTCACGTACAATGCAACTGACTAGGAGACATTTTAAAATTCATCCTTTATCAACCTTTTACTACTGTATTCCAAGTTCAATTCATTCTGCAAAGTGATTAAAAGTTACATTTAATAATAGGCCATTTGCTAGTAATTATTTAGTATCCACAGAGTTCAAAGACTTATACAAAAGGCTTAGTGTTAAAAGCTCTAAAGTCACACAGTGAAAGACACTACTTTACCTTTTGTATGTGCAGAAGCAATATAATAAGTTGTAATTTCTCTAATGGCTTGGAAATAGTTTCAAAGTTTTGCACAATATTAATGATTTGCATCTCATTTTATTTTTCATTATCAGATTCATTTGTATTGAGTTGTAAGATTGAATAATTAAACATGATGCTTCAATAATTTCAGTGAGGATACTGAGGACCAGAAAGACAAGACACCTTACAAATGAGTTGGGGGAGGAGCTTGAATATTCTTCCATTTTCCAGATATTGTAGTGTTTGGATGAAACATATGGCACAGAACAGCCAGGGTTTCAAAACTCAAAGAAATTTTAACTAGCTTGTTGAAGTTCTTTTTTAAACATATTCATCATATCTTTTATTGCAGAATATTTTTCCTTGGAAAAGGGAAATTAAATTTGTTTTTTCAATAAGATTTATGCACACAAGTATAAGGTTTCTAAACTGTATTGGAAACATGCATTATAATTTGTATTTTTATTAATAAGAAATTCAAATAAGTTATAAGTCACATCTACATTGAAGGAGATGCCAAATAATTCATATTTCCATTGGCATATTAGTATGAATTATTTTAAAATTACAAAATATTGAAACATATAAGCGTTGATAGAGGGAAAGTGTGGCTTACTTTAACTAGCTCAATGAGATTTTTACTTATAGGTAAAACCAAATACACATTTCTAAATTAAATAAATAATAGTTGAGGCTGTTATGTCATATAGCTAGAAGTATTTGGGTGCTTTTTTAGGCTCTAAGATTTCCTCCACAATTTTCATTTGTTTATTTTTATTATCTGTGATCTTTTTCCCCAGTCCAGTTGTTATCCTTGTGCCGTACTGCCCTGTGACACTTCCTCATCCCTTTATTCCTCTCCTATACCCAAGATGATGTCCCCATACCCCCATAGCCACCATACCCGAAGAGACATCATCTTCAAGTGCACAATGCATGTTTAGCTCCTCTTAGTGATATGCTTATTTCTGGTCGGAGGATGTTCCTGAGCAAATGTGTAAGATTCATTTGTAGCTTTCATTATCACCACAGACATGCTTGCAGAAGTTAGCTGTTCTGGGCATATGGCAGCCACCCCTGGCTTAGGTTCAGTAATCCCTCATGAGCATTCTTCTTAGGATAGGTGAGATAGATGAGTTCAGTTTCCACTCCCAAACTCTGAGTATTCTTTGGTAAAGTGTTGACAGGAATCTGTCTTTTTTACAGCTTTTCTTCAAACAATTCTTAGGTCCATGTAACAAGGAAAACTCCTTTAATTTATTCTAAAAAACACTAAAAACCACCAAAAAACCCACAAAACAAACAAACAAACAAACAAACAAACAAAAAAACCTGCAGATGCTTGAATCCAGGAGAAAGAACAGAAACCTTAAAGAGAACTTTGAGCCCTGCTTTGACTAGTCTATGTTACTTCTATCAGCCAGAGTCACCTCAGTCATTTGTTCACATTCTTGAAGCAACTCTTCTCCAAGTCCTCATTCATTCCATACAGAACAATGCTATCACGTGACTTGACCTCTTGAAATTACACATAATCTATGATTTGATGAACATAAGGTCAAATGTAAACATAAATATCTTTTAATTTTAACATGTTTTAGTACAATATATTTTAACATAATGTTGGCCCTACTCCATCTCTTGCCAGATACTCCCCATCTCCCTTCCATTCAAACATCACATTCTCTCTCTCTCTCTCTCTCTCTCTCTCTCTCTCTCTCTCTCTCTCTCTCTCTCTCTCTCTCTCTTTCTCTCACTCTCTCTCTCTCTCTCTCTTTCCTCTCTCCTCTCTCCCTTTCTCTCCTTCCCCCTCTTCCTCCCCCTCCCCCCTCACCAAAATTTAAACAAATTAACAAAATATTTAAAAATTAGCTAATTAAAGGATTGACATATTGGTTCGTATGGCCAGAAACACTTCCTTAAAGAAAAGTGAATGATTTTCTTCTTTTTCTGTTAGGTATCAACTGCAAACACATTGCTGCTTAGGGGTAGTTCTTTATGTCCAGTTTCCTAGAGAATTCTTTTAGTTTGCATATGTGTTGGCTTTGTGCATGCCATCAGAGTCTCTGTGATTTTGTGTGGATCAGTCCTGTTTCTCTCTGGAAAATGCTCTTTCCCTCTTGTTCATGACTTCTGGCTCCTAGAATATTTTGCCCGCTATGGTTCTCCTCCACATAGATCCCTGAAGCCTAAGGAAAGGGGCTTGGAAAAGGCATCACATTTAGAGTGAAGTGTTTTCAAACATCAAGATTCTATCTAATTTCACTCAGAATAGCCAAGATCAGTAAGACAAATGAGATAAAATGCTGCAAAGGGGAATATTTATTCAATGATGGTGGAATTCCAAAATGGTCCCAATATAAAACTGAGTGTTTAAGTTTTCTCAAATGAATGAAAATTGATCTACTATTGGATCTTACTGAACTACTTGCATCATATTTTTCTTGTTCATTGACCATGTTAATATCTCCTTTATATTGAAAGTAGCTAGAAATTTGAAACAACTAAGATATTCATCAACTGATGAACAAATAAAGACAATATGGTACATTTACATAATGAGATATTTTTCAGCTGTTAGGACAAATAATATCATGAATATTTTATTTAGATATAGGGAGCTAGAAGCATTTTCTTGAGTTAGACACTGCATTGTTTAACACTCATAAGAGATGCTTCTTCTTGCAATAAAGGATAATTATAAGCTATAAATTTTTAGCACTAGAATTTTTCATTTACATGTTGATCACAGAATATAGTATTTTAATCTCATTAGAATAAGAGTATGTAAATATTCAGAGTGGCAGTGGTCATCAGTGTCCTTCCATTGTTCCTTCCTAGCACATGACACACAGTGTTCAAGCATTGAGGCTTCTTTAAATATCTGGATGCTTAAAATATTTGGACTTCCTGGTTTCAACTACATTTAGGCTGAAGGTTAACCAAGGAAATAAATACGCTTTGTACATAGACTGGAGTCACATCTCTTGACATTGTACAAACTGATTATTCTTAATAAACATTTTTTAAATGAGTGAATTAATTGTGACTGCCTTTATATGTTAAGCACTGTAATACTCATATCGGGAAACAGTTGTTTCTCAACGTATACTGCATTGATACTATTGACATCAGAATTTTTTGGTAGATAAAACTTTTTGAGGAAAATCATTTTCATCTTGTTCAATCTCATTTGTATTATAAACACCACTGACTTGTTATAATAAATTTTACAATAAAATGAAGACATCTTAAAGCTCCAGAAATAGAAGGCAAAAAAGTAAAGACATTACAGTGAACTCCAATATGCCTCCAGGCTTTGTGATTCTATTTTCATTAAGATAGATTTGCTCTCAGCACTAACAGATTTGGTTCTAAATTTCTGATGAAGAAAAATAGAAAAAACACATGACAGATTCTGCCTCAGTTCTTATACCAAGGTTAAACACTATATTGTAAAATGTCAGTACTCTCTGAGAAAATCTGTATTTTACTCTCTATATAGGCATGCAATTTAGTATTTTTTTCTATTTCTCCCTAGAAATCAAGATTGTTATTATCCACCTAAGTAAAAAGTTAAGTCAAGTTGGTTAAAGGGAAGCTGGAGCATTCCTCTGTATAATTAGGACTATACAAACTGATCTAAGTATTTTATTACAAAACATATCTCTTTCTGTGTGATTTAATTTAGCTTCATTGCCTGTAGTTATGACATTTTCTATATAAGTTTATTCAGTTATATCAATTTCACTGGGAAGAATATTTTAGCTTTCATGGGTCTAATTATCAAAAGCTCTGTTTTAGCTAGCTTCTAAGCACCTCTTTAGGTCTTAGATTGCCATAACACTAATGGATTCTTCCTTTCCTTCATTTTTTTGTGTGTATAAATACATACATACATGCATACACACACACACACACACACACACACACACACACACACACACACACACATATATATATATATATATATATATATATATATATATAGTCATGTTTCTTGTACTTTGTTTTATTGGAAATAGATTATACTTTCATAGTATATATTCCCCAAAATGTTTTTTTTCCCCATTACTTTCAATTCCTCCCCACTTCCCATGTCCCCCAGATCCACTGCCCCCCCTTCTCCCATTAAGAAAGAGTATACCTGTAAGAAACAACAACCAAACAAAATGACACAAAAAAATATATGGAGACTAGGCAGAAACCCTCACACCACAGCAAAACAAGGCAACCCAACAGGAAGAAGATTCCAAAGAGCAGGCAAAAGAATCCAAGACACACCTGTTCCCATAGTAGAAGTTCCATAAAACCACCAAATTAATAGCCACAGCGTATTTGCAGAGAGCCTAGTAGAAGACCTCTACAGGCCCTGTGTTGGGTGCTTTGGTCTATATGAACTCATATGTGTTTTGCTTAGATGATTCAATGTGCCATGTTTCTAGGTTTCCTGAAATCCCTCTGGATGATTCCTACAATCTTTCTTCTTTCTCTTCTGAGATATTCCAGAGCTCTGAGGGGAGAGATCTGATGGAGTCCTCCAATTTAAACTCTGTCCACATAATTTCTATCTGTGTTTCTCGGCATTTGCTCCCATTTGTTGTCACAGCAAGCAGAATATTACTAGGAATTCTTTTATTATGGTTTTTCTTCTTCCTTTTTCTCTTTTCCTAGCTTTCTTTTTATATATGTGTCTCTACTCTATATTAATTGGATATTTTATTTGTTTATATTTAAAATGTTATTGCCTTTCCCAGTTTCCCCTCTACAACCCTCTTACACTGCTTCTATGATGGTGCCCCTCACCCAATTCCTTTCTCATCCCCTTAGCATTCCTCTATACTGGGGCATCAACCCTTCACAGGACCTCTCACAGTGATGCCATTTTATGCCCCTTCAGCTTCTTCAGTCATTCCCCTAACTTACCTTTGGGACCCCTGTGATTAGTCTGATGGTTGGCTTCAAGCATCTGAAACTGTATTGGTCAGGATCTGGCAGAGCTTCTAAGGAGACAGCTATATCAAGGGTCCTGTCCAAAAGCATTTTTTGGCATCAGCGATAATGTCTGTGTTTGGTTTCTGCATGTGAGATAGATCCCCTGGTAAGGCAGTCCCTGGATGACCTTTCCAGTAATGTTTCCTTCAGGCCTAGGTCTCTGGGATATTAAGTCATAGGTTCATGGCAATTCAAGCATGGTTGAGCATGTGCTTTTTCTGATGGAATGGGTCTCTAGTTAAATGAGAAATTGGTTGGTCACTCCCAAAAGTTCAAGGCCACCATTGCCTCAAAACATTCTACAAGAAAGGTAGATATCTGGTCAAATGTTTGGTGGCAGTGTTGGTGTCTATGCCTCCCTTTTAGAAATTAGACTGCAAATTGCTTTCCAACTCCAAAGAAACTGGAACGAAGAGGTGAAGGTAATCAGCAGCACAGCCTTTCCACTTTTAGTTAGTTTTGTGGGTCTTTTCTCCAACCATAGAGTCCTTCTGTCAGTTTGTACAGAGGACACGCTGTCCTAGCATCAGTCTGTATAGTTTGTATCTAGAGGATTCCCTTGGCCAGCAAGTTAACCAAATGTAACCTAGACCTGCCACAGGAAGCCTTGCCTTACCACAAATTATGGCCAGTTGAAACTAGATGTCAACCATTACTAGGAGACCTCAAAAAGATAACACAAATAGATTCCAAGAAGTTTCTACTGTATTAGCTTTTCAAATGTCCCCCACCCCCAATTAAAGCTATCTCTCCCTGTTCTCTTTCTTTTTGTATTATCTAAACCTCAAACTGGACTTCCTGCTCTGTCTTGTCTAGCCCCCAGTCCATCTGAAAATCTAGTTCCCCTTCACAAGGAAACCATGACTCACCCCATAGACCACTCTGCTTCTCATTTAAATTTGGATTTTCATTTATATTTACAAACAAAATTTAAATGTGTTAATATTCTTAATGCCAGCCTTCTCTTTTTTTATTGAACCACTTTATTTTAAAAAAATATAAATGTACAAATTTTAAGCATATTTGAATAAAAGTATACAAACATATTTTTGTCAGTGTTTGTTTTTTTTAAAGTTTTGATAGTGTGCATTAAGATATTACTAGTTACAATGAGCATAAAGTACGTGTAATTCCAGGTTACATCCGGTTTTACAGCCTTCTCTTTTTGCTCAAGTTATTTTAATAGTCTAAGAGAAAATATGTGGGATGTTTTCTACTTATCAGAAATTCAAAGCTCTACTCTAGAAGTAGCAATAAAAATGGTGATAAAGGTGGAGAAAAACGTTTCAAAATTAGGCAGAGTTTCAATCCATAGTTTAGTTTGGTCAGTGACTTACTCCTGGGAGCTCAGAAGAGCAGGATCACTTTCCATCATAAGCACAAGTTTCCCTGGGGCTCAGAAGAGCAGCAGTAACTCTTTCCACCCTAAGCTGAAGAGTGAGTCAACTTCTTCTACCCACGTTCTACCTAAGAAAGAGCTGCAAAGAACTCTTGAGGTTCAAGCAGCAGATATGAACTGGGGTACACACCTCCGGGCCAAGGCCAGACCTGGCCCAACCTTATCTGGACATGCAGCTCACACATGCACAGGTCCCTGGGAGCTTGAAGGAGTTGCAGGAATGCTTTCCATCCTAAGCAGAAGGATCCATAGGAGAGAGATGCTCCACACAGAGACAACAAGATCACCAATAATCACAATTAACAAGACGGCAAGAGGAAAGTGAAAGAACCTGAGAAATAGAAACCAAGAAAACCTGGCAACATCAGAACCCAGCACAGTAAGGAGTGGATTGCCAAACAGACCAGAAAAACAAGACTCAGACTTGAAATCATACTTCATGATGATGATGGAGATCTTGGAGAAGCACATAAATAACTCCCTTAAACAATTACAGGAGAACCAGGAAAAATCACTCAAAGAATTACTGGAAAACACAACCAAACAGATAAAGAATTGAAAACGAAAATAGAAACAATAAAGAAAACACAAAAAAGAGAATACCCTGGAGATAGAAACAAAAAAAAAAAAAAAAAAAAAAAAAAAGGAAATCAGGAGTTACAGATGCAAGCATTGGCAACAAATTACAAGAGATGTAAGAGAGGATATAAGGGTCTAAAGACAACATAAAAAAAATAGACAAAACAGTCAGAAAAGAGGCAAAAACCAAAAAGCTCCTAACACAAATTGTCCAGGAGATCCAGGACACATTGAGAAGACCAATCGTAAGAATAATAGGTGTACAAGAGAATGAAGAATATCAACTAAAAGGAACAGAAAATATCTTCAACAAAATCATAGAAGAAAACTTTAATGCCCTTAAAAATGAGATGACCATGAATATATAGGAAGCCTAGAGAATTTCAAATAAATTGTACTAGAAAACAAAGTCCTCCTGATACATAATATTCAACACAGGAAATATTCAAAACAAAGCAAGGATCATAAAAGCAGTAAGGGAAAAAGGACATATAACACATAAAGGCAGACTAATCAGAATTACTCTAGACATCTCATCAAAGACTGTGAAAGCCTGAAGATCCTGGACAAACGTCATACAGACCCTAAGAGAACAAAAATGTCAACCCAGGTTACTATATCCAGCAAACTCTCAATCACCATACATAGAGAAACTAAGATATCCCAGGATAAAACCAAATTTACACAATATCTGGTCACAAATCCAGCCCTACAAAAGATGATAAATGGAACAATCCAACACATGGAAGGAAATTACATCCAAGAAAAGCAAAATAATAATAATAATAATAATAATAATAATAATAATAATAATGATAATGATAATGATAATAATGTTATTATTATTATATATAATGCAAAAAAGAAGAAAAAAATCACAAAAACATAAGTCAACGTCTAACAACAAAAATAACAGGAAACAAAAATCACTATCCAATGATTCTATTAGCATCAATGGACTCAATTATCCAATAAAAAAGACATAGACTATAGGAAACTCATCTCAGAAACAAAGACAGACACTACCTCATAGTAAAATGCTGGGGAAAAAAATCCTACCAAGCAAAATGGCCCAGGAAAGAAGCTGGAGTAGCTATTCTAATATAAAATAAAATAGATTTTCAACCAAAAGTTATCAAAAAAGATAAGAAAGAACACTTTTTACTCATCACAGAAAAATCTATCAAGATGAACTCTCAATATTGAACATCTATGCTCCAAATATAAGGGCACCCTTATTTATAAGAAAAATCCTACTAAAATTCAAATCATATATTACACCACACACAATAATATTGGGAGACTTCCATACACCACTCTTATCAATAAATAGACCATGGATACAGAAACTGAACAGAGAAAGAGGGAAACTAGCAGAGGTTATAAACCAACTGGAATTAATAGACATCTACAGTATATTTCATCCAAAAACAAAATAATACATTTTCTTCTCATCACCTTATGGTACCTCCTTCAAAAGTGAACATATAGTCTGTCACAAAACAGACCTCAACAGGTACAAGAAGATTGAAATACTCCAATCTATCCTATCAGATCACCATGGACCAAGACTTGTCTTTAATAACAAAATAAAAATAAAAAATTAAAATTAAAATCCCACATACACATGGAAGCTGAATAATGCATTGCTCAATGGTAGCTTGGTGATGGAAGAAATAAAGAAAGAAATCAAGGATTATTTTAGAATTTAACAAAAAAAAAAAAAAAAAAAAAAAAAAAAACCCAAAAAACAAAAACCAAAACCAAAACAAAACAAACAAACCAAAGAACAAACAGAAAACCGAGGAGAATTCAATCAGACCTTTATAGAAGGCCTAATACTATTTCTCTCAAAACTATTTTAAAAACTAGAGACAGAGGGAACACTAACAAACTCCTTCTGCTAATCCACAATTATTTTTATATTTACCACACAAAGACACAACCAAGAAAGAGAATTTCAGACCAGACCAATTTTTCTCATGAACATCAGTTCAATTATACTCCATAAAATTCTTGCAAACTGAATCCGAAAACATGCCAAAGAATCATCCATGACCAAGATGATCAAGTAGGCTTCATCCCTGGAATGCAGTGATCATTTAATATACGAAATCCATCAACATAATCCACCATATAAATAAACTAAAAAAAAAAAAATCAAGATTCTTTCACTAGATACTGAGAAAGCATTCGACAAAATTCAAAACCTTTTCATGATAAAAGTCTTGGAAAGATCAGGAATCCAAGGCCAATACCTAAACATAGTAAAATCAATAAACAGCAAACCAGTATCCAGCATCACACTAAATGGAGAGAAACTTGAAGCAATCCCATTAAAATTAGGGACTAAACAAGGTTGCCCACTGTCCCCATACCTATTCAGTATAGTACTGGAAGTCCTGGACAGAGCAATTAGACAAGAAAAAGAAATCAAATGGATTCACAATGGAAAGGAAGAAGTCAAAATATCACTATTTGCTGATAATATGATGGTATATTTAAGGGACTCCAAAAATTCCACCAGAGAACTTTTATAGCTGATAAACAACTTCAGCAAATTGGCTGGATATTAAATTAATTCAAACAAATCAGTAGCCTTCCTCTACTCAAAGAATAAACAGGCTGAGAAAGAAATTAGAGAATTGACATCCTTCACAATAGTCACAAAGACTATAAAATAACTTAGGGTGTCACTAACCTATCAATTGAAGGATCTGTATGACAAGAACTTCAAGACTCCTGAAAAGGAAATTGAAGGAAATCTCAGACAGAAAGAACTTCCATGCTCATGGATTGGCATGATCAACATTATAAAAATGGCCATCTTGCCAAAAGTAATCTACAGATTCAATGCAATCCACATGAATATTCCAACTCAATTTTTATAGAGTTGGAAAAAGAAATTTGCAAATTTATCTGGAATAACAAAAACAAAACAGTAAAATAGTGAAATCTATTCTAAAGAATACAAACACTTCTGGAGGAATCACCTTCCCTGATCTCAATTTATAACAAAACAATTGTAATAAAACTGCATCTGTGACATAAGCAGGTAGATGAATGTCACAGAATTGAGTACCCAGAAATGAAACCACACACATATGGTCACTTGATTTTTGCCAAAGACCTAAAAACATTCTAGGAAAAAAAGGACAGCCTGCCTCTTCAGCAAATGGTGTTGGCTCAACTGGCAGTCAGCAAACAGAGAAATTCAAATTGATCCTTTCCTCTTCCCTTGTACAAAGTTCAAGTACAAGTGGATCAAAGATCGCCACATAAAACCAGGTACACTGAAACAATTACAAGAGGAATTTGGGAAGAGTTTAAAACATATAGACACAAGGGAAAGTTTCTTGAACACAACACCAATGACTTATGCTCTAAGATCAAGAATCGGAAAATGGGAAAGATCTTTACCAACCCCACATCAGATAGAGGCTTAATATCCAAGGTATAAAAAGAACTCAAGAAGCTAGACACCAGAGAATCAAACAACCCTATGAAAAAATGAAGTACAGAGCTAAACAAAAAGTTCTCAATTGAGGAATATCGAATGGCTGAGAAGCATCTAAGGAAGTGCTCCACATCATTAGCCATCAGGGAAATGCAAATCAAAAGAGCCCTGAGATTCCACCTCACGCCAGTCAGATTGGCCAAGATCAAAAATTCAGATGACAGCAGATGCTGGCGAGGATGTAGAGAAAAAGGAACAAGTCTCCACTTTGGTGGGGTTTTAAACTGGTACAACCACTCTGGAAATCAGTCTGGCGATTCCTCAGAAAAATGTACATAGTACTACCTGAAGACCCAGTTATTCCACTTCTGAGTATATACCCCAGAGACACTTTAATATACAACAAAGATACATGCACCACAATGTTCATAGCAGCTCTATTTATAATAGCCAGAAGCTGGAAAGAACCCAGATATTCTTCAGTAGATTAATGGATACAAAAATTGTGGTACATTTCCAAAATAGAGTACTACTCAGCTATCAGAAACAATGACTTTATGAAATTCTTAAGAAAATTAATGTATCTAGAGAATATCATCCTGAGTGAGATAACCCAGTCACAAAAGAACAGACATAATATGCAGTCACTGATAATTGGATACTATCCCCAAAAAGCTCTGAACAACCCAGAGACAACTCTCAGACTATGTGAAGTTCAAGAAAAGAAAAAAAAAAAAAAGAAAAGAAAAGAAAAGAAAAAACTATTATACTTAATCGTTACAGACCAAGAAAACTTTGACTAATTCCAGGTTACATCCTGTTTTACATGTACTTTATGCTCATTGTAACTAGTAAGATCTTAATGCACATTATCAAAACTTTAAAAAAAAATACCCAAGCACTGACAAAAATGTATTCCTATACTTTTATGCAAAAATGCTTAAAATTTTTACATTCATCTTTGTTTTTAAAATAAATCTGTTCAAAAAATAAATAAATAAAATATCACAAAAAAAAAAAAAAAAAGAATGGACAAATGGGACCTCATGGAATTGCAAATCTTTGGTAAGGCTGAAGACACTGTTAAAAAGACAAAATGGCAGCCTATACATTGGGAAAGTATCTTTACCAATTCTATATCTGATAGAGGCCTAGTATCCAATATATAAAAAGAACTCTGGAAGCTAGACTATAGAGAATTAAATTATACTATAAAAATGCAGTACAGATCTTAACAAAGAATTTTCCACTGAGAAACACTGCATGGGCAGTGAAGTACATAAAGAAATGCTCAATATCCCTTATCATCAGGGAAATGCAAATCAAAACAACCCTGAGATTCTATGTTATACCAGTCATAGAATGGCTAAGATCAAACACTCAGATGACAGCAGATGTTGGCTAGTATTCAGAGAAAGAGGAACACTTCTCCACATTTTGTGGGGTTGTAACTGGTACAACCTCTCTGGAAACCAGTCTGGTGGTTCCTCATAAAATTGGACGTAGTACTACATGATGCCCGGGCTATTCCACTTCTGGGCATATACTCCAAAAGTGCTCCAACATATAATTAAGATACATGCTACATCATCTTCATAGAAGCCTTATGTCTAATAGCCAGAAGCTGGAAATAATCCAGATATTTTTCAACAGAGAAATGGATATAGAAATTGTGGTACATTTTACACAATGGTGTACTACTCAGGTATTAGAAACAATGACTTTACGAAATTCCTAGGCAAATAAATGGAACTAGAGATTATCATCTCTAGTGAGGTAACCCAGTCATAAAAAAGCACACATGATATGCAGTCACTGATAATTGGATACTAGCTCCAGAAAGCTATGAATAACTAACAAACAACTCTCAGAAGATATGAATCTCAAAAGGAAGGAAGGCGAAAATGTGGAAGCCTCAGTCAGTAGATAATAAATAAATAAATAAATAAATAAATAAATAAATAAATAAATAAATAAATGGGAAAATTGCGTGTATTATGTAACAAATTTGTGAGCTATAATAATATTTTATAAAATAAATAAAAGAGAACTGTCTTTCATGTTACACACTGTCAATCTTCACAGTGGATATTTCCATAATATCTACTGTTGCTTCACTCATGAAAGAAAAGTTATCACGTTTATTTGGGAAATCTAATGAGGTTTTGTTTCAATTCTTTGTATAAGAGATCAAGAACCTAGAAACCTGGTCAGGACACTGAGCAGCAAAGCAGCATACTCTCTCACAGTTAGTAATGTGCCAGTGGAAAATCTAATAATTTAATAACATTAGGAATAACATTATGTTTTATTGATGCTAGTCCTAATTCAATAGCCAGTGATGTTAAAAGAAGGTGAATATCCACAGAGGCTTTTGTTGCATGACTGTTGAAGCTTACTCACTTTATCAAATAACAAATTGTGAATACTTAGTTTAAATTGTACTTGGAAGCAATGAAATATACATATGGTTTGGGGAAGAATCCCTGTGCCAACTAATTGGCAGCAAAGAACTGAAAATCTGAAAGAAATGAGAGAATAAAGCCTAAAAATTATTGATAATGTTCTCAGGAATGTTATTTATCTCTGGACACAATGAACTCTGAAACAAATGCCATGTTAAAGAAGGAAAGGTTTTAATCCATTGGCCCAATAGAAGTTTAATATAAAAATAAGGACTCTTCTGTTAAGTTTAGTGAAAGCCAGGCTTCTATAGAAGGCAGTTCTCTGTTTAACGGATCTGTTGCCTCAGAAATTCTGGTCTCATTGGATTGAAATTACTTCTGAAACACCTGTTGATTACTATGTTGTTTGCTCTTTCCCTAGTCCAGGCTTCAGCAATCTCTGTTCTTACATGGTTCAGCTATCAGTTTGTTTATTCAGATTCATACAGAGTTAGAGAAACTGAAGCCCGAGACCTATCTAATTCTCCATTTGGATTCTTGCTTGTTGTTTACGTATGGTGACATTTTAAGCTTGCTGTGTTACTTTACTAAGGATATAGAGATCTGCTTTACCTATTAATTGCAAAATGAAAAGCAATAAATACTTACATCTTGTATTTAAATATCCCCTTAAGCACCATTGACACTACAAAATCCTCCCTAGAGTGGAATGTAAGAGGTGATAGGGAGGTGAAGCATGAGGAGAAAGCACTACATTTTAGGACTAATTGGTGGATATGGGGAGGCTTTGTAGTTTTATAGATCCATTCAATATTATGGTTTTATGATGTGAGATAATATGAAATCAATGTCTTGCTGTTGTTTGCCTCTTTCAACATACCTGATCAACATTATTTTTATGGCAGCTGCCAATCACATCGCCTTGATTTCTCTATCTCTAGTGCTGGATTTTACGTTCCAAAAATTTCCTTACAATTTTATTCAATTTTTCTTAGGGTTCATTAAGTTATTTTACACCAAAAGAAAGTTACATCATGATTCAGGTGACTGTGTTACATAGCAATTTTAGGCTTCAGAGTCTAAAATTTGGCAGAAGTTGCAAGTCTACACTACAGATTTTTGGGAGCTTATTGGTTTTCTTTTGATTTTTTCCGGTTTTAAAATTTTTATTGGCTATTTTATGTATTTATGTTTCAAATATTACCCACCTTTTCCCCTCTCCCATGTCCCATCTCTCCTCCCCTTGCTTTCATAAAGATGCTCCCACTCCCAACCACCCACTCCCACTTCATAGCCCTGGCATTTCCCCTGGGAAAAGGAACCTTCCAGGGACCAAATGCTTCTCCTCCTATTGATGACAGACAATGCCATACTCCTCTACATATGATGCTGGAGCCATGAATCTCTTCATGTGTACTCATTGGTTGGTGGTTTAGTCCCTTGGAGCTCTGGGGGTTTTGGTTGATTGATATTGTTGTTCTTCCAATAGAGTTATAAACCCTTTCAGCTCTTTCAGTCCTTTCTCTAGCTACTCCATTGGGATCTTGAAGCTTATATTGATCATTAGTTTCAAGCATTCTTAGACAAATGGTTGAAACTAGAAAATATCATCCACAATGGGGTAACCCAGTCACAAAAGAACACATATGTTATCTATTCCTACTCCATGATAAGCAGATACCAGCCCCAAAGCACCGCATACCCAAGAAACAATTCACAGACCACATGAAGCTCCAAACAAGGAAAAACAAAATGTGGATCCTTCAGTCCTTCTTAGAAGGGAGAAGAACATACTCACAGGAGGAAATATAGGGACAAAGAGGGACTGAGGAAAAGGTCATTCAGAGACTGCCTCACCTGGAAATCTATCCCATATGCAGCTACCACACCCAGTCAATATTGCTTTTGATGATGTTCAGAATAAGTTGCCTCTTAAGTCCTTGAGAAAAATCACTTCAAATTGGAACTAAAAATGAAAACTTATAGATGACCTAATTTTTCTCTATTTACATATTCTATACTAATGATGGGCTATCTGTAGTTTGTGATGATTTACTAAATGAATAAATTACTCTAATTGAAGCCACTGACTACAGTGTTAATTTTCAACACTGCAAAACAGCCTATATAAGGTTCTGAAATGATTTTATCAGATTCAAAATTGTAATTCAAAATTATTCTTTATTTGCTTTTAATATTAAATATTTTATATATTTATATTCCAAATGTTATCCCCTATCCTAGTTTCCCCTCCTTTCCCCCATACTTCTTCCCCTTCACCTGTGAGATGTTGACCCCCTCTGGTATTTCCCTACCCTGGCACATTAATTATTTACAGTATTAAGCACTTCCTCTTCCAAAGGCCATAATGCACCCCTCTGCATCATATGTGCTGGGGGGAGGCTTAGAACAGCCCATGTATGATCTTTCCTTTGTGGCTCAATCTCTGGGACCTTCCAGTCATGAGTCAACAATGTTGGTCTTCCTATTAGGTCACCATCCCTTTTATTACCATCAATCCTTCCCTAAGTGTTCCATAGGGGTCACTGACCTTAGTCCAATGGTTGGGTGTGAGTATCTGCATCTGTCTCAGTTAGCTGTCTGCTCAGAGGACAGCCATGTTATGCTCCTGTCTGCAAGAACCACATAGCATCAGTAATAGTGTCAGGGACGGATGCTTTCCCAAGTTGGGTCAGTCATTAGGCAGGCCTTTCCTTCATTCTCTGTTCCATTTTTGTCCATGCATTTCCTGAAACCCTGGTCCTTTGAAGTTATTCAAAGTTGTGGTACATAATGTTAGGTTTCTGAGACAACTTAAAGGAACAGAATGCAGAAAAGAGACTAGAGTCTTAACCCAGCATACAGAACTCTTTATTTCATAGATAGAATGGTGTTTTTTTTTTTTTTAAACTGTGAGAAGGGTGTTTTTTACCAAATGAAAAGGGGATACTTGAGGTTTCTATTATTTAAAGATTTGAAAGCAGAACCTGAATACAAAATCAAGTAGTTTATATGCTAGTCTGTAGTTCTTTCTTCTTGGAATTGTTTGTTCAGACAACAATATTATCATCAGAAACTGCCTATCCCTGGCTAACAAGATTGAGGTGATAGAAGGCAAGTGAGTTTGGCATTGGCAGTGCAGAAGAGAAAGAGTAAAGGTTTGGAAGAATTTTCTCAGTGTCTATTTTAACACAGGGAGTATACCTCTTATAGTTTTTATAGCATACACAGCGTCATTAGAAAGCAGAATAATTTATCCATGATTCTCTTGCCTTTGAGAGCTAGACCGAGTTAAATATTGAATAGACAATAGCCAGGCAGTGGTGGCACCGGCCTCATGTTCCAGCTTCTGAATTTCCTGGGAGTTCCAGGCCAGTATAATTTATAGAGTTTCTAGATAGCCAAAGTTACATTCAGAGAAAGTCTGCCTTAAAAACAATTAAACCAAAACCAAAACAACACAAACCACATAAATGCAAGAACAAAAAATAAAAATCAAAGCAGAGCCAAAAACACAAACAAAAAGAAATAGAGAATAAATTCAAATTGACTTTAAAAATCTTAAAATATTATTGGTATAAGAAAAATTGGTCAAACATCTTTTCCAGTGTTTTGACATTTATATCCTTTGCATTCATTCAATTTCTTTCAATAACATAAACAAACACATTGAGGGAGAAACTCAATGTGCTTTTACAAGTAAGAAATGATAGCTAATATTGAAATAAGAGTCATATTTCCAGTGTAGGGAATGCTTTGGTAGAAGAGAAAGGTTGGGAGAGGGAGCACTTTACAAGAGGCAATGAGTTAGGGAAGGGGTATGGGATTGGTGGAAAGGGGATAACAACTAAATTGTAAATACAGAGAATATCCAATAAAAATAATTAAAAAAAACTAATTAGAAATCGTGGGTCTTCTAGTTTATGAAACTGTAATAAACAGATTAAATAATACAAAAAGAAAATTGATTATAATCTAAAGATAATTAAATTTTCCAGAATTTGGCATTTCAATTTCTATTAGAAGTCAATAATAATTATTGTGAATTTGATTCCTTGAAGAGGCCTCTAGAATTTGAAAAAACTATTGGATGAAAATAGTCTCTTTCAGACTCTTCCACTTAACTGACCATTTTAGAGAAGACCTGCACACTTTTTTTCCAGTGTGAGAGAATAGATTAAGGTTTTTATAAACACCTATGAGCAAGTTCTCTCCAAGAGTCATATAATGAGAAAAACTTATTAAGTTCCTGGAAATAGTACTTTGTAAAGAAAATTGGGCAGCCTATAATGTAGGAAAGACAGGCATCTATTTGGTCCTGTCTTCATAATAGAATTCACATCTTTAGATCTCAACAGGACAAGCTAGTTAACCAGAAACCCTATAATTTACTCTAGTTATTTTTAATGAGGGCCAGTGAACTGGGAAATGTATGCAGAAAGCAGAAAGCAGAGAGAGAGAGAGAGAGAGAGAGAGAGAGAGAGAGAGAGAGAGAGAGATTCTATAATAGAGAAATGAAGGCTTAAGAATGTAATTTGGAAATAGGGAGAAGGTTATAGTAAAAATTAGCATAACAGCCTTGTCTATGCAGAAACATTCTTTATTCCTAAGTGCTCATTAAATCAAATACTAAGTGGCAATTACTGAAACACAATAGTCATATTCAGGCACTGACAAGCCTTAACCTTTGAGGGTTTTGCAAAGCATTTGTCCCAGAGTACTTGATGTCCCATCATACAAGGTGATTGCTACACCATAGTCCCCCATTCTATGGAAAGCAATAGAGTACTATGAATGGGTCAATTATTCTGAGGTAATTTAAGACATGTCTGTTGAGCCATACAGTATTCAATGTGTGTTTAAATAGGCACTAGGGTCTCGGGAAGCATAAACCTATGCAAAGTACAGATTGTCATTTATTTAGGTTGCGTTGAATATATTTAATGTTTCAGAAATGCTAAATTGGGGACCATTCTCAAGGCAATGCATAAAATGTAGACCAATGCTACAAATATTTACCACACAGTGGCTTTCAGAAAAACTTGCACGAGGAAGACGGAAAATGGGAACTCTAAATTATCTATTGACATTAAACTTTCATGTTAATTTTAAACAAATATTAATTTTAAACACATATTAAAATGTATATTAGGGTTTTCTTCAGGCTTTTTGACAATGATGCATTGTTTGAGAAATTTTTAAACTGAGTCTCAGACATGATACTGGTTTTCTGCAGACTTAGCTTGAAATCTATAATATATCCTGGAGGTTACAAAATATAAGAGGAAGAATGAACAAAGAATTCTCTCACATGCTCTCTCACTAACTCACAGTTTACATTTAGGTTTCTTACTTTAAACTGTTTTATCAAATGTATTGATCTACATGCTTTCATGTGAAAACAGACATGGTTGTGAATGATCGAACTCAGAAAATAGAAATGCTATATTTCTATAAGTCGTAGTCATTGTCTTGAGAACAATCTTGCCCTGGTATCATTCATAAATCACACATAATTTCCTATCTACAAATGCCTGCACACAGCAGGGTGCTTTTCATTTTTTCATCATTGTGCATACAAACCGAATTAGTGAAAACAACAATAACAAAATATTTTAGAAGCAGTGTCTTATATACCCAAGGCTAGATTAGAACTGATGATATAGGCTAAAAGGACCTCAGACTTCTGATCTTCCTGGTTTAAGTCCTAATTCTGAGGTTAATTTTCCAATGTAGCAGAATGTCAAGGCAAGTGGGTAGAAAGGGTGATTGTAGCAAGTGCAACTTCCTGAAGAGGAGGGGAATTGGGGAATGGGGGAGGTGGGGGAAGGTGTATTTAAAAAAAAAAAAAAGCATATGCTACCACACAGGCTTTCTTTTTTTTTAGTGCGTAAACTTTATTAACCAAGCATCAAACCTATATAGTACAGTACTGATTTGTCAGGAAACATGACCCTCATGGAATAGTAGCATAGATACAGTGTTGGTAACTAATTAAGTATTATTAGAGGTCTGCTTTGCTGAAGAAAATATGAATCTGCTACAATAAAAGCCTATTTCTAGATAGGTAGTTAGACTCTTGTCATGCTAGGTAAATACTCTGCCAGCTTAACTGTATCTCCAAGGCAATGCAGAAACATTTTCACAACCATGGCTTTGTAGTTGACAATATTTGACTTTAAATCATAAGTACAGGAACTAGGTAAGACTGATAGAAGGTGATGTTGCATGATGAGAAATAAATAGCTGAGAATAGTTAGGACTAAGTGTTACCACTTGTATTAAATAGAGACAGACTTAGTCACATAACCTCAGTGCTAAAAACCCTGGCAATACTGTCTACAAACACAGCTTGAACTGGTACTCTGCTATGTTAGGTTTTTGTTCTTTGGGTTTTTTTTTTTTTCCTTAAGATAACCTTCATAATTATGGTTAATGATATTATGTAGAGTCAGGCTACAACCTTCAATAAGACTCACAGGAGACAGAGGCTTACAATCTGATTGGATCAAAGTTCTGAAAGCCCCTAAAAGATGCCGAATTCTTGGAGTGGAGAGATGCCTCAGTGGATGTGTTAATATATGTCCAGACCACACATAGAAAGACATTGAGCATGTACCTATATACAATGTTCTGAGAGACAGGTCACTCATGTAGATCTTTCTTCTCACAATATTCTATGTGTGAGAATACATAGAATTAGGGATTGCACAAACATTCATTCAGCCGCTTATTTCTATGCCAGTAACAGAGACCAATCTTGCTATAGCAAGTTTGTCATACACCTTACTGAAGTCTAAGGATTTTAAATGTATTTCTTTTCACCTTAACTGTCTACCAGTAATGAAGGTAAAACATGATAACTCTATAAGCATGGAAACTGGGTAATTATAAAATGTTTCAGTCATGAACAAACAGATATGAAATAGTAAAACTTAACTCCTACATGCAGCACACTGTGGAAATAATTTCCAAATATCTCCCTTCTCCTCTCTTTTGCTTGTGCACCTCTTTCTACATTTCCTTCTGTGTTTCTTCATTTTTCCCTATTCTAGGGAGGAAAAAACTGACTGTGTTGTTTCTCTTAGATCTCACAATATAGAGTTTGATGAGAGTCTGCCTAATACAGTCAATTTTATGAATTACATTGCTCACTTTACTTATTAAAAGTAAAACAAAGCACTGTATCCATAACAACCTTAAATTTTTCTAGGACTAAAACTTCCATATTAGTGACCTCTCTTTTTGAAACACCAGCAGTTCCCTACAATGAATGGTTGCTCTGAAAAAGGTTGAGGATGTCACTGCAATCCATGAACTGATGCCGGTCTGATTTTTTTTTTTCTGCATTTAAATGGACACACTTATTTTAGAAGAAGGGAACCCATCAAACTAATTGGTCCCCTGAGTTATCACACATATTAGAAGGGTAAAATATCTGTCTTTTCCTCTTACTTAAAATTTCTCAAATAAACCTGCATCTTACAATTTTTAAAGGATGACAACTGATTTAAAGTGTTTTTTTTTTCCTTTTGTATCTGTCCTTATAAAAGAAAAACTGATAAAGCACAGATTCAATTGGCTTCTCCCAAAGATCTTGTTTTATTTTTTTCTTTTAAAGAAAAATTGTATTAAGACAACAGAATATCTACTAGCAATATTTATTTACTATTGGATTTTAGTATTTTTGAAGGTGGAATTAAAATATAAAACAAAGGCTGGCCTTGAACTCCTGATCCTCCTGCCTTTGCCTCCTTCAGAAAATTCTGCCAGCATGTATGACCATACCTACACCCTTCTCCATAATCAAAAACAATATGAAATGTCTTGGTGTGACTCTAACTAAGCGACTGAAAGATCAGTATGACAAGAACTTGAAGTCTCTGAAGAAAAAAAATTAAAGAAGATTTCAGAAGATGCAATGATCCCTCATGCTTATGATAGCCAAAAGATAGAAAAAACCCAGATGATCCTCAAAAGAAGAAAGAATACAGAAACCATGATACATTTACATAATGGTGTACTACTCAGGAATTAAAAGCAATGGCTTAATGAAATTCACAGTCAAATGAATGGGACTAGAAAATACTATCCCAAATGAGGTAACCCAGCCACAAAAGAACACACATGGTACATACTCACTGATAAGTGGATAGTAGAAAAAAGCTTGGAATACCCAGGATACATCTCTCAGATCACATGAAGCTCAAGAAGAAGGAAGACCAAAGTGTTGGTGTTTCTTAGAAGGAGGAACAAAATACTTACAGGAGATAGAGGTTGGGAGAGAATTTGGAGAAAGAGAGAGGGGTAAGGGGGGCAGGATCAGGTATTAGAAAAGACTGAGGAGATATACAGAGGGTAGAAAGTTGAACAGAGGTATGTATTAATGGGGGATAGTGAACTTGGGTTAGCCACTAGAAAATCTCAGGTATATGGAATGCAAGAGGGTCTCAGGACTCAAGAGGACAAGATTAGCCGAAATGCCCAATAACGGGGAGGTAAAACCTTCTTAGACCATATGCAGAGGTTAGCCATTCATTTACAAAATTTCAGCCCAAAGTGGGTCCTGTCTTAAGGAAATACGGGGACAAAGTGTGGAACAGAGCCTAAAGGAAAGGCCATCCAGAGACTGCCCCACCTGGGGATCCATCCCATATACAGAAACCAAACCCAGACACTATTGGTGATGCCAAGAAGTGTTTGCTGACAGGAGCCTGATATAGCTGTCTCCTGAGAGGCTCTAATACACCATGTCCAATACAGATGTACATGCTAGGAGCCAACCATTTGATCTAGCATGTGTCCCAAATGGAGGAGTTAGGGAAAGGACTAAAGGAACTGAAGGGGTTTGCAACCCCATAAGCCCCCCCCCAAAGGCATATTATCTGCTAACCAGATCCCCTAGAGCGCCCCAGGCATTAAACCATCAACCAAGGAATACACATAGAAGGATCCAGGTCTCAACCTGCATATGAGGCAAAAGATGTCTTTATCTGGCATCAAAGGAAATAGGAGCATTTTGTCCTCTGAAAACTAGATTCCACAGTGTAGAGAAATCTCTGTATGGTGATGTGGAGGTAAGTGGGTGTGGTGGGGGTGCATGCTCCTAGAAGCAGGGGGAGGGGAATGGGATAGTGTGTTTCTGTCAGAAAAACAGAAAAGGAGATAACATTTCAAATGTAAATAAATTAAAAAGGAACATAAAGCCATCATGTGTTACAATCATTAAATAACAACACAAATTGTATAACCTCATCTCATCTTTTTACATTCTAAACTCCATGGTTGTTAATAAAACATTGTCAAGCATTTATGCTAACTCTTGAATATGGAGAAACCTCATAGTAGAAACAACTGGAGCAGCACCATGTCCTATTCAGTGAAACATCAGTACCATTTACAAAGAATGGTCACATTCCTGAACTCTTATGTCCACCATAATGAATTATCTGTTAAATCACCAGTTCAAAATATAGTTATTAATTGTCAGTGCTCTCTACACATAACAAACCTAATAATGTATATTGCATTGTGTAAGAATGTTTGCTAATTTGAGTGGACATTTGAGATAAGTGGATTCTTGCAACAAAAAACAAAACAAAACAAAAAAAAAAAAACAAAAACCTAATAAATCCCAATGAGACCTCTGTGATAATACAGAGAGACCTTCAGAAACTCTTAAAGGAGACCCTGGCTTAAAAGCAGATGACAGTGACCTAATTTTTACATTGACATCAATGATTTAAGAATTAAAAGGCACCACCTGTCTAAAGTTTATAGTCAGTAGTGGTGTAGTAACTTTACACTGCTTACCAGTGTATACCAGGTCAGATTTCACAATATGCGACTCTCCTGTGCATTACAATTTGTGTTGTATCACCTCAGACTTCTAATCAATAGATGTTGCATTCATTTGAATATTCACATTTGTTAACAGAAAAAAAAATGTCTCTAGACATCGACATATAGGCCATGTTTATGGATGGGTCAGGATTCTGCCAGTTGAGAAGGTACTATCCTAAACCCACTTTATTGCTTTTAGGATACTACCAATATATGCCTGACCTTTTTGATGATGATAACATCGATTCTCTACACTGATAAGGAAGTTATGTACTAGGCTATAAAGCATATTCTTGTATTGTCCATTCCTCTTCTTTTCTACCTGAAAAATACCAATTCTACTTTGGGCTACAAACTATTCTTGACTGACTGAGATTCTGTTTTCAATCTGTCATACCTCACTACATTTCCTCATTTTATTTTACTGTTCCAAACTCTGATTTATTCACCTTCAGTCAAGCTCACATTTACTTCTGTTTTATCCTTCCATATGTATTTTTTCTTTTTCTTTTTGTCATGTCTTTTCATATTTCAGGGCAGATCTGATTTTGTATTGTGAATGAAACTTCCCTGACATCTCATATTTCATGCACAGCACCAAACATCTTGCTGTGTATTTTTTTTTCTGTCTGATTTTCAATCTCTTGCATTTATCATGTAGTTTCTGGTGAATAGTTGGCTTTATTCCCAGTGCTTGTCACAGTGCCCAATGAAGCATCCCCTTTGGTCTTTACCCACATCTTTTTAAGTGTAACCTATGCTCACATCCATAAAGAACACACATGGACAATAGCATCCTTCCTTCAAGGACTAAAGGCTGTGTAGCTAATAAGTCAACTTATTATATATTATAGAAGATTGTGCTTCATGGCTGAAAAGATGCCTTTGTGGATAAAAACCCTTGCCACCAAGTCAGAAGATCTGAGTTGATTCCAGAGACAAAAATGGTGGCTAGGAAGAATTGATTCAGGCAAGTTATATTCTGTCCCCGAGAAAACTATTCTTGAACACATGGCTCTGTTGACCAGGACATTTACTCATATCAAATAAATGGATCTATTATAAATGAAATATGGCTGTATATACCAAACTAATAGGTTACCATGCAAATTAATTTGGATTCTTTCTAACTTTAAAGCCTATATCCACTTGTTATCCCTCTTTTTACCCTACCATTTTGGGGCTTAGATGTAGTCTTTTGAGTAGATTTAATCTTTAATATCTATAACTTTAACTTTTAGGAAGCTGAAGTAGCAGGACTTACTGTTGATAATTTGAGTCCAGTTGTACTACAAAGTGAATTATGGGCCAGCCTGCAGTATAGATTTACAAAATAAAAACATGTTTTTAACCAGAAGTTGTCTTTTATTTCATCCATGCATGGCATGTGCTCACTATCTTATAAATGAATATTCTGGGGATATAAAACTTTCCCAATTTGTTTCCATTGCTTTGCATCCCTAGCCTGACACAGAAAAAGTTCAATTCCATCCAAAAGCTGATTATCTCAAGCATTTTCTTACATTACAGAAAATAATTCCTCAGTTTTAAATTAAGGTATTTTCAGACACTTATTCAGTTATCTCCAGAAAATTTTTTCAAGTCACACAATTGCCATTTGAGGGATAATAACCATGCAGACACACAGGCACAATATATGTACAGGACCCAGGGAGAGCCTCTCCATCATATGCATATTTAGAAATCTAAGAGGTTCAGAAAGCCTTATTGGCTATATCTCTGTAGAAAGTCATTTCAAACCTAAGTAGGCATTTAGTAGGCTTGTGAACAGTTGCCCACATTACAGCCTAGGCATACTGTTCTAGTTCTTACAGACCCTGAAAGAAACTTCAAACTGTGGTATATATATGCATTAGTATATATATATATATATATATATATATATATATATATATATATATATATATATACTAATGCAAATATCTGAGGACTGGTTACAGCTAAAACAAATTACATTAATAAGAAGATAGTGTTTCTAAATTCGGGTGTGAGTGCATTTTTCTCATGTAGGAAGCAGAAGACATTTATACAAGGGAAAGGAAGCAATCTATACAGGACCTTTCCTGGTTACAGGTGAGACTATGGAGCACATAAACGACCCAATGGATAAAATTAGAGTCTACAGTCGATCTTAAAGGCAAAATCTTAGCACTGGGGATGAGAAGATTTAAGTTAATAAATTTGTATATAGCATTCTCAGCTTTTTCTGTCAGAAAAATGAGTCAGTAATGAAGAAAAAATAATAGGAGAGGAAACTATAAAGTGCAAGACTCTAAAGTTAATGAACATTGACATTAAAGTGACACTGAAGTCACCTAATGAGGTGTGGAGTGTTAAGAATGGTTGTCTGGCAGGATGCATGGCTTTGCCATTGGGTTCCATACATTAATAAATGACACTTTCTACTGGCACACTTATATTTGACTGCTGGTTCAAAGTGGGTGTGTAACATCAATTAATCTTTTCCATATAGTAAATGTGCCTCAGATGTTTATGAAAATCACAGACAGTTAAGCACTTGACTGCTGTGTCAGAGTATTTGACAGAAGGTTCCAAGAAGGAAGCTACCTTACAGGGGAGATTCAGTATCTTCCAAAGTCTGCAAAACTCTGCTGCCCAATCTCTGGTTCTATTGTGAGTCTGATGTGCTTTTAAAGGATGGGGATTAATGTAAAAAAGTTAGTCCATTGGAAGGAGTTATTGTCTTATCTCATTGAAGGAGTTTTAGAGACACAACCTGCTTTTCCTTATTTATTTGTTTGTTTATTTATTTATTGTTGTTGTTGCATAGCATGTATGAAGTGAGAAGACAAATGCTCCAAGTCCTTTCTGCTGTGATCTTCTTTCTCACCACAGGCTTAATGCATTGCAGTCAAATTCTCACAACTGTAATATATATCTATATATGTATTCACACACACACACAAACACACACACACACACACACACATACATACACACATATACACATTGATACATTATATATATATGCATATATATATAACCACAATGTTATTTTATTGTAAAAGAAAATAAGACCTCAGTTTTAAATTAAAATATTTAGAGACACTAATTCAGTTCATCTCAATGGTATTTTCTTTTAACTCACATAATTGCCTTTTGAGGGAAAATATCCATAGAGACACACAGGAATAATCTATGTACAGGACCCAGGGACAGACTCTCTATCTTATGCATATTTAGAAATCTCGGAGGTTCAGAAAGCCCTATTGGCTATATCTTTGTGGAAAGTAATTTCAAACCTAAGGAGGAATTCAGTGGGTTTGTGAACTATTGCCCACATTACAGCCTCAGCATGCACACTGTGTGTAGAGGTAATTACCATAAAATCCAAGGTGGAATAGAGCCAAGAAATAGAATTACTCAGCCTTAACAAGATGATACCTGTTTTAAGACTTTGATGTGAACCCCAATCAAGACTGAATTAAGAAGTAGTCATTGATTAGTATCTGAATTTGATTCACAATGTTTCCTTTAGGTTTATATGTGTTCACCATTATCAAAAATCTTACAGCTATTATATTTTCATTATAATGATAGCATGCACAGAGTCTAATTTTAAATTAGAATCTTTCGAATTATGTAGCCACCATGAAGAAAAATAATATTTCAATTTAATCAGTTCAAGTTTGTAGAACTAAAAGCTAGTGTACTGTCAGATGGTAGTTCTGGTGTTTCCTGTTATTATAGAATCTGTGGAGCATTTCAGCTTGCATACATGTCCTAAGTAATTCTGTATGAGTTATATATGCATTGGTAAAAAAAAATAACTACTAGAATGATACATAAACAAACATCCTTTTAGCTCACTGTTTCGGGCTTTCTTTTCATGTTTGGTCTGTATGATTTCTTTTTCTCCTATAGTGATATAAGTTATAATGGGTATCTAGGTAAACTTTCTTATTTTAAGGCATAAAATTTCTTTGTAGGAACAAAGGAAGACCAAAAAAGAAGGTGGTCACACCTAATATTCACTCTAGTGGCCTAATATCCTCCATTAGGGGCCATTTCTTGCCATTTTACCATCCCCCATCAGAGTTACTATAGGGACTAATTATGTAACACATGAGTACATGGTGGGCATTTAGGATCTTAAGATTCCAACTTAGACTATTTCTCATATCCTTTCTTTACTTGATAATATGTACCAAACAAAAGAGGTTAATCTACAAAAAGAGTCACAAAAGTTGCATCCTCCCTTTACTGGTAAAATAAAAAAGTGCTCTTCTAGGAGACAATTTTCACTTGATTTATTCAGATTTTAATGTTGCTAAGACTAACCATGACTCCTACATAATGTTACAAATGCATGACTTGACTAGTGTTCCAGGTCAATGTGTTAAATACATGGTAGCAAATTAACTCTTGCAGTGTATTTTTTGTAACACACCTATTGATTATCTTCAAACTCTGCTGGTGATGTGTATGTAGTAAAATAAAAATTTACTACAATTGCTTTTCTGAAATTATAAGGCTTTTCATTTTAATAAAATGTGTTTAGAACAAAACCTCCTCATTCTTTCAGAGGATAACTAAAGAGATTGTGTTTGTATAAATGATACTCCATACTCAGAATCTAATACTGAATGCAGATATCAAATGCTTGCATAATTCAAACCCTTGAGAAAGCTTAATCCCTCTTCTTCTTCATTGGGAACTTGATAAGTTATTTGCCATAGTGGAAAAGATCTAATATTTAACCATTGTAATACAAATTAAAATGTATATGTAATTTTTTCTTACAACTTTATTTAAAAAGAGAGATACATGTACAGATTTTTAAAGCATTTTGGCATAAAGCTATATGAATATATTTTTGTCAGTACTTGATTCTTTTAGACGTTTGATTTGTAATTTTTTAAATTCATTATAGAGAAATGTTTATGTTTGTAAAAGTGGGGAAATGTGTGTGTGTGTGTGTCAGGGAAATTATATGTAGTGTGTGTGTGTGTGTGTGTGTGTGTGTGTGTGTGTGTGTGTGTGTGTGAATTCTCTGTGTATTCCGCACTGGAAGGCAGGGATTTACCTGGAAAAACTTCCATTTAATTCATGTTCCACACAGCCACTATGTAACTGACTCCTTCAATTAGTTCTCTTTTACAGTGTTTGCCAGTCTGTGTTATTCACAAATTGGAGGACTGAAAGAAAAAGTTGACACATAATACCAAGATGCAGGTGGCTCACATACAAAGAGAAACAGCCCTTAGTATCAGCCACAAGTTCAGTTGCAGTAAGCTTATTTTTCAGAATTTAATAAAAAGTTAAATATTTAGCATGCACATAGATTCTTGGTGAAGTGCGCTAAATATGCCATGAATGCCTTTTATGGATAATTGTAACATCCCCTGTTTTATGGCTAAAGACACTTAGATGCCAAGAGCTTTAGCAATTTGTCCAAGGTCAAATCACTTAATTCATAGGGGAAAAATTGACAGCAAGAGAAAATTATGGTTGTGTGACCAGCCCACAGTTCTCTTCACAGTCCATCAATTTCACCTCTCTCTCTGTTAACATAACAATTTCAGCCGGAGCTTCCAAAATGAGAGACTAAAAGAATAGTGGATAATAAGGCAACCTGAAGTTCTGAAATTCATAGACTTCAAGTGATTGCTGCCCCTTCTCCCCAAGGTCTTTTGCTATCATGGGACAGAACTCAAATTTTCTGGTACCTTTTCCTCTGCAATTTCTCATCTTATTTTCCTCTAATTTCACCTGGTGCCCTTCTGCCTAGAACCTCTATTGTCTTCACACAGACCAGTGTTTCTGGCACTTTTTAATTCTCCACTTTTAGCCTTAATATTAATTGTTACACCAATCACAAAGAGTTAAGCCTCAAGAATTTATGACAATGCCTTAGGGCTCCTTTCTTTAAAACAAATGACCACATCAGTAAATGGTTGTAGAGCCCCTGGCTAAAGCTAGAATTTAATCTCAATTTCCCACACAGGGAATTATGGCTTACTGTTCCTCCTTCAGTCACCTTGCTAATTCCCTCTTTGCATTCATGACCTCTCTAACTTTTCACATCCAATCAGCTTGCTTACTCTCAGTCTTATCTCTCTTCTTCCCAGATGGCTTCTCCTTGCCCTTTTCTTTTCAGAGTTTAAATTACTTAATTCTGGACAGGAAAGTCCCACGTACCGGGAGACTACTTAATAAACTGATTTCATTCCTAGAAGAGGTTTCCTGAGGGGGAAAATCTTTCTATTCAAATAGCACAAATAGGAACTTGATGGTAGTAATTTAATAACTAGTAATAAGCATTGACTGTGTGATTTGATGTGCCTAAGTCATTTCCCAAGTATTTTCTACACATTGTTCTGTTTTTGTGTGATGATTTCTATAGAAAAAGCACCTCAGTTTCAAAACAGTCAGGTGATATCTGCAAATATTAAATGACAGAAATTATATAACCTAGTCAGGATTCAAATTTTTGCTTCTCTGAGCAGAAGAAATAGGTGCATAATCATTGAAAACAACCTCCCTCCCTCCATTCCTCCCTCTCTCTCTCTCTCTCTCCTCTTTTCTTTTTGATATTATAATACATAATCGCATTATTTCCCCATGTCCTTTTCTCCCTCCAAATCCTTATCTATGCTCTTGCTGGTTCTCTTTCAAAGACATTGTCTCGTTTTCATTATCTCAGTTTGCTTGTTGGCCTTTTTACTAGACAACACTAGGACCTGTGTACGTCGATTAAAATGATAACAAACATAGTTTGGAATAACAGGGACAGGGTGTCAAACCACTGGCCTTAATCTTTTATGATCCTATGTGAGACTTTCTGGAAGAAATGACACATGACACATTAAGTTATGGCAGTCTTTTTGGAAACACTGTCATAAAAAATTATAAGTTCCTCAAGAATGTCCAACTATGATTGAAAGAAACTACTTTTATCACTCCCTAGAGCTGCTGTTCTCCATGGGCAACTCAAGTCGCTTTGCAAGCAGCCACTTCCCATGCTTGTCACCCTGTGTGAGTGTCTTTTACAGCCTTGCCGAGTGCTTAAGTCAGAACCCTGCCAGACATATTAATAGGCAAAGCTTCTTGGGGGAAACCAATGGAAGATGTGTGAAATATTGCCGAGCCTCAGATTGCTCTAAGTTGTCTGACTGCCACAGTGAGTCAGCCTCATATGTCAGGAGCCAAAAATATAAGACCCAAGAAGAGCTATGGTCCCCAAGTCTACAGATAGGATATTGCAAACACAGCTTTTAAAGATATATTATCCTCCATGTATTGCTGTTTGCTTGGTTCTTCCTAAGATCTGCAGGAAGCATTATATATAGCTTAAGATACAGTTCCCTGGGGGAATACATGACTGTCTGTCTCTAGAGCATCCCTTAACAGTAAATGGTCACTAAACATGGTAAGTGGGAGTTTTTAGGTAAAGAGCTTCTTACAGTCAACAAGGACAACGTTAAATTATTTCATGTGGAAATTGAAAGACAATCAGTCTTGGTATTAAATTAGCTTCCCCTCCCCACCCCCTAAAACTAAAATGAAACACTTCACTGATTTCCACACTGAGACCTTTTCGTCTGCCCATGATGCTAAAGCAAGACATACAAAAATTTAACAAAGCAAAGGAGAGCCTTAAATCTCATAAAGGGCTGTCCTTGTTAAGATGTTATAAGACCTTTGCAGAATCCTGAACCTATCAACTTTGTTCCTCTACTTAGAGAAATGAAAATAATAAAGTCCTCTACAGAGCTTATGGGATTGTCTCCAAGAAGGTTATATTTTTGCTGTTTAAAGAGATCCTCTAACACCCAAGTTTGTGTACACTACTCAGTGTACTTTTTCAGCAAGGCTGCTAATGATATGTACATCTTTTGGTGGAATCCTGAACCCCAAATTCTTAACTGGATAACATGGCATTCTGCTTTTTCCTATCCTCATCTTTTGAATGAAAATAAGAATAGGAGTCATTTCATATAACTCTTAGGACCACTTCATATGTCATTGTGCATTATTAAAGGTTTAGGAACATCCATAGAAGAATCATACACGTTTTTTGTTCTAAATGAATCTAAACAGGTGTATAATTTCAGGGTAAAATCTATATGCTGCAAGATTTTAGATTACACAAAGGCCTCAGAAGTTTCAATAAAATGAGGGATTTCTGACACACAAAACATCTGACTAGGTCATGCTCTTTTCCTGAATGTGCCCCTAACTGCTGTTTGATTTTGAACGCACTGAGTAATCTATTATATAATCCACAAATACATGAGTAATTAATTAAAGGGCTGTTCCAACAGAAGAATGTGAGAAAATGTGACTCTTGTTGTACATACATTCAAGCATAGTAGGTTTCTCTGTCAATATGTGCTTTATAGGACAATAATAACACAAGCCCTGATCATATCTATATCTGTTTGTCATGGAAGAGAATGTGACTCACGAAAACTCTCTCCCATTCCCCTCAAGACAGGAAGTTGAGCACCAGTGAGATGGGTACATAAAGCAAATAATATGAGAAATTCTCTGATGCCAATATGAAAAAATGACTATGCTAATTCTTTTACTCCTGGTAGCATATATACTTTTTATCACAACCTTTGAGGTACTTTTACTAGCTTGGCAGATAAATAAATCATATCAGGGATTCTGACAACATCCTGCCAAAGTCCCAAAGTCATAAATAACACTGAGAAGCCAAATGAAAATATTGTGGTTCAAGTTTCTGCAACTTTCTGCCACACAGACACATAAACTTGTACGTACACTCTTAGAGAGAACATAACTAACTTTAGTTGAACTTCCACATAATTTTGACTGCTTAAACACTCTTCAGATTGGCAATGTGTCTCAAGTAAGATAATAAATCTCTGAGCTTCCAAATTATAATGAGATGGGGAATGTTTTATTATCTTGCATTATTATCCTTATGAACAAAGTCTATATGTAGAAGACATAGTTAATGTTCCAATATTATTACTATATAATAATAATAAATGCATTAAAACATACAAATAAGAGATAAGTATAGTATGTTTCAAATTCTCAGTTTATAGAAATCTGACTTTTTTTTTCAAAATGGTAGACTCAGGAATTTCCCTGAAACAGAAATATTTCTAACCAGCATTACAAAATAACCTGTGAGAATTAGACTCAGAGTCCCAAGGGAAAGAAAACAGATAGGAATGCAAGAAAGATAACTTATCCTGAGAAACCTTTCTCATGGCAGGGATATTGGATCAAAGATTCAGCTATTCATTCTTAGTAGATACAGATTTTCCCAGGGCAATTCAATTTGGAGTGACTACATCTTATTGCTCATGCATTTGTATCCTTTTCCAACAGCTTGATTCTTTTCAGATACATTCTTTTGCTTCAATATTTCAAAAGAATCTTAGAAAATTTACCATGATTTGGAAAGGCCAGTCTGAGCAGAGAAAGTAAGATAGCTCTCAGAACTGAAATGAGGCTTTGGAACCCTATTAATGGCAATAATTGTCTCTTTATCTTCAGAGAAGCAATTTATAGTATACATCATAATATCAAAAAATAAAATACCTTAAAGTGATAATCCTTGGTTCATCCTATTTTTCTGATCATTGCCCAACTCTCTTATCTGTGGGTAACAAAATTCTCTGCCCAAATTGATGCCAAAAAAAAAATCACATTTATATTCATTATGTTAAAACATGAACACAAGAGTCTTTTAATGGAGCGAAAAATCAATAATTTAGAACTTAATAAAAGTATGTCACGTTGTACACCATACTCTATCAGCAATTAGCATTTATTTCTACATACTTTCTCAGTGAAGACTAGTAATCAGGGAGGATTGCAGAATTCTTGAAGAAATGTAAAACATATATATATATATATGTCTCTGTGTGTAGTTTGCCACTACTTGATCCCAGCATGATGAAACCCTATTTTTTATGAGGGTTTGGAAAGATTCTCTTTGATTTCTCTGCCAGTTATTATTTTAAAAAGCCACAATGAAGTAGGGAGTGAAGAAAGGAGATAACAGGTGGGACCAATAAAGGAAGCCAAGCCAATAATAATGCTGGGAAGATGAATCTGTAAATAAAGTGCTTGCTGCAAAAGCAGAAGGAATTGTGGTCAATTCCCAGAGCTCACAAAACATGTGAGGTGCTGTTGCCTACTGTTGTAATCCCTCAGTTAGGAAGGCAAAGACAGGAGGATTGCTGAGGTTTTATTAACCAGACAATCTAGCCTTTTTTTTTTTTTTTTTGTAGATTCCAATTGATGGTGGACCTTGGCTCCAAAGAACAATATAGATTAATTGATCCTGAAGAAGAACAGTTAAGACTAGCATCTGGCATATATGCACAAACATACATGATTTTATTTTCCACATATTAAAAATTAAAATTTTCCAAAAGGTTTTTTTTTTTTTCCAGCCACAGGGACTGTGTTAGCTTTTTACTCTCTAGGACAAATTATAACAAAATTAACAACTTTAAACAATGCCTGTTTATGTCTTCAGAGATTCTATAATTCAGAGATCTTTGCAGTTTCTACTTCACTATCACAACATGTTTCCTGGGGAGATATAAAAAAAATGTCTTTCACTCTAGATAGGGCACTTCCAGAGATTAAAAAAACAAAAACAAAAAACAAACAAACAAACAAACAAAAAAACCTATCCATCTAAGTTGATGAAATGATGAGTTTATTGAGGTTACTTACGAGAGCACTGTTCGGTAAGGAAATAAAACAATCTCACAATAGCAAGAATCACAAAACTAGTGCAGGACTTCCACAGCAATTTTTCCTCTTTCAGGGAATGATGACCACTTACCTAACATACATGTACAATGTTCATGACTCTTAAAATGTTATTGTGAAAATCATGAGCATTCACTTTTCACATTAGAAAAATGTTTGTTTCTATTTTGAGGAAAGAGCTATATAACCAGGGCTCATGGTCCTGAAACCAATCTCGTGTAGGCCAGGGAGTATCAGTAGTTTACATAGACTTGCCAGCTATGAGAAAGTTATGTCAACATGCCTCACACTCAAACAATCAACATTATACCCATCCCATTTGTTTTTGTTTGTTTGTTTTTGTTTATTTAATTAAAATTTTGATTAGGTATTTTTTGTATTTACATTTTAAATGCTATCCTCTTCTCCTACTCCCCTAGCCCTTCCTCTCCACTTGCTTCCATGAAGGTGTTCCCTTTCCCAACAATCTCTAGACCTCAGCACATTGGCATTCCCCTTCACTGGGAAAATGAGTCTTCACTGGACCAAAGGTCTCTCTCCCGTTGATGCCAGACAATGTCATCCTCTGCTACATATGCAACTGGAGCAATGGGTCTTTCTATGTGTGTTCATTGGTTGGTGTTTTAGTTTCTGGGAGCTCTGGGGGGTTTGGTTGGTTGAAAATGTTGTTCTTCCCATGAGGTTGCAAATTTTTTCAGCTTCTTCAGTCCTTTCTCTAGCTCTTTCATTGGGGTCTCTGAGGTCTGTCCGATGGTTAGCCCCAAGCGTCCTCCTCTGTATCAGTATGGCTCTGGCAGAGCCTCTGAAGAGACATGCATAACTGGCTCCTGCTAGTAAGCACTTCTTGGCATCAGCAATAGTGCTTGGGTTTGGTGACTGCATATGGGATGGGTCCCCTGTTGAGGCAGTCTCTGATTGTACACAACCCATTTGAATTTGCAAAGAATGTTCATTCTAATTTTGCTAAGGTTTGCATATGTAAAGGTCAATGAAGTCAAATTTACTAATTATTCACTATGTTTTTCTTTTTCTTCTTAAAGATTTTTTTCTATTCTGTGCTGAAAAGTCTCTCATGAATATTATCATATTTTATTTTAAGTTAAATAGAAGTACACCACGGTGCTTCCAGTTTTCCTTCCCCCAGCCCCATTTCAGCTGGAACTCCTCCCTTGAACTCTTTGCATGCCCCCAACCCCATTCTGAAATTGCTACACCAATTTAATTATTATTGTAAATATATCCATATATAACAATATCTGTGAGTAATTTTACAAACATACTGCCTTCTGAATCTATTTTTGTTGGTACTATGGAAGATTTGGCGATAAGATTGAGACAACTGGAGGGATCAGGAACCACAAGAAAGCAGACAAAATTAAGGAACCTGAGCCCATGGGGGTACACAGACTCTGAACCACCAACCAAGGAAGATGCAGGGGCATGACCTAGAAGGAGATGTGCTGCTTAGTCTTCCAGTGGCTTCTTTACCGATTGGAGTGGGATTGTTTCTGACTCTGTTGCTAGCTATTGGATCCCCTTGCCCTTTCTGGACAACCCGATTGGCCCTCAGGGGGAGGGGTTGTGCCTAGTCCTGCCACTACTTGATATCCTAGGGCAGGCTGCTATATATAAGTGAGAAGGGTCCTCCTTTTCTATGAGAAGAAGGGGAAGGGGAGAAGGTAATGAAGGGAAGGATTTGTTGGGGTGGGGAAAAAGAGGGGAGAGAGGCTCCAATTAGGAAGTAAAGTGAATAAATATATTAATTAATAAATAGAAAAAAACAACTTTAAATTACAATGACATTGTGATGTTTTGAGATAGATGGATGGAACTAGGAAACTTATATTCCGTGAGGTTACTCAGGTTCAGATAGGGGAACTCTTCGTTTATACTCATATGTATTTCTAGCCCCAACTCTGTATTTCGTACTGCTACCACGCTGCGGCCAGGAAGCCTATCTTAGAGCAAATGGAGACCATTACAGAAAACCACAGCTGGCAACAATGATTAGCATCTTATCTCTTTTCTGTTATTGTATTCTTTCAGCCTTGCCAATATTTGCTTTAACCATTTTAAGGCCATTTTCATATCTAAGAAAATTAAAATCATAAGCAGTCTAGGAAAATCACCTTCTTAAAGGATCATTAAATGTACTTTACAAGCCACTAATGCTTTTATGATACAATTTATTTCTTTGTTGATCTTAATATTGCCTTAGTAATATTTTTACTGAAGTGTGTGCTTTTCCATTTACTCTAAATATTGCTATAATCTGTGTTTAATACATACTCTATAAATAGTATAATGATATGGGCACTGTTAACAATTGTTAAGATATTTTCCCATGACAAGCTGTGAAATATCTTAACTGACTTAAACACACATGATTATCTTTACTAGATTTGATTTTGTTTTTTCTACCTTTTTTATATTCTTTTCCTCTGTCTTGTCTTATCTTGTCTTTTTTTTTTTTGCATTAGCTGTATAGTTCAGAATATTGAGGGTAATGAAGCTAGTGATGACTGAGTTATTATGTGTAAAATTTTTATGCATAGTATTATGTAAAAAGAACATTATCCTTAACAAAGAAAAAAAAAAAAAAAACTTCGTACTGTTTTCTGAAAGTTGCCAAAATTCTGGAACAGCATCATCCCGTTTTTATTGTTATTTGCATCTATTGTACTATGGCAATGTTTATTTACAATGTCACTGTATATAGCTAGGAGTAGTGTTGTATGCCTTCAGTCCCAGCAGTCCTGAGACAGAGGTGGGAGAATCTCTCTGAATTCAAGGATAATCTGGTATACAGAGTGAGTTCAGGACAACCAGGTCTATACAGAGAAACCATGTCTCAAATAAAACAGAAGTAAATCCAAAGCAAGCAAGCAAGAAAACAAATAAAACCAAAATTTAAAAAAAAAAAATCCCCAAACACAAACCAGCTACATTTATGTTTGTATTCTTTTCACTGTGCCCCAGGAATGTTGGCTAGTCTTTCTCCATTTCTGATTCTACCTTTTAAAAAAGATCTTAACCTTTCTTATTGAGAACCTCCACAGTCTTCCCTTTACTATGGGTCCAATGACATTCTAATGCCATTAGTTTGACAGCAGGAAAAGCTTTTTATTCTCATTTTCAGATTTTTTTCAATGAAACAAATTGATTATTGATGTTCTGTTTCTTTTCAATGTGTATGAATTCAGGGTAATGTAAGCTGACAGTCTACCTGAACCCAACACTACATTGCTTTATTTCCCCTGTGCTTCCCTGTGGCTTTGTTGTTAATAGCTTTACTCAATGTGCCTAGTGTAGTTTTCTCTTGAATATTGTTGACAGAAAGTCATAGCCATACACCAATCTGACAGCTAACACTTTCTCCTCACCAGTTATCACATGTCCCATAATCTTCATTCCGCCTCTTCTTTGTCTCCGGCCAACATTTGCACATATTGAGATTTTTTTTTAATTTTCCAGTATTTTTGCACTTTTCTACCTTCTGTCTTTAAAAATTCTCATTTTCCCATATGCATTTTTTTTAGTATTTCATTTTATTTTATTCTCAGGTACAGTCAATGGAACATTAAACCTGCCAAATATTAAGACTGTTACAATCAGCAGATAAATATCAATTTTTTTCAATTAAATTTAAACTTTACTAACATAAAATTTTCTACTTGATCTATCTTAATGTCTTACCATGTTTTCATTAATTTCTAAGTTTATAACCATTAAAAAGAACATTAAAATTTGATCTTTATGATAACTTTAAAAAAAGAAACATTTTAACAAATTGATTTAAATATATGTATATATTTAAATTATATTACTGAAAGTTTGATTTTTAAATGTTAAAATATGAAAATTATACAAAAATAAATAACTATAAACTAGCCATCTTACTTATGAAAATAAGTAAAGAAAATCCTACATATTTTCTTTAAATCTTCACACATATCTTGTAATGCATACATGAGCAAACATGCACTTTCATTTGTGCATGTGCACATACATCGCACAGAGTAAATAAATAAATATTATAAACAAAACAAAATATTGAGAAAAATTAAACTAGCTGAAACTTCAGAGGTTCATATGGGTTGTCATGTAACAGTTCTTCTATAAAGCAAACTGTCCGGATTGCCTTTGCAGAAACTGGGAAAGAATGTCACAATGAAAGATTAAAGCTAGAGGTAATAGGCATTCCTATCAGATAGATTATTGAATTGATGCAAATTGAAACCCCTGTGCGACTCAAACAGGCAAAATTTGATGAATGGATATTTACAAAAAGCAGAAGGGCCTTAATCACAGAGAAAAGTGAAGTTCAATCTTCTAAAACTTCATCCTGGATAATGAAAACTAAAAAGTCAAGTTAATGACAGGCAGAATCTAAAAGCATGACTCAGCGATGCTAAAGCCCTGTTCCTTTAATAAGACGATTTACAAGAATATATTTTGAAACATGTACTTTTAAAAATTACCAACCATAATAGCAAAGTTCCTGATTGGATATAAACTAGATGTAAAAATGCATGCTAACAATATTCCTTTATCAAAAACAGGACCCTTGCTTTTGCCTCACCAGAAATATGGGCCAAGTGAAACATCAAAGAGGTTGCAAAGTGAGCTAAGCATTTTCAAGCATTTGTTCTGGGAGGTGCACCATCATGAAAAGGCTTATCTGTGGAAAGAGAGGACAACATTCCAGAGTTGTTTCTCTCCTTCTACCATGTTTGGCCTGGGAATCCGACTTAGATGAACAAGATTTCTAATAAGCAGTTTTACCTGCTGAGTCATTTGTTGGCTCTTTCTCTTTATTTTTTAAAAAAAACAAAATTGAATTAAAAGTTACTGTATTTCTTCTGAAGTATAAAAGCTTACTTATTGTATAATTCTTAGAAAAAAGCACATTTATTTACTTAGATTTCTCAATCAATGGCCTTTAAACAGCTTTGTTTAAATTGTTTTAATATATTTTGTTATTTATATTTTTAATTAATTCATTTATTTAGTCACTTTACATCCCAATTTCAGCACATCTCTCTTGTTGCCTCACAGTCCCACCCTCCCATTCCCTTCTCCTCAGAGGAATACCTCTTGGCAACCCACCGTGACCCATCAAGTCTCATCAGTACTTCCAGTGCAATGATGGTAACAACAAACCAACCACAAAACTTTTGAGCCAAATTTAGTCCTGCTTACAAGATGATCATGAATAGAGATGTAGTAGAGAATGAGTTAATGGCTAACAAATGACTTGAGACCTAATTTGAGCCCCACCCCATGGGAGAGAATCAACTCTGACACTATTAATAATAAGCTATATGCTGGCTGACAGGAACCTAGCACAGATGTCCTCTGATAGGCTTCATTTAACAACTGATGGGAACGGATACAGAGACCCAAGTCAAGCATCAGGCAGAGCTCAGAGCATTTTATCAAAGAGTAAGGGGAAGATTGAGAGAGTTGGAGGGGTCAAGGATACCACAGGAAAAACTGCAGATCCAACTAAGCTGGGCCCATGGGAACTCACACAGTCTTAACCAGCAACCAAAAGACCAAGCATGGATTGAACCTAGGGGCCCCACAAATATATATCTGCTGTGCAGTTTGATCTTGATGTGAGTTCTCCACGAATTGACTGTCTCTGACTGTGTTGCCTACCACTGGATGCCTTTTTTCTAAGCTGGGCTGCCTTGTCTGGCCTCAGTAGAAGATACACTGAATCCTGATGAGTCTTTACCTGTCTTAATAAATAGGTGATTCATTCTCTGCGTACCCCAAATGCTTTTTCATCTCAATGAGTGCTGAGTATCTTTGCTATTCCAGGATTTGAATTATTTCATCATCATCATTTATAACATTTTCCCAATGATTGGAAACTTTGCTTTTATTTTATTAATGGTTATAAAAGAATAACACGTCAAATAAATGCATAAGACCAACTGAGAAAAACATTAAGCACATGAATAGGGTAGTTTTTCATTTAGTTGTAGAGGATTCAACTACCCAAAGTGTCTGATCAGAAAGTCTCCTAAATTAACATGAGCAAAACCTATTAGCAAAACTTAATTCTAGGAACTCTAAGACAAGACTGACCAGAATTTATTAAAACAAGTAAGTATGGCTGACAAGAGACAATTACACTCAGCATACATAGGGGTAACTTGTGATATACTATAATGATAAAATGTATATCCCTAGGTAGAGCTCTAAGGAACCAGTGAAAAGCTGCATGTAGAACCATATGTAACAGGTAAAGCATATATGAAATGCACGTTCTTTACAAATAACTTCAAAAATAAACACTAATGGACACAAAAGCCTCAGGTCTTTCATAGCATTACCAGAGGGATGTTAAGCTATTTTCTATTTCTGAATCATGCTTCTTTCAGAAGCATAGTTCCTTTAAAATATGTGTATCCCCTTTGCTTCTTACTACTTATATGTCTCTGTCCAAATTGTTTCAGGACACAAGAAGCTGGAGTCCATCTAGAGGTGACAACAGGTCCCTTACATCAACAAGTACAATGACTAAGACTAAAAAAGAAGAAAAAAAAAGATTAAGAGTATCAAGATGCAGTTGACCTATAATTCCAAGGACCCAGGCCTATGTTTTAATTCTCCATTGATGGGTAAACTTGGAGTTGTTATTTTCCTGAGCATAGGTTCTTATGAAGGTCGAGAGCATCATAAAGTAAGAGCAAAGCTTGTATCGATCGTTTCACATCAATCTTGGGCCTGTCAATCACCGACATGGAATTCTTCAAAAAATATTGTTTGTCTTTTTTTTTTTTCTTCAAACCCCAGCTTTTCTGAAGTTCCAGCTACTCTCTTCAGTCTCTGCTGGAAAGTCTGCATTCTGCCTTCTTCCTTAGGAAAACATTGATTCTCCATGATATTCTATGCTCCTTGTCCAATCCATAGTTTTAGTTAGCATTTCTGTCCTGATAATTCTTATATTTCTCCATGGTCACTTGCTTCCCTTCTCCCTACATACAAACTGTTAATTTACTGAAAAATGAAGAATTTTATAACAGATTTTTCTTTATCATTTTGTGTAGATCTTAAATTGAGATAAGATGAATTTCTAAAACAATAGAGGTCAAAGTCAGTTATAAAAATAATGAAGTAGATATTATTTTAATTAGAAACTAAGCTGTTTGTTCAAAATATGAATATATTTTTTTCTTCTTCACTTTATGTGCTGTTCACTTTTGACAGAAGAACACATGTAATCCACTTCAAATATGGAAATAGTAATAAATATAGTATGAAGTTGGTGGGCAGTAAAATAGTAAAGACTCAGTGAGGCTAAATATTAGTGCACAAATGGGAGTTGTTTGTGATAAAAGCATTGTGAAAGGTACATGAAAGTGAAAACTTCATCTGTGCTGAATTATTCTATGGAATACATTATGAAGAAATGATAGAGTAGGTGTAAAAATATGATATTATTTCCTATCTTAAGATTCCAGGACATGAATTGAAGCTTAAGTGTGTTTTTAATGAGTAAATTTTCAGTTGTCTAAGCCAAAATTTAAGTTTCTACAGAAAAATGATGTTCTCATAGCAACAAGTGAGTAGATACAGGGACAAAGCCATGTGTTTGTAAACAGAAAAGAGCTAATAGATTCATTTCTATACAGTGTACTATGTATAGAGTTTATATCTAAAGTAATTTAGATCCTTCTGAAAAAGAAGAGAATATATAGAGACATAATGGATATAAAAAGATATGATAATAACTGAAAGACAGTTATAAAATTAGTTATATGTAGGAGTGAAACACCTTCCTTTACTTCACTGGCTAATCAGAGTATTCTGTATGGAAACATTTCACAAACACTGAGCTAGAAGCAATCTGAAGGCTCTGTTAATCTATATACTTGCAACATTGAGAATCTTGTCATTAAAATTTAAATTGAGGGGCAGGATTTCATTGTTACAGACCAGTTACTGATGCATAAACAAAGTCTGATGAGAAATTCATATATGGCTAGTATTTTCAGAATTAGCTAGGGTTAGCAGAGAATTGTAGTCCCATGTGAATTAAGAAGTGTAGAATAATGGTGTCATTGTTCTTGAATCCAGAATGCCATGATTAAGTTAATGGTAGGGCCTATTCATGCTGAATCTTATCTGCATGTCTTGTCTGCTTGTCTTCACACATATTTTCTTGCTGTGTCCTCTTATAAGGTCACTAGTGAAATTAGATACATTCAAACAAATATTCATTTCACTTTAGTTTCTTTTCTAGAAGTAGAGTTCAAATATACACCTAGATTGATGGTGCTTGGAGTTCCAGACTTCTGTGTAAAATTCTTGAAAAGATCAAGTTTGACCCATAACACCCTCTCGTGGGCTAGTTGAACTGCTATAATTGATACCAGAGTTTGGACAATTTGTATGCAACAGCAATAATTTTTGTAGGACAATAAGAATAGATCAATTTTCATTCTTCAACATTCCGACAGACAGTTGGACCAGCAATATTTGTTGGAAATGCTATCTTTTTTTCCTCTGGATGGCTTTAGCTCCTGTGTCAAAGATCCAGTGACCATTGGTATGTGGGATCATTTCTGGATTTTCAGTTCTAGTCCAGTGTTCTACCTGCAGGACTCTGTACCATTAACACAGTTTTATCACTATTGCTCTGTAATATAGCTTGAGGTCAGGTGATTCCACCAGAGGTTCTTTTATTGTTGAGAAGAATTTTCAGTATCCTGAATTTTTTTTTTTGTTATTTCAAATGAATTTGCAAATTGTTCATTATAACTATATGATAGTACTAAAAGTCCTGGCCCGAGTAATTAGAAAACCAAAGGAAATAAAAGGGACTCACATTCAAAAGGGAATAATATTTTGATTTATTCCTTTCTGATTTGTGTACATTTGGATTTTTTTCGGGGGTTGGAGTATGAGTACTATATTGAGTAGGTAAGGAGAGAGTAGGCATACTTGCTAATCCCTGATTTTAATGAGATTGCTTCAAGTTTCTTTCCATTTAGTTTGATATTGGCTACAGTTTGCTGTATATTGTGTTTACTATGATTAGGTATAAGTCTTGAATTTCTGATACTTATACAACATTTAACCACACTAAGAAATCATCTATCATAAACAAATATTCTGCAGTTAAAATTATCCACCTATTTTCTTTCAAATTTTGGAAACCTTACTCAAGCTACAAATTTAATTCAAATACATTTTTAGTTGACATAAAGGGATGTTGAACTTTGTCAAATGCTTTCTCAATATCTAATATATTTTTTCCTTTTATTTTGTTTATATGGTAGATTACGTTGATGGATTTTCATATAATGATCCATATTCATATCCCTGTTATGACGCCTATTTGATCATGAGAGATGATTGTTATGATGTGTTCTTGGATTTTGTCCTTCAACAAAGGAAAGGATACAGAGAATGTGCTACATTTACACAATAGAGTCCTAATCAGCTATTAAAAATGAAGAATTTCATGAAACTCTGAAGCAAATGGATAGAACTAGAAAATATCATCCTGAGTGAAGTAATCCAAACACAGACACGTACACTCAAAAAGAAACAAAACAAACAAACAAAAATAGATGTTATGTACTCACTGATAAGTGGATATTAGCCCCAAATCTCTGATTACCTAAGATACAATTCACAGACCACATGAAGCTAAAAATTACAAATAGAAATAGAAACAATTAAGAAAACATAAAAAGAGACAACCCTGGAGATTGAAAATCAAGAAAATAAATGAGGAGTCACAGATTTAAGCATTACCAACAGAATAAAAAATATGGAAGGGAGGATCTCAGATGTCAAGTACATCACATAAAACCTAAACCAAACAGTCAGAGAAATGCCAAAACCACATAGCTCCTAACCCAAAATATCTAGGAGATCCAGGACATATGAGAAGATTAACCTAAGGATAATATTTGTAGAGGAGGGTGAAGAATATAAACTAAAAGGCATAATAAATATCTTCAACAAAATTATAGAAGAAAACTTCTCTGACCTTAGGAACGAAATGTCCATGAACATACAGGAAGCCTACAGAACTCCAAATAAATTGGACCAGAAAAGAAACTCTTCCTGATACATAATAGTCATATCACTGAATATTCAAAACAAAGAAAGAATCATAAAAGATGTAAAGGAAAAAGAACAAGTAACATATGAAGGCAGACTAATCAGAATTACACCAGACTTCTCAATAGAGACTATGGAAGCTGGCAGATCATGTAAAGATGTCATACAGACCCTAAGAGATAACAAATGTCAGTGCAGGTTACTATATAAAGCAAAACTCTCAATCAACATAGATGGAGAAACCAAGATATTCCAGGACAAAAACAAATTTACACAATAACTCTCTACAAACCCAGCCCTACAAAACATGATAAATGGAAAAATCCAATACAAGGAATGAAACTATGCCCAAGAAAAATAAAAAATAAAATAAAATAAAAAGAAACCCAAAGAAGAAAAGCCCACAAACATAAGTCTATGTCTAACAACAAAAATAACAGTAAACAAAATCACTATTCCTTAATTTCTCTTAACATCAATGGATTTAATTCCCCAATTAAAAGACATAGACTATAATATTTAATACGTAAATAGAATCCAGCATGTTACTGTGTATGGTAAACTCATCTCAGAGACAAAGACAGACACTACCTCAGAGTAAAAGACTGGGAAAAAACCCTTTCAAGCTAATGGACCCAGGAAGCAAGCTGGAGTAGCTACTCTAAAATTAAAATAAAAATGGTTTTTAAACAAAAAGATATCAAAAAAGATAAGGAAGGACACTTTTTACTCATCACAGGAAAAATCTATCAAGAGGAACTCTCAATCTTGAATATCCATGCTCTAAATACAAGGGTACACACATTTATAAAAGAAATTCTACTAAAGTTCCAAGCATACATTATACCACACATAATAATATTGGGATACACAACACCCCAATCTCATCAATGGAAATATCATAGAGACAGAAACTGAACAGAGACACAGTAAAACTAGCAGAGATTATAAACCAACTGGTTTAGGAAATAATCAAAATCAAACTCAGAGCTGAAATAAACAAAATAAAAACAAAAAGAATTATAGAAAAGATCAACAAAAACGAGGGCTATTTCTTTTTTTATTTTTATCAACAAGATAAATAAGCCCTTAGCCATATTAACTAGACGGCAAAGAGAGACTATCCAAATTAACAAAATCAGGTATGAAACCGGAGACATAACAACAGAAACTAAGGAAATTCAAGAAATCATCTGATCGTACTACAAAAGGCTATACTCAACAAAACCAGAAAATCTGCATGAAATGCTTAAATTTCTAGACAGATACCAAAGTTAAGTCAGGACCAGATAAACCACTAAACAGTCCCATAGCACCTAAAGAAATAGAAGCAGTAATCAAAAGCCTTCCAACCCAAAAAAGCCTAGGACCAGATGGGTTTAGTGCAGAATTTTATTAGATTTTTATAGAAGAATTAATACCTATGCTCTCCAAACTATTCCACAAGATTAAAACAGAAGGAACACTACCCAACTCACTCTTTGTAGCCACAATTAAACTCATATCTAAGATACACAAAGATACTACAATGAAAAAGAATTTCAGACCAAAGTCTCTCATGAACATTGAGTCTAAAATACTCAATAAAATTCTTGTAAACCAAATCCAAAAACACATCAAAACAATCATCCACCATGACCAAGTAGGCTTTATCCCAGGGATCCAAGGATGGTTCAACATACTACAATCCATCAACGTAATCCACCATATAAACGGTCTCAAAAAAAAAAAAAAAAACAAAAAACAAAATAATCCCCACATGATCCTCTCACTAGATGCTAAGAAAGCATTCAACAAAATCTAATACCCCTTCATGATAAAAACCTTGGAACAGTCAGGAATCTAAGTCCCATACCTTAACACAGTAAAGGCAATATACAGCAAACCAGTAGCTAACATCAAACTAAATGGAGAGAAACTTTAAGCAATCCTATTAAAATCAGGGAGCAGACAAGGCTGTCCACTGTCCCCCTTCCTATTCAATATAGTACTGGAAGTCCTTGACAGAGCAATTAGACAACAAAAAGAAATCAAAGGGATGCACATTGGAAAGGAAGAACTCAAAATACAACTATTTGCAGATGATATGATAGTATACTTAACTGACCCCCAAAATTCCACCAGAGTACGTTTACAACTAATAAACAACTTCAGCAATGTGTCTGGCTATAAAATTAACTCAAAGAAATCAACTGCCTTCCTCTACACAATGGATAAACAGGCTGAGAAAAAGTTAGGGAATCTACACCCTTCATAGTAGTCACAAAGATTATAAATAACCTTGGGAAGACCCTAACCAAGCAAGTGAAGGAACTGTATGACAAGAACTTCAAGACTCAGAAGAAGAAAATTGAAGAAAATCTCAGAAGGTGGAAAGTTCTCCCAAGTTCATAGATTGGTAGGATCAATTTGTAAAAATGGCCATCTTGCCAAAAGTAATCTACAGATTCAGTGTAATCCCCATAAAAATTCCAACTCAATTCTTTATAGAGTTGAAAAAAGTAATTTGCAAATGCAACTAGAATAACAAAAAACATAGAACAGCAAAATCTATTCTCAAGAATAAAAACAATTCTTAGGGGAATCACCATCCCTGATCTCAAGATATATTACAAAGCAACTGTGATAAAAACTGCATGGTATTGGTACAGAGATAGGTAGGTAGATCAATGGAACAAAATTGAAGACTCAGAAATGAACCCACACACCTATGGTCACTTGATTTTGACAAAGTATCTAATAACATTCAAATGGTGTTGGGTCAACTGGCAGTCACCATGCAGAAGAATGCAAATCAATCCTTTTTTATCTCCTTGTACAAAGCTCAAGTGCAAGTGGATCAAATATCTCCACATAAAACCAAGTATACAGAAACTATTAGAAGAGAAATTAGGGAAGAGCTTAGAACACATAGGCATAAGGGAAAATTTCCTGAATAAAACACCAATGGCTTATGCACAAAGATCAAGAATTGACAAATGGGAAGTTAGGAAATTACAAACTTTCTGTAAGGCTAAGGACATTGTTAAGAATACAAAATGGCAGCCTATATATTGAGAAAGGATCTTTATCAATTCTATATCTGATAGAAGACTAGTATCAAATATATACAAAGAACTCAGGAAGCTAGACTATAGAGAATCAAATGATACTATTTAAAAATTGGGTGCAGAGCTAAACAAAGAATCCTCAGCTGAAGATTATCAAATGGCTGAGAAGCACCTAAAGAAATGCTCAACAACCCTAGTTATCAGGGAAATACAAATGAAAACAACCCTAAGATTCTACCTCACACCAGTTAGAATGATTAAGATAAAAACTCAGGTGATTGCAGATGCCTGGGGGGATGTGGAGAAAGAGGAACACTCCTCTGCTGTTGGTGGGATTGTAAACTGGTACAATCTGGAAATCAATCTGGCAGTACCTCAAATATTGGACATCGAAATACCTGAAAATCCATCTATTCCACTCCTGGGCATATACCCCAAAGATGTGCCAACATATAACAAGGACACATGATCCACCATGTTTATAGTAGCCTTATTCATATTAGCCAGAAGCTGGAAAAAACCCAGATGGTCATCAACATATCAATGTACAGAGAAAATGTGGTACATTTACAAAACAAAGTAATACTCAGTTATTAGAAACAATAACTTCATGAAATTCATAGGCAAATGGATGGAACTAGAGACTATCATTCTGAGTGAGATAACCCAGTCACAGAAGAATACATATGGTATGCACTCACTGATAAGCAAATACTAGCCTCAGAAATCTCTGAATACCCAATACCCAAAAAAACAATTCACAGACTTTATGGAACTCAAAAAGAAGGAAGGCCAAAATGGAAATGATCAGTCCTTCTTAGAAAAGGGAACAACACTTTTATGGGAGGAAATGCAAGGGCAAATAGAGGAACAGGGATTGAAGAAAAGATTCCTGTAAAGCCACCTCCCACATGGACACACCGGATATGCATTCGCCAAATCCAAGCACTATAGCTGACCCCAAAAAGTACTTACTGGCAGAAACCAGACAGAGATGCCCCCCTCAGGGACTATGCTAGAGTTATATAGATACAGTTGAGCATGCTTGCAGCTGACCATTGGACTGAACTTGGGGATCCCAATGAGGTTGCTAACGAAATGACCTAACAGCTGAAAGGAATTGCAACCTCATGGGAAAATAACAACATTTTCAACCAACCAAATCCTCCAAAACTCCCATGGAGTAAAACACCAACTTCTGTGCACAGTTTGAGAGACCTATTGATCCAGTTATGTATGTAACTGAGGATAGCAGTGTCTGGCATCAATGTGAGAAGAGACTTTTGTTCCAGAGAGGGCATGTTTTCCCAATGTAGGGAAATGACAAGGTAATGGTGTGGAGAGGGGGATCAGAAGGGAGTGCACCTTTGTGAAGGCAACTGGAAGGGGAGGGGGATGGGAGCAAGGTGGGGTAAAGGGATAACATCTCAAATGTAAATATAGAGTATCTAATAAAAAATAAAGAAAGAATTTTCCACCCATGCACAGGATGAGACAATAATAATTTGTCTGTACTATTCATGTTTTTGTAAAAATACCTTTCAATATCAGGCCAATAAGTTTTCCAGAATACATAATTCATTATAAATAATAATAGAAATTTTAGAGTGGATATTTGTGTTAAATAAAATATATTTGAATTAAATTTGTAGCTTGAGTAAAGTTTCCAAAATTTGAAAGAATAGGTGAATGATTTTTAACTGCAGTGTATTTGTTTCTGACAGCTGATTTCTTAGTAGGATAATCAGATAACAACCTTATTAAAATCTAGGTCTCTATCTTGTACAAATTTACTACAGAATAAAAAAGGTAACTTTTAGAGAAAAATAGTGACACTTAATTTTATTCTTTATTTTTATTGAATATTTTAGTTATTTACATTTCAAATAGTATCCCTTTTCCCAGTTTCTCCTCCAAAATACCCTATCCCATCCTTCTTCCCCCTACATCTATGAGGGTGCCCCCCCACTCCCACCTACCTGTCCTGGCATTTCCTACACTGAGACATCTAGCCTTCCCAGAATCCTCTGGGAAAACTTCTACTTTAGGCATGGTAATCTGCTTGTTCCTCTGGCAATGTAAAATCTTGATAGTCTTGCTTTACAATGACATGGGTTTGAGATTCATGACATAATAATAATATGTATAATATTCAAAATAACGTATAATTTTATATCTGCATGCCTATATATATATATATATATATATATATATGTATAAAGTTATTCATTCCCAAGTCACAAGAATAAACTACAAATCCACTCAATTGTCCCAGATGCTAGCTTCTTAGTAGTACTGTATATAGAAAACTTATTTATCACAATTTACAGACATGACAACTCTACTGTCTATTTGCCTTGTAACACACCCAATGGTTAGGCTATGTTCTTTCTCATGTTCCTTAATGTCACCAGTTCTGCACTACAATATGTAAAAACAGAATTCAGACCTCCGTATGTAGGCATTTCTGCTTTGTATCACAAATGACAAAGTGTTACTTTATCATGGTGATTATTCAATAAAGTTATGAAAGTCTATATTTAAGACCCAGTTATTCCACTTCAGGGCATACAACCCAGAGAAGCTCCAACATACAACAAAGACACATGCACCACAATGTTCATAGCAGCCCTATTTATAATAGCCAGAAGCTGCAAAGAACCCAGATGTCCTTCAGTAGAAGAATGGATACAAAAATTGTGATATATTTACACAATGGAGTACTACTCAGTTATCAGAAACAATGACTTTATGAAATTCTTAAGAAAATGGATGCATCTAGAGAATATCATCCTGAGTGAAGTAACCCAGTCACAAAAAAACAGACATAATATGCAGTCACTGATATTTGGATACTCACCCAAGAAAGCTCTGAACACCCCAGAAACAACTCACAGACTATAGGAAGTTCAAGAAAAAAAAGAAAGAAAATGAAAAAAAACATTATGCTTAATCTTTACACACCAAGAAACTTTGACTAATTCCAGGTTACATCTTGTTTTACATGTATTTTATGCTCATTGTAACAAGTAAGATTTTAATTCATACTATCAAACCTTAAAAAAACAAGTACTGACAAAAATGTATTCGTATACTTTTATGCAAAAATGCTTAAAATCTGTACATTTATTTTTGTTTTTAAAATAAAGTTGTTCAATTAAAAAAAACTTTATTCTAAAAGAAGATGTTTAGGGTGAGTGTTCTGGGCTATATTTACACATGTCTTACAACATTAGGATGGCAGAAATATTTACTAATCTTTCAAATATATTTTTCTTGTTCACACTGAGTTTGGAATGCTTTAAACTTGTATTCAGATAGCAAAAGCAATCTTGTGTTTTAACAATTGTTTTCAATGTGCAAATTTTAAGCAATTATCCATTACATCAAATATTCATCCTATCTAGTCTGGAGAACTTTTAAATTTTACTCTCTTAGAAATGTTTAAATTTACAGTTTTGTAAATCATAGTCACAAGTATGCAGTGGTTGGGAATAAAGTTACTGTGAAACTAAAACTACCTGACTCTTACTCGGGAGGGTTTTCATCCATGTCTTTCTTCAGCCTCTAATAAATTCTGTTGCACTACATTACTGTAAATTTGAATATTTGGTTTTTTATAATCTAAGGGAAATCCCACTCTTTCTATTTTTTGTCTCTTATTGACAAACCTATTAGCACCACTCAGTTTGTCATGAGTAATGGGATTTTCTCCATTTTTAGGGATGATAAATTTGTCACTGGAAGATGGACCATTTTTCTTCACCCATAGGTGGACATTTAACACAAGTTTATATATTGAGTACTTCACATAAAGCTGTAATTAGCAAGGTGGTCCAATAAATACACTAGATAAACTGACTGACAATCTTTGACTGTTTACTATGAAGGGGCATGTGTATACTGGATCTTTTGCCAGCTATGCTGTATCTGATCTGGGTTCCACAATGGTATCACCATCTAACATCCCCATCCATGGTGCACAAGGAAGCCATTTTTCCATAATATCTTCAGCATTACTTACATTGTGTCTTTTGAGATGAGAAGATGATACCATGGTGTGGTTTTGATATGTAATCCCATGATGAATAGAAATGATTATAAATTTGTGCATTGGATAGTGTAGCTTTACTTTAGTAAATATTTATTGAATAATCTTCCCATTTTATCAGGTTATTTGCTTCCTTGTATGTGTATAAAAACAAGATAATATGACACAAGTATATAGAAGAATGGAACGGATTAGAGAGCAAGTGAATCAAAACAGTTTTTAGTCAACTGTTTCAAATATGATATCACAGATCCAGCTTTATATTTTTTTGCATCTAGAAATCCATTTTCTCTAACTCTTTATTAAAAATAAAGGCTGTCAGTTTTTCTTTGTGTATTACTGCCATAATTGTTGAAAATCAGAGAGTCAAAAAATGTATACATAATACTAATAGTTCTAAAACTTTGATGGCATTATGGGTCCACAGATTATGGACCAAAGATATCTGCTGCCATGCCTGGGTACTTATGCTTCATATCTATTGTGTGAAAACATTCATGAACTCCAAAAGAATAGTCAGGAGTTAAATTCAATGTAATCACACCAGGGCTGTTATTTGAACTAACTCAGATTTGATTCATCCCCGACCCATGGGACAGTTCCATTGAAGAAAAAGTACCTAATACCCTTCAGGACAAGGGCTTATAGAAATCAGCAAGAGAGGAGTCTCTAGTCTAGAAAGCATCTAATTGGAATACAACTGAAGCCTTTAGCACAATTGACTGCTGTTAGGAGCCAAATCATAAACTTAACTTCTAATTTTTTTTTTCTAATTGGAAGTTGTTAAGAAGGGGGTACGCTTGTAACTTGGAGGTGTAGATTTCTTGGGGATTAACCTTAAAACTCATGCTAATGGCTGTATTTGTTGGAGAGAATAACCTGGAGACACAGGTCTTGTGGAGGGGTACCCTGGAAACTGGAGCTAATCTCAGGCTTTGTTGAAGGCTAACTTGGAAACTGAAGCTTGGTAACAGCCTGTTTATTTGAGTTTAAACTTAGGTCAAGTTTTCTAAGATGGAGTCTGAACTCCAAAAATTCAGCCTGTCAGGTCTACAACCTAATGAGATCTTTGACTCATTAGCGATAGTGGTTCTGGGACCTCCAAATGCACACGATGGCACGTATTTACACACATATGAAATAAAATGAAGCTGTAAAATGCTTAAATCCAAAAAGAGAAAAAGTGGGAAAAGCTGTTCAAAAGCAGGCTAGATTGGGGATCTTTTACATGTTTGACTCAAGTTTACAATTGACATTAACAACCATAGACAAACATAATTGTACAAATTGTACATTACAGAGAATAAAGTCAAAAATTGGGAGAAAATCTTCAGAGTGAGAACAGTACTTATAAGTACATATAACAAGAGCTAAATATTTGAAACATGAAAGCCCTTAGATAGTCCAGCATCAAGAAAACAAATACCAAGATTAAAAACAATTGCCAAGTATGTTCTGTTGTCTCACATAAATTTCAGTAACCACAAAACTGGCTTATTCTTATACTGACCTGTGTTTGAACCCCAACTGTAACAACTGAACATCTATGTAATTGTGGTTGATATGCTTAGGTTTCTAAATTTAAATAGGAGAGACTTTTAATTGCAGTCTGCAGAAAACCAATATTAGTTATCTCAAAAAGGGAAAAGAAAATAATGGATTACATGACAAGAACACAAAATGGGAAAGGTGAAACCAGATTTCTGGTTGGCATGTCGTTTTCTTTCCATTTTTGTATTAGATGCAGTCCCTTTAAATTTACTTTGTTTCCTAAAGGTGGAAGAAACAAATCCTGAATCTCTAAGGATGCTCTAACACAACATATTCGCAGATATTAGGTAAAACCTTCCCAGGCAACTCAATCCTATGAGAATATTTCTGACCAGAACTAACAATGGATAGATACCCACAAAAAAGGAAACTTCCACATCACTATAGCTTAGCATTCATCACATATTAGTTGGAAAGTCCACCTGGGTCCCTAGCCTAAATGTAGGAGAAAAGGTTGGGATAAATGAACTTCTACTTTTACCTTCCATGACATTTCTTTACACCAATCTAGGGACAATTGCCTTTATTCTATAGTGTATGCATGTAGGTTGCATAATATGTACTATCATGATCTTGGCCAACAGTATGAAGACTCAAACCAAAACATTTATTTTCATACTTACTTTTAAAAGAGGTAATACAAACATTCAATTTCCCATTATCCATGATAAAACTCTACACAGAGACACAAAAACACACAGGTATAAACACAAACACACACAAAGAAATGAAATAGAGTTCATTAATTCAAATTAGAGAGGATAAGGGAGGAAGTGAGGCAAGAACTGGAAGATCTAAACAATTTAACTCTATTCTCAAAACATGATAAACTGAATCGTTTGATAAGGTCCTTCAGGTAACACAGGCATGAGCCCATACACACATTCTGCTGTGCACTTTCAGTAGACGTTTTTAATCCTGTGAGACATTAAACATTTCATCAAAAATATACTTTTGATGTGGGCAATTTTTGCCTACCTTTAAGGGACAGCCAGTGTTTGAGCTCTGGTATTCCGTAGTAACTTGTGGGTGCAATATTTAAATATGTGTGACTACTGATGACTGTTGTCTAGTCATCAGCTGATGATCGCCTTACCTAACTTTCATCTATACCTTCAAAATTGAAATTCTAAGTGAAAGTGCACAAACTACTTTGCATTCTTCTTTTGAGTTGCTAGGAATCTTCTTGTACTTTTATGTCTTCTTTGAAGTTTAATTTTCAATAATCAACATTAAATAATTGATCACTTCTAAATGACATCAAGATCTTCATTAAAATGAATGCACAATAATATTTATAATCCTTTAAGCACATAGCACTGAATTTCTAAGGATATAATTACCATGCCAAGATTAATATCTGCTCGCAGCACAGGCAGTAGTACTTCCTGGGAGCACATACTTCTGAGCCAAGGGCAGTCTGGGCCCAGTTTCATCAGGGCTTGTGGCCTGCCTTCCCACAGGTTCCTGAAAGCTCAGAAGAGCTCCAAGAGCACTTTCCACCCTAAGTGGAAGGGTGAGTCAACTTCTTCTGCCCACTGTCTACCACAAGAGAGGCCACGCAGAGCTCTTGCAGCACAGGCAGCTGCGCTGGGAGCATAGAGCTAGCCCAGCTGCATCAGGACTGGGCTCTGCTATCGGGAACTCACAGCCTACCCAGAGAGGCAAACATCCAAGAACAATCTCTCCCTGGAGACCACGGGACCACATACCCACAAGAGAGACAAGTTCCAGCAAGAGGCAACTAGATCACCTAGCATTGCCTATAGAAGATGGAAAGAGGCAAGCACAAGACTCTAAGAAATAGAAACCAAGACAACCTGGCAACATCAGAACCCAGTTCTCCCATCTCTGCAAATAGTGGATATCCTAACTCACCAGATAAACAAGATATAGACTTAAAACCATATTTCACGATGATGATGAAGACCTATGAGAAGCACATAAATAACACACTTAAAGAAGTACAGGAAAACCAGGAGAATACAGGCAAAGAAGTTGAAGCCCTTAAAGAGGAAACACGAGAACCACTTAGAGAACTAAAGGAAATCACAAACAACCAGGTGAAGGAACTGAAAACAGAAATAGAAGTAATAAAGAAAAATAAAGGAAACAACCCTGACATTGGAAAATTAAGAACAACATCGGGATACATAGGTATTACCAACAGAATGCAAGAGATGGAGTAAAAAAAATCTGAGGAGCAGAAGATACTATAGAAATCATTAACACAACATTCAGAGAAAATGCAAAAATCTAAAAAGATTCTAACCTAAAACATACAGAAAATAAAGGAAACAATAAGAAGACCAAACCTAGGGATAATAGGTATAGAAGAAAGCAAAGACAACAGAAAGGCCCAGTAAATATCTTCAACAAAATTATAGAAGAAAATTTCACTAACCTAAAATAAGAGATGGCCACGAACATACAAGAAGTCTATAGAACCCCAAATAAACTGGACCAAAAAAAAATTTTTTTCTTACACATAATAGTCAGAACAGTAAATGCTCAAAACAAAGAAAGAATACTAAGGCAGTAAGAGAAAAGGACAGGTAACATATAAAGGCAGAAACAAGATGGAGTAGCCATCCTAATAAATACATTTTTTATTAATAATGGCAATTAAGGTTTTGCTAATAAATATTGGCAAATGTGATACATACTAGTAAATTAACAAGTTTGTGATATATATACATATATATGTGTGTGTGTATGTATGTATGTATTTGTGTGTGCATATCTTTTTCTCACTACACAGAAAAATATATGTTCATAAAATAATCCAATACTTAATTGAACATGTCCTGTATTTTAATTTCCACAGATTCTTACAACTTCACTCTTCTTACACTTTTTGAGTTTTAATATCATTATTTATCCATTTTAATACTTGATATTCTGTGACAGAGAAATACAAATAGTTGTCGGTGTCATACAAAACCACTTAAAGTTCCAGCTTGTGTTTGAACTCAGCTCAATCTGAATATACAACTCTTGCTTCTAAATACTATAAACTATTCAACAAGGACTAAATTTGTTTATCAAAATAGTATACAAGTAAAAGGCACCAGTCCTTGCAACATCCTTTCTCGAATCCCATTCTGACTACCTCTCAGTTCAAACCACTGTTGCCTCCGGGTAGGTAATTAAGAGTTATAGCTTCAAGGGACTTCCTGCTAGGTCACCAGCTGGATTTCCACGTGTTAACAAAGATAATGTGAAATGTAAATACACAACATAATTAGGCAAAATGGGTATTTAAATTAGGAGCAAAAGGGCCAATTTGTTTTGAATATGCACAATGACAACCAATTACCCATGCAGAATTTGCTGACACTACTATTTACCAGCATATCAGACACGTGCCATTGCTTATAAAATTGTCTGGTTTGCTCATATTTTTTGTGCTGCCATTTCAGTTTAAATCAATGAAAAATAGGATTGCTATGCTACTTACCACATCAGAATGGGACTCCTGGGCATGAGATTCCTAAGGATCTTATATCTAATCTCACTTCATTTTATTTGTGTTTGTGGTTTTTTTTGTTTTGTTTTGTTTTGTTCTTTTTTGTTTTGTTTTTTTTAACTATCAGAACATGAGTTTAGTTAAGAGATTGCAAGCACATAGTACGTTTTTCTATAGCTTTATCGATGAATGCCGGTAGCACATCCGCTCCATATTGGACAAGACTTAGGATAACTGGGAGATGTTTGGAAACATTTTCCAAAACTTGTCACAGGCATTAATATTCAAATAGACATCCAGAAGGCAGGCTAGACACACTAGATGCATTTATTCTCAAGTTGTGTTTGTTCCGCGATCTACAGAAAGGTCTCCTGGGGAAATTGAGATTGGAAACATTTGGTTTCTGCCTCTTATGCCTTCTCTGTTTTCTCACATTGTCAACAGATTTTACGGCTCAGAATTAATATGCATCACTCTTTGTGCAGCTAAAGTTTATGACATACCTCTCTGCCTATAAAGTTTTACAAGATATAGCTCAGAGAAATCCTTTGAAGTTTTGTTATCCAATCAGGTTTACAGATAAGAAAATTGGAAATCTCGGAGGTTAGGGAGCTACACAAGGTCATCTGGTTATTTAATGGGAGAAGAGAGACTATTTCTTAGGCTATCCGATTTTAAAGTTAGAGACCAAACTCTGTCAACGTTTGCAAAGAAAGCCTCTAGGTATCAAACAAAGCATATTGATTTGGATATCATAGCTTTCAATTTTCATCTCTCATTCTCTTCCCCAGGTCCTTATTAACAGAACAAGATTCAGATATATGATACCTGTTTAATAAACTGTGATATTACTGTGATAAAACCCACTGAATTTATTCTTTTATACACAGAAAGCTGAAAGTCTTCTCTTGAAAAACAGTATTAACAGTTTCAAAATTATAATTTATTATAGGTATCAAATCTACTTACTTTTCACTACATGGACTCACTTTTTCTCAGTCTATAATTTAGACTGATTTCAGGCTAAATATTCTTTCATTCTTACATTTTGTAGTTAGTAAATGAATGTTTCTTATCTCTCTAGACATTCATTAAATCAAATTTCATATACATATATGTATGTGTGCATTTATATGAATGCACAGCTATATAATACATAGTCATATACATATATAATATAATTTTATTTGTGTTGATAACATATATGATTATATATTATATATGTGTGTGTGACTACTAAAGCTAAAAACAAAAAGGCAAACTTTTGATTGTTGTAAACTAAATATAGTCTCTTTTGTTTTAGCTTTAGTGATACTTGTATCTATGACTCCTTATTTCTTTCTTGGGCTGTCTGTCTCCAGAGTTATACTTTTTGTGATTTGTTGGGGTCCACCTCGGCAGGCAAGGAAGACAAGACACTCCGGATTTGTCTCAACAGCCTTTATTCAGGAACACCTCAATGCTGAGTACAGGGACCCCAAGCGAGGAAAGCACTTGCCTTATATGCCCTCTGGCTGGGGAAGAATGATGTGTCCCCCAGGGATTGGTGCAGTGCTACTAGCCTGATTAGCATAGCGCTGCCTGGCAATAGGAACATGTATGCACATGTGCAGTGTACTTGTTTATCACAAAGCAAGCCTGATATGGGCGCCATTTTGGCAGGTGCGGTCGGGGCGCTCCCTGCAGTGATTTCTTTATTGTATCTACTTCTTTACCTATTTGGTAGTGTTTTCCTGAAGTTCTTTGAGTGATTTCTCTTGGTTCTCCTGTAACTGTTTAAGGGAGTTATTAATGTGCTTCTCAAAGATCTACATCATCATTATGAAGTATAATTTTTATGTCTAAACCTTCTTTTTCTGGAGTGTTGGGAAATCCACAACTTGTTGTGGTGAGAGAGCTGTGTTCTGATGTTGCCAGTTTGTCTTGGTTTCCATTGACTCGGTTCCTGCGCTTTTCTCTTTCTCTCTTGTTGTCAGTGATTGTAGGTGAACTTTTTGTTTCTGACTGGTGCTTGTCTCTTCTGTGGGTCTGAAGGTCTATGGGTAAAATTGCTTCTGGGTGTTCTTCTCTTTTTGTGCAGACAGTGAGTTCTGATGGCATTGACTCAGTTTTGTCTTTGTAGGCTCATGTGTGAGAGCTCTTGTGAGGCTGTTCTCATAGCTCAGTTTTCTGCCCAAAAGTCCTGAGTCCTAATGGCAGAGACCTAGCTTTCTCTCTTGGGCTAAAAGAACCTTTTCCAAGAGCATCATGCTCCTGCGCTCTGAGAACTCCCAGTGTTTCCTCGACCAACAGTCCTGGACCTGTGCATCTGGCCCACCCTTGGTCCAGGTGGAAATGTGCCTGTGCCGCTGTTCTGGGAGCTCAGCTTTCCTCGGGCAGACACCCAGCAGAACTTATTTTTTGGTATGTGTGTGAGTGTGAGTGTGTGGGTGTGTGTTTGTGTGCATGATTTTGCCAGGAAGTGAGTACTCTTGAGCTTCTAGAATGTCTACCATGTTGTAGGCTTTTCATACTGGTTACTGCATGTGTGTGTGTTGCCCTGACTAGCAGAGAAAACAACCAGTGGACCCATATGTATTCGATAAAGCCACTTATTTGCCTTTTCTCTCAAATAAAGGAGTTAAATATTAAAACTAATTTGCCTGTACACTATGTGCTATGAAGAGCATGCACACCAAAGCTACAGATAAAAAAATCATATTTGTGTTCTCTGCTTCCAGATATTTCATCATCCAATTATCAAACCAAAGTACTTTAAATAATCAAGGACATATGTATAATATCTCAATGGCATTTACAAATTACGGATGTTCTCTGTTAAGGCCCCGTTGTAATTTGTTTTGGTATTTATAGATCAAGAGCTGTTACACTGCGATGTCTGACTAGGTAAAGTGATTGTCATGCAAGAATAAGGACCTGAGTTCTCATCCATGTACTCAGGACAGAAGGTAGGTTTTTCAGTGCACATGCTTTTCCCAGGACTGAAGATGTGGAAACAGATTCAAGGAGCTAAAGTTATAAATTCCAGGCTCATATAGAGATTATACCTCCAATGTAAAATGGGGATCAAGCCACATAATATTTTTTGTGTTCCGTGTGTTTTTGAACACATGTGCAAATTACTCACACACACATGCTCACAAATATATAAAAAGTAACTCATTGAACACACACCATAAAAGATTCTCATTCTAAATCTGAATGATGATGTTCTTCTAACAATTCTCACATTCGGAGCCACTCCCGGCAACGAACTCCTAATTAATGTGACTCAATAATTCAAACTTCAATTCTGGGCTCCCAAATCAGTAGGTTGAAAGATGTGCTTCATGTGTTCAGTAGAAGCAAGCCTTGCTCTTCCAGAGTCATTTCTAAAGGGAGCCATTCTGCTTACTTCTAATATCATCAACATGATTTTGCCTTTTGGCCTTCTTCCTAAGCAGATGGTGATCCATGTTTTCATTTCTCACCCTTCACAGGAAGAGAGGCCCATCAAACTTGAACCACTATTTCCCTCTATAAAAGAGAAATTGAAGGAATATATAAGATGCCTTTTTCTATTTGATAATAATTTTTTGGAGTGGTTTTCAGCTTAAAGCTACAGCTAACATGATCATGAGTACTTTAAGGAATCACTTTAGTTAGTTAATCTTTTTATTAAGTCCTTTTCTTTTTCACCAGGAGTCACAATGGCAAATTATCCAATGTTAGGTTTAACTTCATTATGTCCTAGATCTTATAGGTTACCAATATTTTTATAGAAAAATGAACTTTTTGTTATATACATCAAAAAACCAAACAAGCAGATTCTTTAGTTAAACACATTTCTTGAGGTCATGGCCTGTGCAGCATTTCAGTATTTATATTCTTCTAGAAATGGTATAGAACTATTTCACTTGGGTTAAATGGTGTCACTTATTGATATTATTAAATATTTTCCATACATTCACCACTATTTGTTTGTACATTGGAGGAAATGTCTTTAAGAACTTTGCTTTATTTTTGCTTCATGATATGACTTTTAGTTTTCTGTAATGAGAAACACTTCATATTTTACATATACACAAATTTCAGGATATATAAATAAAAAGCACCATTTCTTATGTATTGGCTTCATAGTCATTGATCTAGGATTCTCTGATAAATAGGTTCATTCTATCTTAGATGACCTTTAAAATTTTAATAACTTATGATTGATGTTCTTAATTTATGAGAAAAATGAATGAGATTCATTTTCATAAAGAGATATCCCTAAAATTACTGCTTTTAACTTCATTAATTGTTTAAATTCATTTCATTTACTTTGCATGTGTACACATTTTGTTTTCAAGTGCATATATACCTTACATATGTGCCTGGATCATGTGGAGGTCAGAAGAAAGCATCACATCAACCAGAACTGGATGAGAGGTACTGAGCCAGGATCATCTGCAAAAGAACTAATTATTTGTAATGATCACTTCCTATCAAAATCAAGAAAATGTTTTTTTCCTCCTTGAGTTAATTATAAGAGGAAATTCAGTTGTCTACAATATGGACTTGTAATTTTCCAATTGTCTCAGCTTTTGGTTATTTAATACGAGCCGAATTAACACAAAACACACACACATGCACACATGCATACACACATACACACACACACACACTCACACACACACACACACAAACACACACACACACACTACTAGTAGAAATTAAAACACTTGAGTATAAATTTGGTTATTAATGTGGTAAATACAGACATTTGTATTTGTTGGTTGACTATCCTTTTTCCATTTACATATATGTGGATCATTGCTTAAAGCCACATGATCCTAATTTGGGTTGCATTAGTGTAAACCTTGATATCTGATGTCAGAGTTCTTTCAATTTTGTTTTCCTTTACCATTCTGTTGGTTATTTTGGTCACTTTCATTTTCTTTTTTTTTACCTTTTTTTTTAAAAATTGAACAACTTTATTTTAAAAAACAAAGATAAATGTACAGATTCTAAGCATTTTTGCATAAAATAATATGAATATAGTTTGTCAGTGCTTTTTTTTTTTTAAAGGTTTGATATTGTGCACTAAGATCTTACTAGTTACAATGAAAAGAAAGTATATATAAAACAAGATGTAACCTGGATTTAGTCAAACTTTCTTGGTGTTTAAAGATTAAGCATAATGATATTCATTTTTCTTATTCATTTTTTCTTGAACTTCATATAGTCTATGAGTTGTTTCTGGAGTGTTCTGAGCTTTCTGGGGTTAGTATTCAATTATTGGTGACTGAATATTATATCTGTTCTTTTGTAACTGGGTTATCTCACTCAGAATGATATTCTCTAGATGCATCTATTTTCTTATGAATTTCATTAAGTCATTGTTTCTGATAGCTGAGTAGTACTCCATTGTGTAAATATACCAGCATTTTTGTATCTATTTATCTACTGAAGGACATCTGGGTTCTTTTCAGCTTCTGGTTATTATAAAAAGGGCTGCTATGAACATAGTTGTGTATGTGTCTTTGTTGTATGTTGGAGCTTCTCTGGGGTATATACCCAGAAATGGAATAACTGGGTCTTCAGGTAGTACTATGTTTATTTTCTGATGATAATACAGACTGATTTCCAGAGTGGTTGTACCAGTTTACAACCCCACCAACAGTGGAGAAGTGTTCCTCTTTCTCCGCATCCTCACCAGCATCTGCTGTCATCTGAATATTTGATCTTAATTATTCTGACTGGTGTGATGTGAAATCTCAGGGTTGTTTTGATTTGCATTTGCATGATGACTAATGATGTGTAACACTTCCTTAGATGCTTCTCAGCCATTCAATATTCCTCAATTTTGAAATTTTGTTTAGCTCTGTACCCCATTTTTAATAAGGTTGGTTGATTCTCTGGTGTCTAGCTTTTTGAGTTCGTTGTATACCATGAATATTAGGCCTCTATCTGATGTGGAGTTGGCAAAGATATTTTCCCCATTTGTTGGCTGCCATTTTATTTTCTTGACAGTGTCCTTAGCCCTAGAGAATCTTTCTAATATCGTTAAGTCACATTTGTCAATACTTGACCTTAGATCACAAGCAATTGATATTCTGTTCAGGAAATTTTCTCCTGTCCCTATGTATTCTAAGATTTTTCCTAATTTCTCTTCTAATAATTTCAGTGTACCCAATTTATTGTGGAGATCTTTGATCCACTTGCACTTAAGCTTTGTACAAGTAGATAAGAAAGGGTCTATTTTTATTTTTCTGCATGCTGAGTCCCAGTTGGAGCAACACCCTTGGTTGAAGAGGGTGTCCTTTTTCCATTGAATGTTTACAGCTTCTTTGTCAAAAATCAAATGACCATATATGTGAGCGCTCATTTCTGGATCTTTTATTCTATTCCATTCATCCATATGCCACTCTCTGTATCAGTACCATGCAGTTTTTACCAGAGTTGCCTTGTAATATAGCTTGAAGTCAGGGATAGTGATTTCTGCAGATGTTTTCTTTTTGTTGAGGATGGATTTAGCTATTCTAGGTCTTTTGTTATTCCAGATGAAATTGTGCATTGCTCTTTCCAACTCTATGAAGATTTTGTTTGGAATTTTCATGGGGATTGCATTAAATCTGTAGATTGCTTTTGGTAAGTTGGCCATTTTTACAATGTTGATCCTTCCAATCAATGAGCATGGAATAACTTTCCATTTTCTGAAATCTTCCTCGATTTTCTTCTTTAGCAATTTGAAGTTCTTGTCAAACAGGTCCTTAACTTGCTTAGTTAGAGACATATTGTTTTTCACTATTGTGAAGGGTATCTTTTAACTAATTTCTTTCTCCACATGTTTGTCCTTTGAGTAGTTGAAGGCTACTGGTTTGTTTGAGTTAATTTTATATCCACCCACTTTACTGAACTTGTTTATCAGCTGTATAAATTTGCTGGTGGAATTTTTAGGGTCACTTACATACACTATCATATCATCTGCAAATAGTAATGTTTTTACTTATTCCTTTCCAATTTGTATCCTTTTGATTTCCTTTTGCTGTCTAATTGCTCAGGCCAGGACTTCCAAAACTATGTTGAATAGGTAGGGGGGAGAGTGGTCAGTCTTGTTGAGTCCCTGATTTTGTGGGATTGCTTCAACTTTCCCACAGTCAAGTTTGATGTTGGGTGTTGGTTTGCTGTCTATTGCTTTTATAATCTTTACGTATGGGCATTGGATTCTTGTTCTTTCAAAAACTTTTAACACGAAGGGTTGTTGAATTTTGTCAAATGTCTTCTCAGCATCTCGTGAGATGAACGTGTTTTTTTTTTTTTTTTTTGTTTACAGTGGATTAACTTGATGGATTTCCATACAATATACCATACCTGAATTCCATGGATGAAGACTACTTGATCATGGTGAATGATCGTTTTGATGTGTTCTTGGAATCGGTTTGCAAGAATTTTGTTGAGTATTTTTGCATCAATGTTCATAAGTGAGATTGGTCTGAATTTCTCTTTCCTTGTAGGACCTTTGTATGGTTTAGGAACAAGGGTTTTTGTGGCCTTAAAAATGAGTTATGTAATGTGTTCTATCTGATTTTATTTTGTGTGGAATAGTTTAGAGAGTATTGGTATTAGGTCGTCAATAAATATGTGATAAAATTCTGTACTAAACCCATCTAGACCTGGGCTGGCCTTTTTTTTTTTTTTTTTTTTTTTTTTTTTTTTTGGTTGGGAGGCTTTTGATGATGACTTCTATTTCTTTAGGTGTTATGGGGGATTATTTAGATGGTTTACCTGGTACTAGTTTAATTTTGTTATCTGGTATTGGTATTGGAATTCCTCCAGATTTTCCAGCTTTGTTGAGTATAGGCTTTTGTAGTAGGATCTGATGATTTCTTGAATTTCTTGTTTCAGTTGTAATGTCTCCACTTTCATTGATTTTGTTAGTTTGGATACTCTCTTTTTGCTGTCTAGATAGTCTAGCTAAGGGTTTATCAATCTTGTTAATTTTCTCAAAGAACCAGCTCTTGATTTTTTTTTTTTTTTTTTTTTTTGATTATGTGAATAGTTCTTTCTGTTTCTACTTGGTCAATTTCTGTCCTGTGTTTGAGAGTTTCTTGATGTCTACTCCTCTTGGGTGTATCTGCTTCCTTTTGTTCTAGAGCTTTCAACTGTGCTGTCAAGGTTCTAGTGTATGCTCTCTCCAGTTTCTTTTTGGAAGCACTCAGAGCTATGATTTTTCCTCTCAGTACTGTTTTCATTGCATCCCATAGATTTGGATATGTTGTGTTTTCATTTTCATTAAATTCTAGAAAATCATTAATTAATTTCTTTATATCTTCTTTGACCATGCTATTGCTTAATAGAACATTGTTAAATTTTCATGTGTATATGAACTTTTTTTTTGTCTTTGTTGTTATTAAAGACCAGCCTTAGACCATGGTGATATGATAGGATGCGTGGGAGTATTTTAGTCTTCTTATATCCATTGAGGCTTGTTTTGTGAAAGATTATATGGTCAATTTTGGAGAAGGTGCCATGAGGTGCAAAGAAGAAGTTGTATTCCTTTGCTTTAGGATGATATATTCTGTAGATATTTATTAATTCCAAATGGGTCATAACCTCTGCTAGTTTTACAATGTCCTTGTTCAGTTTCTATTTCCATGATCTGTCCTTTGGTAAGAGTGAGATGTTGAGATCTCACACTATTATTGTGAGTGGTGCAATGTATTTTTTGAGCTTTAGTAGGATTTCTTTTGTGAATGTGGGTGCTCTTGTATTTGGAGCATATATGTTAAGGATTGAGAGTTCGCTCTGAGAAATTTTTCCCTGTAAAAAGGGTCCTTCCTTATCTTTTTTTGATATCTTTTGGTTGAAAACCTACTTTATTCAATTTTAGAATGGCCACTCCAGCCTGCTTCTTGGAGCCGTTTGCTTGGAAGGTTTTTTCCCAACCTTTTACTCTGAGATAGTGTCTCTCTTTTTCTCTGAGATGAGTTTCCTGTATGCAGTAAAATGCTACGTTTTATTTATGTATCCACTCTGATAGCCTATATTTTTTTATTAGTGAATTGATTCAATTTAAGTTAACAGATACTAAGGAATAGTGGTTGCTGTTCTCTGTTATTTTTGCTTTTAGAGGTCGATTTGTGCCTGTGTGTCTTTCTTCTCTTGGTTTTCTTGCTTAGGTATTTTCTTGTTTTTACTAGGATATAGTTTCCCTCCTTATATTGCATTTTCCACCTATAATTCATTGTATTGCTGGCTTTGTGCTCAGATCTCATGAAAATTTAGTTTTCTCTTGGAATATCTTAGTCTCTCCATCTACGGTAATTGAGAGTTTTGCTGAGTATAGCAGCTTGGGCTGGCACTTGTGTTCTCTTAGGGTCTTCATGATGTCTGTCCAGGCTCTTCTAGCTTTCATTGTCTCTGTCAAGAAATCATGTGTGGTTCTGAATTGTCTGCCTTTATATGGTAGTTGATCTTTTTCCCTTACTGCTTTTAGTATCCTTTCTTTGCTTTGGGCACTTGGCGTTTTGACTATAATGTGTTGGGAGGAATTTCTTTTCTGGTCCACTCTATTTGGAGTTCTGTAGACTTCTTTTATGTTCATTGTCATCTCATTCTTAAGGGTAGGGAAGTTTTCTTCTACAATTTTGTTGAACATATTTACTGTGGCTCTTAGTTGGTATTCTTTGCCCTCTTCTATTCCTATTATCCTTAAGTTTGTTCTTCTCATTGTGTCCTGGATCTCGTGGACATTTTGGGTTAGGAGCTTTTTGGGTTTTGCATCTTCTCTGGCTGTTTTGTCTATGTTTACAATGTTGTCTTCAGCCCCTGAGATTCTCACTTTCATCTTGTTTAGTCTGTTGGATATGTTTGCATCTGTGACTCCTGATTTATTTTTAGGTTTCTACTTCTAGGGTTGTCTCTTTTAGTGTTTTCTTTATTGTTTCCATTTCCGTTTTAAATTCCTTCTTCCATTCCTTCATCTCTTTGGTTTTGTTTTCCTCTAGTTCTTTGAGTGTTTTTCTTGTTTCCTCTTTAAAAGCATCTATTTCTGTCTGCTTTTCCTCCTGCTCACTTTCTTGTTTAAGGATCTCTATCATCATTTTGAGGTATGATTTTGGGTCTGAGTCTTTTTTTCTGGAGTGTTTGTCATTCTGCTGTTTGCTGTCATGGAAGAGCTGGGTTCTGGTGTTGCCAGGTTGTCTTGGTTTCCCTGGGGTACATCCTTATGCTTTCCTCTTGCCATCTTGTTGTCAGTTACTTTTTTCATCTCTCCAGTGTACCTGGCCTGTGTCCCTGGATCTCTGCTGTTCTTGGTGGCAGATGGCCTGAGTGCGTGTTCTGTATGCATGGTCTTCAGGGTAGAAACAGACACTCTAAGTCAGGGTTCCTGCTCCCCTGAACCAATTGGAAGTGGGGAGACCACAATTTCCAAGTGATCAGCACAGACCTCTCTGTCTTCTGGCTACTAGGAGCACCTTTTCACCAGGCCTATGTCCCCAGCCACTTTCATTTTCATGCACATTTTAAGATCACTTGTTCGCACATAGAAATTGAAAGGAGATGAGAGAGCAACTTAAAACTTCTAAATTTTCCTTTTGTTTTGCCTTGAACCTATGTTTCAATTAATAAAACATGGATATATTTCCAATACCTTCTTCCAACCTTTGGGCACGGTGAACATTCTGTTTATATTTCTTTAGTTCCTCTTTGTAAAATTCAGTTTCACGAATAAAGATTTAAAAGTGTCCTTTTGTATATATTTCTATGTGTTTCTGTGCTTTGGTATTGTAAACAAAGCATTCTTAAATGGAATTTAATATATTTTATTTATAATACCAAAGAAATACATTTAAGTTATATGCTACCACATTGGAAAACTTACAAATACATTGTAAGTTTACTGTCTAAGTTTTTGATTACTTTTATGTTTCTTAAATAATATCAGTAAGATAGTTTCCCAACAGTTTACAGTTTCATTTTCTAAATTCCTCATAAATATCTGTCTCCTCAGGTTTTGTCCCTGCTATGCTGAAAGATATTTCTTTTTCTGTAATTTCATTATTATTACCTTTTTTATGGTTGTTTATATTTGCCTATGTCAATCTATTCATCTCTACATTTTAATTACTCATATACTTTAAATTTTCTATTTCAGACTATTCATCATGACCTAAAGGATATGTTTTTAAGTAGTGGCTTTAGTGTGACCCAACTGATGAGAGATAGCTCTTTTATATATATTATGATTTATTATGATTTCTGTCTGTTGCCCATTTAATATTATTTTCTTACATTATTTGGAATTTAATAGCAGTAATGACATTTATTTCTTCCACCAATTAAATTTTAGTTTATCCTAGTATTGCCTGTCTTTTTTGAGGTGTTAGGTACTAATTGTTGTTGACATCAGCCAATGAACCTTACTTCTCTGATATTTTTGATATTAGTTTTTCATTGATATTGCAAGTAAATTATATTTAATACAGCTTGCTGTAGTTATCTGCATATTGATTCTTTTTAAATTGAAGCCCATTTTATAAGAAAAGTAAATTATATTTTTCTGTTGAATAGAGAATTTTCCATTTCTTTTAAAATATCTCTCTCTCTCTCTCTCTCTCTCTCTCTCTCTCTTTCTCTCTCTTTCTCTCTCCTACGATTTTGTTGAACAACAAAAGACCTAGAATAGCGAAATCCATCCTTAATAACAAAAACACATATGTGGGAATCACTATCCCTGACCTCAAGCTATATTACAAGGCAATTGTGCTAATAAATGCATGGTACTGGTACAGAAATAGGCATGTGAATCAATAGAATAGAATAGAAAATCCAGAAATGAGCCCTCACATATATGGTCATTTGATTTTTGACAAAGGAGCTGTAAACATTCAATGGAAAGAGGACAGCATATTCAACAAATGGTGTTGGTCCAACTGGTACTCAGCATGCAGAAGAACAAAAATAAACCCTTTCTTATCTCCTTGTACAAAGCTCAAGTGTAAGTGGATCAAAGATCTCCACATTAAGACAGGTACATTGAAACTATTAGATGACAAAGTAGGGAAACCTTAGAACTTATAAGCACAGGAGAAAATTTTCTTAGTAAAACACCAATGGCTCATGCTCCAAGGCCAAAGATTGGCAAATGGGACTTAATGAGATTGCAAAGTTTCTGTATGGCTAAGGACACTGTCCAGAAAACAAAATGGCAGCCAACAGAGTGGGAAAATATCTTTACCAACCCCACATCAAATAGAGGCCTAATATCCAAGGTATACAAAAAACTCAAAAATATAGACAACAGAGAATCAAACAACCCTATTAAAAACAGGGTATAGAGGTAAACAAAAAGTTCTCAATTGTGGCTTCTCATGAGAAGCATCTAAGGAGGTGCTCGAGATCCTTAGGCATCAAGGAAATGCAAATCAAAACAACCCTGAGAATCCACCTCATACCAGTCAGATTGGCCAATTTCCAAAACTCAGAAAACAACAGATGCTGGCAAGGACGTGGAGAAAGAGGAACACTTCTCCACTGCTGGTGGGGATGTAAACTGATACAACCACTCTGGAAATCAGTCTGGTGGTTCCTCAGAAAAATGGATAACACTCGAATATACAACAAAGATGCATGCACCACAATGTTCATAGCAGCTCTATTTTTAATAGCCAGAAGCTGAAAAGAACCCAGATGTCCTTCAGTAGATGAATGGATACAAAAATTGTGGTACATTTACACAATGGAGTACTACTCAGCTATGAGAAACAATGACTTAATGAAATTCTTAAGGAAATGGATGCATCTAGAGACTATAATCCTGAGTGAGATAACCCAGTCCCAAAAGCACAGACATAATATGAAGTCACTAATAATGAGATATTAACCCCAGAAAGCTCTGACTCCCCCCCCCCCCACGCAAAACAACTCACAGACTGTATAAAGTTTAAGAAAAGAAAAAAAAAAAAGAAAGAACCTTTATGGTCAATCTTTACACACCAAGAAAACTTTGACTAATTCCGGGTTACATACTGTGTTACATGTACTTTATGCTCATTGTAACTAGTAAGACCTTAATGCACACTATCAAGCTTTTGAGAAAAAAAGTCCAAGTACTGACAAAAATGTATTTGTATACTTTAATGCAAAAATGCTTAAAGTTTGTTCATTTATCTTTGCTTTTTAAAATAAAGTTGTTCAAAAACATAAATAATAATAAAGAAGGATATGTGCTTGACCTTAATGCAATTTTTTTATGTTGTATTCTACTGATGTTTCTGGACGTTTGTTCATTTCTAAAAAAAAAAAAAAAAAAAAAAAAAAAAAAAAAAAAAAAAAAAAAATGGAGAATGGATGTGGACAGGATCTAGGCAGAAGGTAAAATATGGAAAACTTGGCAGAGGGAAAATTGAAGTCACAATATATTATATGAGTTAATAATACACAAATAAATACATAAACTTATTAAATAAAAATAAAAACAGAAATCTAAAAAAATCAGCAAAAATAGTTCTAAAATAAATATTTATGTAATAACAAAGTATGTATTAATTGTAAATACATGAAAACTGTATGCTACCTTTAGCCATGAGGGAAATTAAAATCAAAATTAAGCTACCATTTTACCTCACCCCAGGAGAGTCACAATCATGAGAAAAGCAACAAGCAAATCTTGGTGAAGACATGATATTAGGTGGGTAAGGTTCTTCACTGCAAGTGAAATGTAAATTTCTCTGGTCACAGTGGAAATCAGTGTTGTCATTCTACAAAATATTATACATAGAACTCTCACATGATTAAGCCACAAAATTCTATATTGTATGCCATAGGAATCAGTCAACTGACTCTAGAGATACTTGTCTGTCCATAGTTTTGTGGCACTAGGTACCCAATAAAACTGTTGCACAGTAGAATATTATTAAACCACAAAAGGAAATAAAATCATGTCAGTTTCTGAAGAAATGTACATAAGTCAAGATCATCGTGAGACACGTATGATAGTGCCAGAAAAATGCATATCATTATTGCCAGTCATATGTGAATGCCATGCAGAAAAATTCATAATAATAAGATGTACCGAGCATGCAGAAGAACAAAGTATAAATGACAATGAGGAACAAGAGAGAGAGATAAATAGTATGACTAAAATTCATTATATGCACATTCAGAAATTGTAAAATGTCACCTTTGACTAATATAATAAATACAAGCTAATACAAATGCATCATCTTGGTGCTCTTTATGTATTTAAGAGGTAGTTTTTCCATAGCATGTGTCATGCCCTAGGTTTGGTATATAGCACCATATTATATAATAAAATGAAATAAAATAAACAAACATTAGATATAGATAGTGTAAACTTATAAACTACAGCTTTACTTTCACTTACAAAGAAGAATAAAATAATCATTTTAGGTAGACAGAGGGGGGAAACTAAGTGGGTGAGGGAATGGGGAGGGAGATGGGAGAGTTCAGAACCAGATGTGGGCATAGGAACTATAGAACATCTGTAGCTGTTGAAAGAAGTGGGAATTAAGGGGGTATTTCTAGGACATGCCAAATACCTGAGATCTGGGAGGCTCCCTGGAGTCTGGGGCTGGGTAATATTATACAGTACTCATCAAAATGGAGATATGGAACCTGAGGTGTCCATCTCCTGTAGCCAGACAAGATCCCCAAGTGGAGAGATAAGGACACCACCTGATTCTTAAAATTTTTCACCATTTTATCCCCTTTTTACAAGAAATGCAAGGAGAAAGATGAAGCAGACTGAGGGAATCGCCAATTACTTGCCAAGTTCAAATTCATCTCATGGGCAAGCACCAGTCCCTGACAGTATTAATTATAGTCTTTTATGCTTGCACACAGGAGCCTACAATAGCTGTCCTTTGAGAAGCTCCATAGAGCAGCTAACTGAAAAAGATGCAGAGACCCCACACCAAACATTGAACAGTGCTTGGAAAGTCTTATGGAAGAATTAAGGTAAGGATTTAAGGTCCAGAAGGGGATAGAAACTCTACAAGAAGACCAACAAAGTCAATGAATCTGGAACCTTGTGGAATTTCAGGGACTAAAACACTTCCAACCCATGTGCATAGGAGATCTTTGGAGGTCTTCAGTTTTCTACTTAAGTGACTTAAAGTTCTTGATATACAGAACCTTCACTTGTTTGGTTAGTGTCACACCTAGGTATTTTATAATCTTTGTGGTTATTTTGAAGGGTCTCAGTTTTCTAATATCCTTCTCAGCCTGTTTGTCCTTTGAGTAGAAGAAGGCTACTGATTTGTTTGAGTTAATTTTATATCCAGACACATTGCTGAAGATCTGTATTATCTGTAAAAGTTTCCCGGTGGAATTTCTAGGGTCACTTAATTATACTATCATATCATATGCAAATAATAATATTTTGACTTCTTCTTTTACAATTTGTATCCCTTTGACCTTTTTTTGTTGTCTTATTGTTCTGGCTAGTACTTCATGTACTATATTGAATAGGTAGAGAGAGGGTGGACAGCCTTGTCTAGTCCCTGATTTTAGTGGGATTGCCTCAAATTTCTTACCATTTACATTGATGTTGGCTAGTAGTTTGCTGTATATTGCTTTTACTATGTTTAATTATGAGCCTTCAAGACTGGTCCTTTACAAGACTTTTAACATGAAGTGGTATTGAATTTAGTCAAATTCTTTCTCATCATCTAGAGAGATAATCATGTAATTTTTTCTCCGTTGAGTTTGTTTATATAGTGGATGACACTGGGCTAAGATTTAAAAAAAAAAAAAAAAAAAAAAAAAAAACTCAGGTGACAGCAGATGCTGGCAAGGATGTGGGGAAAAAGAACTCCTCCACTGTTGGTGGGATTGTAAACTGGTACAACCACCCTGGAAATCAATTTGGTGTTTTTTCAGAAAATTCGTGAGGACCCAGGTATAAAACTCCTGGGCATATACCCTAAAGTAGTTCCAACATTCAACAAGAATACATACTCAACAATATTCATAGCAGCCTTATTTATAATAGTCAGAAACTGGAATGAACCCAGATGTCCTTTGACAAAGGAATGGATACAGAAATTGTGGTATACTTACACAATGGAGCACTACTCAGCTATTAAAAACAAGTTCATGAAATTCCTATGCATATGGATGAAACTTGAACCTATCATGGCAAGTAAGGTAACCCAATCACAAAACAG